>NC_043764.1:24237968-24562343 GCF_902148845.1 Salarias fasciatus | reverse complement strand
ACTGTCACGAGCTTTGCTTCCTCTGCCTTGGCTGGCAGCATCACCACTAGCGGACCTCCTGCCCGGCCTGCCTCGCGCTGCCGCTCGAAGAGAGCCAGCGGCGAGCAGCCTTCATGGGCGCAACCTCCCCGGCTCCTGCCGATGAGGACGACACCGAGGAGACCGCTGCCCCCGCCACCGCCTACGACTAGGCCGAGATCCGTGGCAGCGTCAGCAGCAGCAGCAGCAGCAGCCACAGCAGCGTGTCTGTGTCACGGAGTTCGACTTGGTTCGACTCCGCCTCCACCGCATCCCGTCTCCCCCGCGAGCCTGTGGAGCACCTCGCGGGGCTCTTCACTTCAGCCGCAGAGCGCACCGGCCTCGCGCTGCCGCCGCAGCCTCCGGAGCCGGTGCAGCGTGATTTTGCACTCGGGCTAGCAACCCAGTCACGGGCTCGGTCCCGGACTGCGGTGCTATGTCCCGCCGTGCCGTCGTTTCAAGCTCACGTGCAGCTGGCCGCCGGTCTCCGGAGTGCCTGCCATTGAGGACTCCGTTCGGCTGTGCCTCCTCCCCCGATCCTCTGCCTGGCCCGGCGGAAAGCCCGTGCTGCCGTCGGAAAGGGACAGGCGCATGGCGAGCTTCCTGGATCGTGGCTACGCTAGCGGCAACTTGACGTTCGCCCTAGCCAATAACATGACCTTCCTCCTGGGCTCTGTGGACAAGATTTGCCACGAGAAGTCCCAGCTTTCCCCCGAAGACATCGTGGAAGTCCAAAATACGGCCGAAGTCCTGATGCGCATGTGCAGAGCCAATCCCGTCAGTGAAGGACGCGTCATGGCCAATGCACAGCTCGCTGTGAGGCACCTGTGGCTTGGTCTGTCTTCTGTATCTGAGCGGGACCAGCGGGGCGTCCTGGGACTCCCCCTGTCCACCTCTTCTCTTTTTGGGCCCGATATACAGGTGATCATCGAGCGCCTGGAGGCAGCAGCACGAGGCTCGCAGCAGCTCACCCCGCACCTCCAGCCCTGCCGCCGTGAGCCGCCGCCGCAGCGCCGTCGCTCCGCAGACCAGCGGCGTCCCGCTCCTTGGAGCACCTCGGCACCTGGACAGACCGGACCGTCTTCCCGCCGATCCTCCCGGGGCGCCGATCAGCCCAGACGGTCCCGCGCTCCCGAGACACGGAGCGCCCCGTCCGCTCGACCCGCACCTGCCAGCAAACATGCAAATAAAGGCCGTCAGGCCCGTTACATCTTCCAAAGAGCAGCAGTCCCTCCTCTCCCCCGTGTTAGCATGATCGAAATGCAAAACCCAGCTGGGCCCTTCTCCCTCCCTCCTCCCGCTCTGCGATAAGGCAGCTGAGGATGGTGAGCGGAATGCGCACGGAACCGCCTCTTCACCGGCGCTTTCTTTGCGCTCTGGCCGCAATGCGGCTGCGGACGCGGGGCATAGCAGCACGCTGGAGCCGCTAGTTTTCCCGCTGTGTGGGTCACGCAAGCGGTGCGCTGCTGATGTCTTTTCAGCACCCCACAAACGCTCCAGGCTGCACTCTCCACCAGCTTCGGCCCGAGTGAGCATTTCGAAGCGTCAGAGCGACGGCTCCAGCCCGGCCCGGCTCCCCGCCGAGGGGTATCCCGGCCCCGGCCGCACCCATAGCGCTCTCAGCAGCGTTTGTCCGCTGACCTCCGCTCGTGTTAGCATGACGAGGCGTCAGAGCGGCGGTGCCGTTATGCCCCGGGCTGCCGACATGCAACGCCCCAGCCCCGGCTCCACTCATGCCGCTCCCAGCGGAGTTTCTCCGCCGAGCGGCGGACTCACGCCGGCCCAGGTGTCCGCCGTAAAGTGCCCCGATCCCGGCCTTATTCGTGTTGCTCCCGGCAGCGCTCCCTCAGCTTCCCCGTGTGTTGACACGGCGGAGCCTCGGAGCAGCGGCGCTCTGCCGTCCCGGGCTCCCGCTATTGAGCGTCCCGGCTCCGGCTTCAGCATCACGGCCAGCGATCCGGAAGGCTCGGACATCAGTACCGAGGACAGCGACCCGGAAAACTCCGGGATCGCGCTGCCTCTGCTCGGGTTGTCCCCAGCAAAGCGCCGGTCCGCGGCCCCCTGGCGGCCGCCCGCTCTCATTCAGGGGACGCCTGCTCCACAGCCCTTTCGCCGGGGGCCCCCCGTCTCCCGAGGCCGGGAGGACGGGTGGGCCGTCTCCGCTGGCCGTGGTACAGCCACTCACGCTCCGGTTTCACACGTGGCGTGTTATGTTGGGACCGCTTTTTCCCTGGCTGTCCAGGACACTGAGAAACGGTTATGCCCAGCAGTTCGCCTGTCGTCCACCTCTCTTCAACGGCATCCTTCGTACGCGGCTCGCATGCCCTGCGGGGACGGCCGCTCTCGAGGCAGAAGTAGCCTCACTCCTCCGCCGGGGTGCGGTCACGGAGCTGAGCGCGACAGAGACGCACTCGGGTTTTTATTCCCCCTACTTCTTGGTCCCCAAGAAAAGCAGGGGTGTAAGACCCATTCTGGACCTGAGGGTCCTCAACACTCACATAGCCACCAGGAGGTTCCGCATGCTGACGGTCAAACACCTCCTGGAGAGCATTCGACCTGGGGACTGGATGACTTCGATCGACCTGACGGACGCCTACTTCCACATCCCCATTCTCAGAAGGCACAGAGCCTTCCTCCGCTTTGCCGTGGGGACCAGGTATTTTCAATACAACCGGCTCCCCTTCGGCTACTCTCTCGCCCCTCGCACCTTTACCAAGTGTGTCGAAGCAGCGTTGGAGCCCCTCCGTCGTCGTGGTCTGAGGATCCTCACTTACATCGACGACTGGCTCACACTGGCGTCCTCTCATCAGGAGGCTGTGCTGCACACGACCCAGGTCCTGCACCACATCGAGCTCCTGGGGTTCATGGTGAACCGACACAAGAGCGTGCTCACCCCAGCTCAGAGCATGGCTTATCTGGGGTTGGAGCTGGACTCGCTCTCTATGACTGCCCGCCTCTCCGAGGAGAGACGGACCTCCCTTCTCTCGACCCTGAGGTCTGCAGTGACCACACCCCTGGTCGGGGTTCGTCTGATCAGGACCGTCCTGGGTTTAATGGCCGCGGCCCACCCAGTGGTCCGGCTGGGACTTCTACACATGCGCAGGCTGCAACGGTGGTTTGCACGCCTCTGCTGCGTGGGGAAGCGGGACGGATGCAAACGGTTCCCGATCCCGCCCCAAGCACGCCAGGATCTCCTTTATTGGATGGATCCTGCTCTCCTAATGCAAGGAGTTCCCCTGGGCTGCGTGTCGCATCACGTCGAAGTTTTCACCGATGCGTCTCTCGCGGGATGGGGAGGCACCCTAGACCACCACGCAGTGGGCGGTGCTTGGGATTTGACTCCCACTCACATCAATGTGCTGGAAATGACGGCGGTGCAGAGGGTCCTGCTCCATTTCCAAGTCAGGCTGAAGGACAGCCATGTGCTCATCAGGACGGACAACACTACGGTGGTCGCGTACCTGAACAGGCAGGGGGGGACCCGGTCTCCCCCTCTTCATCGCATAGCGGCGGAGATCCTCCGGTGGGCGGACCGGCACCTCGCGTCTCTCAGAGCCCGGAGTCCTCAACGTCGGTGCAGACAGAATGTCCCGGGGAGGCCCACTCCACGATGAGTGGGGCATGTCCCCGTGGGTCGCAGCCTGACTCTGGTGCAGGTTCGGATGCCCAGTGGCAGACCTTTTCGCCAGTGCAGAGAACGCACAGTGCCCACTCTGGTTCTCACTCAGGTCGTCAGACGCCCCCCCTCTAGGGGTAGACGCCTTCGCACACAGGAGCTGGCCGTCGGGCATCCTGTACGCGTTCCCTCCAGTCCACCTCTTGACCCCGCTTCTGCGCAAGGTGAGGTTGCACAATCTTCACGTGATCGTGGTGGCTCCGGACACCCCGAGTGCGCGGTGGTTCCCGGACCTGGTTCAGTTGGCAGTAGTGGACCCGTGGCCGATTCCCGACGGGCCCGACGCACTGCAACAGGCAGGGGGCGCCCTTCGGTCCCGCCCCTTCCTGGGCGGGAGGCTCCTGGCTTGGAGGCTGAGCGGGTGAGGCTGGTGGAACTAGACCTCCCCCCAGCGGTGGTGTCCACCATCCAGAGTGCCAGGGCCCCCTCTACTGTCAAGGCCTACAGGTCTCGGTGGAAGCTCTTCACGTCGTGGTGCTCGGAGAGGGGCTTGGACCCGGTCTCCTGCACCATTGGTGGAGTTTTGGAGTTCCTCCAGGCCCTGCTGGACAGCGGTCACACTGCATCCACCCTGGCGGTGTTTGCATCGGCCATCACAGCGGGCCACGGCGGTTTCCAGGGCCCCCTCTACTGTCAAGGCCTACAGGTCTCGGTGGAAGCTCTTCACGTCGTGGTGCTCGGAGAGGGGCTTGGACCCGGTCTCCTGCACCATTGGTGGAGTTTTGGAGTTCCTCCAGGCCCTGCTGGACAGCGGTCACGCTGCATCCACCCTGGCGGTGTTTGCATCGGCCATCACAGCGGGCCACGGCGGTTTCGGCCGCTTTTCTGCACGCAGCCACCCGCTTGTGAAGCGGTTTCTGCGCAGGGCGTGTCGGTTGCGACCGCCCCCCAGGCATGTGGTCTCTCCATGGGACCTCCATGTGTTGTTGGAGGGCCTTAAGGGACCTCCTTTCGAGCCTTTGGAGCAGGCGGAGGACCGCTTTCTCTCCTTTAAGGCTACCATCTTGTTGGCGCTAGCATCCGCCAAGAGTTGGGGATCTCTGCGCTTTGTCAGTCCACCCATCCTGCATGGTGTTCAGCCAGGATGGGGGACTCGTGCACCTCTGGCCTAACCCGGCCTTTCATCCCAAGGTGATCACTTCGGACTTCTGGTCGCGAGTGATCCGGATCAGGACGCTTGACTCCATGCCTGGTTCGTCTGGGGACGACCCACGCCTGCGGTCACTGTGCCCGGTCAGGGCTCTGCGTCTTTATGTCCGGCGCACAGCTGGCTTTCGCACCACGGACCAGCTGTTTGTGAGGTTTGGAGCCCGGGGGCGTGGTTCCCCGCTGACCTCTCAGCGTCTCGCCCACTGGGTGGGGGGCGCTATTGCAGCTGCCTACGAGGCACAGAATCTCTCGCCACCAGCAGTGATTCGTGCCCATTCCACACGACGTGTGGCTGCCTCTGTGGCCCTGTGCAGAGGGGTCACGGTGAGTGACATCTGCCAGGCTGCCTCCTGGGCCTCTGCGTCCACCTTCGTGCGTTCGTATCTGTTAGATATGTGCACTGACTCTGCGGCCATGTCGGTTTGCGGCGAGAACAGGAGTTCGGTCGTCTAACCGTTTCGGTCCTTCTGGCCTGGCTGCCACGTCCCGGGTGGGCTCGCGGACCAGGGATTCCCTGCCTGCCGCTCGGCTCTGCCGCGGTCTGCGGATGTTGTTTACGGTGTTGCAGGGGCAGGAGTTCTGCCGCTTGCTGTTTTTGGGTTCGCTGCCGCTCCCCGTGTGTGGAACGCGGGCCAGGGGTCCCCCACTTCACCGCCTGCCGCTGTGGTTTCCCGGCCGGCATGTGTGTGTGTCGCTGTGGCGATGCTTTGTACGTCGTGGGCCGCACTTTGTTGCTAGGTGCCCACCTCGTCCTTCGGGAGTTCTACGGCCGTTCTGGACGTACGGTTTGTTTACTTCCGTCTTACGCACCAATCCCGTCAGCAGGCCAGCTGGGAGTACATTCATCGACCTACGGCCTTCGCCTTGGTGAGTACCACTAGTGAAGCCCGTAGGCGGGCTAAGCACTTACGAAGTAGAATTAAGGCTCGTCCATGCTTCACATGTACGCGTTTCCGCGTCTGCCTTGGAAGGTCCGCGCACCACCGATGCGGACGCGCTTTCTCCCATACTGCATTTTGAGCTCAGCTGTGCGCGTCTCATGCAGGCGCAGTGATCCACGCAGCCTCAAGAAGCTTTTCCAGCACTACAGACTGTTTATCTGCTCCTTTATTACAGATTATTTAGAGAAAATTAAGCACATACATTACCAGTACATTATCTTTAAGTATTAAAGTTTATTTAGCCTTTTTTTCTGTTTCTGAATCGCGGGGTGGCGCCGGAGCAATTAGTTACTTTTTTACTTCTGTCTGCAGACCTTCTCCTCCCTCCAGACAGTCCGCTCTCTCTTTCCACGAGTTTTTCACTCTTTCCGTGTCTTTAAGTGGAGCCATCAGGCTGGAGCTCCGTCTACTTTCACTTTTACCGTCATGTTTTGTTTGCTATGGCGCTCTGGCGCATGCGCACACTTCCGCGACCTGCGTGCAATGCGCAACGCGGTCTCAAATTCTGGCTGCTGCGCGGACGTCCGTGGATCGGTCCGCGCAGACCCTAGCGGACAGGAATTCATGACGATTTTTACGTCACGCGGACCAACGCGCAAAGCGCACCCACGCGGACATGTGAAGCATGGACAGGCCTTTAGTAGTTACTGGATGTAACTCCAGTTCTACGAGTAAGTGCATGCCCGCCTACCTGCTGGCCCAGCTGTCTGCTTCCCTTGTTTTTGCTACGTCAGAAGAAGGGTTTGCTTAGCGCCATCCGAGGTTATGTACCCTCGGTGTGGGGCGTGGCGCTGCGCCATCGCGTGTGGGGGATTGGTGCGTCGAGCTTTGTATAGTCTCAGTGGATTGGACAGAGATTGGAGGTGTGCCACTAGCGAAGCCCGTAGGCGGGCACGCACTTACTCGTAGAACTGGAGTTACATCCAGTAACTACTAAGTCTTTATGTTTTTGTTTAATTCTGTCAGCCACAGTTAGCAAAGGCATAACACTAGAACTGTCACAAACAAAGGGGCATCTCTCTCTCTCTCTCTCTCTCTCTCTCTCTCTCTCTCTCTCTCTCTCTCTCTCTCTCTCTCTCTCTCTCTCTCTCTCTCTCTCTCTCTCTCTCTCGCGCACTCGTGCAGCGTCGTTTGTTGCCAACGCTAGCAGATGCCGGTGATGCTTCGGCTACGCTGCTTAATCAGCCACCTGATAGCCTCGTGTTCGCTTCAGTGTCGTCAACCTGTTTCAGCAGGGCTGCTAGTTGTATTTTCCTCCTGTTCTGCACTTCTTTTCCTAATAGCTCCTGTTTGGAGCCACATTTATAGAGTTTTCGGACCTCTCGTTTCACCTCTGCACGCTCATGACGGTGAAGCTAAGCTTGTTTAATCGTCGATGACTACTACGTGACTGAACGTGACCACATCGCAGTCCAACACATTATATTAGAAGAGAAAAACTGAATGTGAATTGCAGTGGATTTGACATGTTTTAATTTGAAATTATTATGTATTTTGGTAGTATTATTTGTTTCTGAAAGTTCTGACTTTTAACTAATCTTCAAAGAATATATACATTTCTGTGATTCCCCCGCGTACCACTAGAGGGAGTTCACGTACCACCAGTGGTACGCGTACCACAGTTTGAGAACGGAGGCTCTAAGCGCCCTCTTGTGGTTCTAGGGGGCAAGGTTATGTTCAGAGAAATAAATGGCTGCCAGTACGTTACGAATCTCCTTCATTCCGCCATGCCTCCAGCCAACACCCACCAAGACAGTTAGTGTTTCACATCACAAATCACTCTAATAACCAAATAAAAATAATAAACAAAGAAACTATTTACCGTGTGCGCCCTTGACCAGTTGTAGAATTATCTTAACCATCTCTCTTGCTCTTCTCTCTCTGCGATCGTGTCTCCCTCATGTCTCTCTACTTCCTGTTTCCCACCAGCGCTAGGTCCACCTAGTGGCCAACAGGGGAACTAATGACCAGACATAAATGTATTTATGGCTTCATTTACATCCCGTGATGGGGGATGTACCACACAGGCCTATCTTTCTATTAAGCTGCTAAGGTGGAACCTGTTCTGCATACCCCTACTTCAGAATGTCCTCCATGAACTTTGTATACTCCTCAGCATACACTTCCTTCTTCCATTCCTCCTTCCTAAATTTTTTCAGAAGGAGCAGTGTGCGTTCTCTAACCGGTCTGAAGTTCTCCGGCTTCACCTTGTGTTTATCCCTGAAGGGCAGCAGTAGATGATAGTGGCCATTTTAAAGGGATACTGAGGTGGAAGCAATGTTCATAAACTGTTTATCTTCAACTGACATTTCATTTTTCTCCTCATACATGTTCTCAGAGAAGTCCTGATTTAGGGCTGGGCGATATGGCAAAAAAATGATCACAATTTTTTTTTTATATCATTCAATCTCGATTATAATCATGACAGGTTATATTGTTTTTAAACCAGTTTTAAAGCATCTGCACTGAAAACTAGAACTATAGAATAGTTTAACATTTTATTAACAAACCAAGCAAATAGCAATGCAAATTAAATAATACAAACATAGAAAAATATAAGAACAATCTCACCTAACAGTGCAGTAAATGAAAAAAAAAATCTAGCACCAAGATAATAAAATCTTGCGATGCACCGTTTTTTCAGTAAAAGAGAAGAACTGAATGATCGTTAGTTAAAGTGTGACAGTTTACAGCCCTGAGGATTTTTGTTACTATCAAAGATTAAAAAACTAAAGAAACCGCCTGGGGATAATGAAGCTGTTTTAGAATGCAAACATTATTTTCAAGTTATGGTGCTAAATATGCTGCTACCATCATTAATGCTTGCGTCAAATGTACAAAATATAAATAGCAATCTAGATTGGACAGATTAGACTTAAAATGTGACACTACAAAACTACAATAATATAAAAAAATGGAAAAAAGCAATCGCGCGTGTGATCATTTTTTTCCTCTTAGAATGTTGCTTGTATGGTGCAGTGGCCTGAGAAGATGATACTGGCTACGTTTACATGCAGTCAATATTTGTGTTAAGACAAATACTCTGGTTTCTGAAACATAATAACCCCAGGGAGATCCTCATTCAGACCACGGTGCACAGACGACGCCATGACTGCATTTGCACTTCATGCCACGAGGTGTGCGGTTTGCATGTTCAACCTTATTTTACACAGACACCACAGAAAAAGAAGGGTGCTGCAGGCTCTCTCTGCATGTTGTTAGAAGAAGAGTGTTAGCGGCAAGAAGTGGTAATATGTTCAATGATGCGATGCACCGTCATTTTCAGTAAAAGAGAAGAACTGAATGATCGTTAGTTAAACTGTATCACAAGTAGTTCCTCGACTCAAAAGACCAGATTCTTTGCGGATCGGTGTGCTAGCAGCGGTGTGCTAGCAGCGGAGCGGCATGGAGCAGCCTTTCCTATCAACAGCAGCCTCATCTTCAGTGGATAACGCCGAGGCATGGCTGTGTTAGGGATATACTTTAATTAACACTACTACTATGGAATAATTGTATTAACTGTATATTAGGCCTTTCCTGAGTGAAGTACACCAAGGTTATAAGATGTTCTGCTTAGGTGTAAACATATCCACACGTTCCGGAGAAACCAACACACACTCACTAGTGTTCCAAAACATACCGGATAAGGATGTCAGCTCTTGGTTGGCAGCTGACATCAATACCAAATTGTCCAATTGCGAACAAAGTCCAGCCTATCTGTCGGGGCAGGCCCAGCCCAGAAGAACATGGAATAAAAACTCTGATTCATCAACAATCAGGATCCTTTCGGGGCGAAATACTTTGTATCTTTCCCTGTAAGGTCCAGCGCTGAGCATTACATTTGGCTATACTTAAATAAATGGTAATAATCTGAAGTCAGTCGTTCTGGCATTCTTTATACCAAGCATAGAATAAGAGAACCGGGTGGAGTCAGCGGGACGGAAGTCCTGGCTCCAACAGCTGACTTCATCTGCTTCACTGCCCTCGGCTCCACGTTCAGTTCCATCTCTGTTTACTTCTCAGACAACTTACAGGCGGAAGTTGAGCAGGAAAAAGTTGACTGTGATTGGCTGTGTCACACAAATTTCTACGGCGCAGTGTGATGACATCATCGCTTCAGCGCTCCCGGAGAGTTGCTCATCTAGCCGGTTTACAGACTTCCCAATAGCGCTAAGTGATGCTGACTTAATAAATGTACATGTATCTACCACCCCACAACAAACATAAGAGAAAAGAGCGTCTGTAACGGCTGCATGTCGGTGCCCCGCCCACTGCCGTTATATGGATATGGGAGCATCTAATTATCTCCGAACCAACTGCAAATCACACGAAAGTCAAACGGGTGAGTAAATGTTGTTGTGACGAATGTGAAATAAGGTCCAGATTGTAAAAACGACCGTTCCCCTTTAAAAGCTTTTTTTTTTCTTGGGTTCGGATCTGGGTGGGAAAAATAGCGCCGGATATTGGATGGCCGACGTCGGGGCAGGGGCTTCCAGTACCTGATTGACTGGGAGGGGTACGGACCAGAGGAACGGCAGTGGGTTCCACGTTCCCGCATCCTGGATGGGGAGCTGGTGGCTCGGTTTCACCGGGACCATCCCGAGAAGCCTGGTGGTCCGCCAGGGGGCGTCCCTTGAGGGAGGGGTACTGTCAGGATTCTGCTCTGGCAGGCTAGGGGGCAGTCCCAGTCTCCCTGGGTCTTGCTGATTACTCATTACAGTCAGCTGGGGACTGCCACCCTGCCTGCCTATTTAAGCCTCTCCCAGCCACCTGGTCCGTGCTGGATCGTTATCTTCTCTGGTCTGCCGTGCTGCTGCAGAAGCGCTCTCCTGCCCAGCACATCTCAGTGAGGGATTTTGCCTCGACGTCGCCTCGCCACGCCACGCCTCGACCTCGCCACGCCTCGCCTCGACCTCGCCACGCCACGCCTCGACCTCGCCACGCCACACCTCGACCTCGCCACGCCTCGACCTCGCCACGCCACGCCACGCCTCGACCTTGCCACGCATCGACCACGCCACGTCTCGGCCTTGCCACGCCACGCCACCCCACTTTTTTCAACTTGTTATGGCCTTTGTTGCCCTGAAAAAAAAGACGTCAGAGTCCGGCTCGTCTTCATGGAGAAGGTTTGTGACTCCCTAAAATAAAAGCACTCGCAGAGATCTATATGTCAAAAAAGGGGTGATATTTCCAAAACAAAATCATGTAGGCTCCGTGGTTGACTTTCTAAAACAAATATATAACCAACGTGTTTAGAGGTTGAAAAAACTGTCACTCCTCACTCCTTCAACACAAAGGGCATAACCAGAACAAAATAGCTGATCCCTCTCTCTTAATTACTGGAGAGGGACGGCCGCAAGGAGGAGGAGGCAGGTGAGTAGTTTTTAGCAGCCAATCAGAACAAGGAATAGCACCATGACTTCAAATTCAGACTCATCATCATCATCGTTATTTAAATAATTTGATCAACAGGCTCCAACAGACCTAGTAACTCAGTTGTCACTTTGTTGCGCGCAGGTTAATTGGGACAGCAGTGCTTTTAGCATCTCAAAGTTTGGTAGGCGAGCAGTCTGCTGATGGAAGTGATGGGAGGTTCAACCGTCGATGGTATCAGAGGGCTCGGTAACTACCAGCGCATTCACAGCAACTATATTAGTCTTTGACAAAGTCACAAGCGGTACAGCGGCTTGATTTGATTCGCGGGTGAAATATGGCTTGAGCATGTTTATATGACAGACACACAGTTTACGTCTTCTAACCGGGGTTGCAATGACATAATCAGTGTCACTGAGACAGTTTCGGACCTCATAAGGACCGGCGAACTTGGCAGAGAGGGAAGTACCCGGAATAGGTAATAAAGCTAAAACTTTATCAACAGTGGCGGCCCTGGCTTCTCAGGCGCCCTAGGCGAGCCCGACAAGAGCGCTCCACGGGGGGGGGGGGGGGGGGGGGGGCTGATGCCGAGTTGTGAAGTGTGGTGCTCATACGTTTTCCTCCTTAGACGCTTCAGAGGAAAGGAATGTTTCCTTCAAGGACCTCAGTGGACTACGCGGTGTATGGCCGAAGACGAGCTCTGCTGGACTGAATCCTATGGACTCCTGAACAGCATCACGGGCAGCAAATAGAACAAATGGAACTCCTTCATCCCAACTCTTTCCTGTATCTAAGCAGTATTTGCGGAGCATAGATTTTAACGTCTGATGCCAGCGTTCTAATGCTCCTTGGGATTCAGGGTGATACGGACTAGACACTGAATGTTTTATTACCTCCGCCAGGAGGTAATGTAATCACGTCGGTTTGTTGGTTGGTTTGTTGGTTGGTTTGTTGGTTGGTTGGTTTGTTAGCAAGATTACAGAAAAAGTAATGGACGGATTGCAATAAAACTTTGTGGAAAGGTGGGTCTTGGGCTAACTTAGAATCCATTAAATTTTGGTGATGATCCGGATCACTGTCTGGATCCAGGAATTTTTTAAAGGATTCTTTATCATTGACAGATAGGGCAGTCTTTCACATAGTTGGGCAGGCCCGCCGACAGGGAGGGACAAACACATGGTTCACACAGGACGCGCGGCGCACGGAGGCGGAAGCGCCGAGCACCGACTTTCAGATCGGCACCCCTGTTAACCTATCTGACGGTTCATACAGGACAGCGGTTCGCACCTAAACCGCAGGCGCTCCGCCTCTCTCTATTTTCTCCGTGAGCCCTGCGTGCCGTGGACCGCCAGTTGTAAAGCTGGGCACAGCAGATCGCACCCGACAGGAAGTCGGGAACGGAAAATACGAGAGAATCTGGTCAGTTTTTAAATTAAAATGGCGTAAAATAACATAAATTATGTTGCTTTTCGGTTTTCCTTTTCAGATAAACACACACACACACACAGAGGGCAAGAGAGAGAGAGGCACCGCACGCCGCAGCGCTCTGCTCCAATCACACCCCCGATCACAACGTTGTTTTATTATATATGGGTTATTGTTGTTGATGACTGATTTGAGCTGTGGCGGAGGTATGCGCTCTCTGAGTGCCAATTTCTAGTTTCTAATGTTTTGAGGACTTGCTCGAAAAGCCGCGACTGAAAATTAGTGCCTTGGTCAGTTTGGACCACTCGGGGAAGGCCAAATGTGGAAAAGAACTTAGTCAGGGCTGTGACTACAGAACTTGATGTGATCGGGATAGCCTCAGGATAACGGGTGGTGATGCACATAATGGTAAGCAAGTACTGATTTACTGACTTGGAGCGGGGCAATCATGGCCGTTTCTTCCTATAGGCCAACTAGGCGAATGCCTAGGGCCCCCAAGCCACCAGGGGGCCCCAAAGCTGCATGTTCAATCTCTTCTGAGGATAATTAAAATGTCCTGTTTTTATCTGTAGCTAGCGCTTGTGTTTATTACACCTCTTACATGCTTAAAATAAACGTTGGATAAAATAAACTGCAATGATAAGCTGTGACTGGTGATTTTATGGCATTATTAGTGTGTTGGACCGCTCTGTCACACAGCAAGTGACGTCACGTAGCGGCCGCCGACAGGTACTATGGGAATGATGGACAGCTACCCGTCATTAGCGAGAGGATTAACAAAACAAACCATAATGGCATCAAAAAGAAATTATCCCAGTGGCGCGGAAAAACGGAAGAAAAAGAAGACTGAGGAAGAAAAACGTTCAAAGGATAAAGGTAAGTCATTTGCTGGTGATGTGGGCTGAAGAGGTGGAGGTGACACCAAGTTTTTTTGTTTGTTTGTTTTTTGTTTTTGTTTTTTTGCAAGTTTGTTTATTTGTCCCACTTGCCAACTAGCTAGCGTCGGATAAATGTTAGCCTGCTGCCGGCTGTTATCTGTTCGTCACAAACTCAGCTTTAATGTTTGTCTCATGAAAGTTGGCCTGTCTTACCGTGGGAATGATTGGCTGACTCCGTAGACCCGTTCATTCAGATGGAGGGAGAGGAGGGGAGGGGAGGGGAGGAGAGGAGAGGAGGATGGAGAGGAGGTGAGGAGGGAGGGCATGTTGTAGTCTGCTCTGTCAGTGTTCAGTGGACGTTGTCTCACATATTTTACACTTTATTTTATGATTAGTTAGAATTAATTTACTAAGTTTAGTGTGTCTTGCATAGGGCTCTAATTAGGGACCGAGCCCGGAGGGCAAGGTCTCCACATTGTTCTTAAAACTGCTACTGTTTAGTTTAGTTTTTAATTTAAAGGACTGTTTTAAAGTTTTGTTTTTAATCTATTAATCAATCAACATTTATTTAATAGAGCCCTTTACAACACATACAGTGACCAAAGTGTATTCCAACAAAATTAAAGCATATGAATAAAAATAACTACATAATTTAAAGCCAATAAAGCAAATAATAAAACAAGATTAAACCAATAAAAACAAATACAAGGAATTTATTTGATTATTGTGTTTTAATTGATGTATAAATGTTATTCATGGCGTTTTATCCTTATTTCAGACTTTTGTGGCAGTGGTTTTTTTTGTCTCAGTTTTATTACTTTACTACAATTTGTAAACTATTGCAGAAAACTCTTAAAAGTGGCAACTTTGTCAATCAATCAATCAATTTATTTTTGTATAGCCCAGTATCACAACAACAGTTGCCTCAGAGGGCTTCAAGATGTTACATTGATTGGTAAAAATAAAAACAGTGAATAAGCATAATGTTAATATGTCAAATTCACTTTGTAACTGGATACAAACTTTAAAGGGACACTGTACATCACAATGTTTAATATAAAAACAGATTGCCAGTCATTTTAATTTTCTGTGTTACTGCAACAACACTAATAATAAAATAGACTATGTACTCAGGATCTATTTTTTGCTTGATAACCTAATGAGCTTTGACTTTGCAGGAGCAATTCTAAAATATTTCGGAGCTCCAGACATCGAGCCTGAGTGATCGTCCGAACATCCTGACCCGGAAGCCCCGGAAGGTATCTCCTTCTGTCCAGGAAGCTCCAGGACCATCAAGTGCCTCCGAACCTCCTTCTGTCCAGGAAGCTCCAGAACAATCGCTAACATCAGAACCTCTTTCTGCCCAGGAAGCATTGGAGCAGAGGAAGATACAAATACAAACTCTGAGAGCAACTCCCTGTGTTGTGTTTACCTTGGCAAGTGTGCTCACACCCGGTCAGACCCCTTTCATTGATGGTAAACTTCAACCAGGTCAAATTTTTCCATTACTCAACCTTTCCATAACCCCACCTCACAATTTTAAGCAGCGGTTTGTTTTGATTGTTGCACTTTAAAATACATGTTGATTTGTTATGTTTTCTTATTTGAAATAAACGTGTTTCTTTTTATAAACACTCAATCTGTTTTATTTATTGACATATAGAGGATGGTTTTCCTCGTATTATAGTTTTATCGGTTTAACTTGCCTGAGTGGCTCAACTCTTCAGATGTTTGATTTTAACTGTAGCCTCGGCTTAGTAGACCATCTAAAGGGTTAAGAAATCTCTTCTTCACAGTCTGACAAAATAGGGGCCCCCAGACAACATCTGGCCTAGGGCCCCCATGAAGCTAGAAACGGCCCTGGGGGCAATGGACCCATACAGTCTTTTATTACACGCTCGAAGGGGTTCAAATATGGCAGGGGATGGAGGAATTTTCTGGTTCAGTTTACCCGCTAACTGGCACACATGACAGCAGCGACAAAACTTGGTTACATCAGATTTTAAACCAGGCCAAAAGAAATGCTTGAGGATGAGGTTGTACATTTTGTTAACTCCCAAATGACTGGACCATTTACTCTCGTGTGCAATTGACAGCACATGTTGTCGATACACAGAGGGAACAACAATCTGATAAACGCTAGGTTCAGGACCGGACACAGGAATCCATTTACGCACCAGAATCTCTTTATTTAAGAGTATCCATAAAACGATGTAACATTGCAGTCACCTCACCTGGCAGGGATTATCCATTGCTCCTTAAAGCTCGTGTCCGGAGTTTCCGTTCGTTTCCAACGTATGTATCATTTTTCAACAGAGCTTAAATGTGTCAGTCTGGTTCGATACTATAATATAATATTAGCAGAAGGAAAAATAAAAATGTATTTATGAGCCCCGCCTTCGTCTCAAAGACCCCCATGTTATCCGAAAAAGCGCCGGTCAGTGTCAGCCAATAGATTTCGTGCTTCCGCATTCTCGTGCTGTCAATCAAAGTGTGCACGCAGCGTCGCAGCCAGAGAGCACAATTAAAGGGGTGTGGCTTGGTTGCTCATGAAAGCAGAGTGATACGGCCCTTGTAGTCTTGAAAAAAGACGTCAAAAGAGTTGTCTCGTCTTCATAGAGGAGGTTTGTGACTCACTTAAACAAAAAGCACTCGCGGAGATCTATTTGTCAAAAGAGATTATATTTATTTCCAACCAAAATCATATCAGCTCTCCGTGGTTGACTTTCCAAAGAAAATATATAAATAATGTGTTTAGAGTGGTTGAAAAAACTGTTACTCCTCACTCCTTCCACACAAAGGGCATTACCTCTCCAAAACAGCTGATCCCTCTCTCTTAATTACTGGAGAGGGCCGGCAGCCCGGAGGAGGAGGCAGGTGAGTGGTTTTTAGCAACCAATCAGAACAAAGAATAGCGCCATGACTTCAGATTCAGACTCATCATCATCGTCATTTAAATAATAATAATTTGATCAACAGGCTCCAACATTCCGGCCCCTAATTGTTCGCCTTAGCGGAACAATTACACAAACAAAAGGAGCCAAACAAATAACAATAACGGGTAAATAAACTTAGAATTTTTATGTCCTAGTTCCATTCATTCAATGATCATTCTTTTCACAGTCCATGATAATGTCCACAGAAGCTGGAGAATCCTAGCTTCAGGTTCAGTTTATCCCGCTGCCTCCATCAGCACACAGAGTTTATCTATTGGTCACTGGATTATGTTGTTCTTTGTCTTAACCAGAACACTCCTCACAAAGCCTTTGGCATCCGGAAATGTCTTTACCACACGTCCCATGATCCAGGAGTTTCTTGGTGCCGTGTCATCAACGATGTTAACCAGGTCTCCAGGATCCAGATTCCTTTTTGTGTTGTGCCATTTGTTTCTTTCTTGCAGCAGCGGAAGATACTCTCTCGTCCATCGCTTCCAAAAGAGATCAGCGAGATACTGGGTCTGCCTCCATCTCTTTCTGGAATATTGATCTCTTTTCTCAAATACACCTGGCGGTATGATTGTCTTCGCCTTAAATTGAAGCAGGTGGTTTGGGGTTAATGGCTCTAAATCATTGGGGTCATTTGATACCGTGGTTATCGGTCTATCGTTCAGGATGGCTTCGACTTCACATAGTGCAGTTGACAGGGTTTCATCATCCAGTGTTTGTTCTTTTAGAACCAACGTGAGGATCTTTTTGACTAACCTGATTAATCTTTCCCAGACTCCGCCATGGTGGGCTCCAAAAGGTGGGTTAAAGACCCATTTCACTTCTTCAGCTAGCAATGTGTTATGGATCTTCTGCTGATTCAGCTCTTTCAATGCTTCCTTTAGTTCTTTTTGAGCTCCAACAAAGTTAGTTCCACAATCTGTTCTGATGCTTATAACTGGTCCTCTTCTGCACACAAATCTGCGTATTGCATTTATGCACGAGTCTGTAGTTAGAAAGTTTGCCATCTCCAGGTGGACAGCTCGACTTCCTAGGCAGGGGAAGATGACGCCCCAACGTTTCACCATGGATCGGCCTCTCTTCACTTCAATGGGACCAAAGTAGTCAATGCCAACGTGACTAAAAGGTGGTAGGTCAGGATACAAACGCTCCTCAGGAAGATCCGCCATTTTCTGTTCTCCAGGTTTTGCCTGCATGCGTCTGCAGAAAACACAGTTTCTGATTATTTTCCTGGCGGAGGAATTTGCATGAGGGAGCCAATACCGTTGCTGTAACCTGGAAAGCATGTGGCTCCTTCCTGAATGCCCAACTTGGTGATGGGTATGCTGCAGAATCAGATGGGATATGTGAGAACCTTTCGGAAGTCATTTAGGATTCTTCTGGTTTACTGGCATGGCACTTTTGTTTATTCTGCCACCTACTCTCAAGATGTCATGATCAATGACTGTATCCAGTTTGCGAAGAGGACTTTTTGCACTGACCTTTTTACAGTTTGTCAGACTCAGAAACTCATCGTTGTAATAGCGCCTTTGTTCAAAACAAATAAGAGCATTTTCTGCCTCTTGCATATCCTCTACTGATAAAGTTTGTTGTCCATGTTTGAGTTTTCTCTTCTTCTTCAGAGACACATGTGTTTGATCTCTTCGCTGTTGACTTAGAAGTTGGAGGAATTTTTTCACCTTTAATATCCATGCAACCGCTCTCTGAAGTCGTTTCCATGAAGAGAAATATTTGATCAGTTTCCATACAGGGTCTTGGTTATCAACACTCACGCTGTGAACTGTGACTTCCTTTCTCACTTCAGGGTCTTGTGCTGATATTTCTCCCAGGCCTTGTGAACTCTTCGGCCATGTCTTCTTGTCTTTACCCAGGAATTCAGGACCTTTCAGCCATCTTGATCTTAAAAAGAATTCCACGTGCAACCCTCGCAACGCATCGTCCGCTGGATTGTCTCTTGACTGAATGTGTCTCCACTGATTCGCCCGAGACAGATCATGGATCATTGCAACTCTGTTTGATACGAATGTGTGAAATCTCTTCATTTGATTGTGGATGTATTTTAACACAGATGTGCTGACTGTCCAAAAGGTGGAATCAGTAAGCGGGAGCTGTAACTCCTTCCTTAGCATCCGATCCACTTTCACAGCTAGTGTTGCTACAGTCAGTTCAAGCCTGGGTATTGTGATCTGCTTGAGAGGTGAGACTCTGGCCTTTCCAAATATGAAAGAGACATGGATTTTTCCTTGACCATTTGTGAGTCTGAGGTAGCTCACCATGCCATAACCTGACTCACTTGCATCACAGAAGTGATGCAGTTCAACAGTTTCTACCAGATCAAAGTTTTCAGGCTTGATGCATCTTCTTATTTGAAATCCTGCCAATTGATTCAACTCCTTCACCCATCTCTGCCAAGGCTTTGCAACCTCCCATGGAATGACTTGATCCCATCCATACCTGGATCTGCAGAGCTCTTGGAGTATCTGTTTGGCTGTTAAGATAAATGGAAACAGGAAACCTAATGGGTCGTAAATTGAGCTTACTGTAGAGAGAATACCTCTTCTTGTTGCAGGACGGCTCTTTACAGCTACTTTAAAACTGAAGGTGTCACTGTGAATGTCCCACTGGATTCCAAGTGCTGGCTCTACTGAAGCTTGAGCTTTTACTTCACTGTCATCTAGGTCCAGATCTTTGACTGTCTTCGCTCTGTGCGACTCAGGAACACTTGCCAAAACTTCACAGTTGTTACTGACCCATTTTGTTAATGTGAAACCTCCCTGGGAGCAGGCTTCTGTCAGATCTTTTACGAGTTGAATTGCTTCATTCTTGGTTGGCACAGACCTGAGGCAGTCATCCACATAAAAGTTAGTCTTGATTGTTTTAATGACCTCATCCGAGTAATGCTCTCGGTTGTCATTGGCAGTTTGATGCAGGGCAAAATTTGCAATGCTCGGAGATGATACAGCTCCAAACAGGTGGACTTTCATCCTGTAAACCTCCAGTGGTTTGCTGATATCACCTTGTGGCCACCACAAAGACCTCAGAAGGTCTCTGTCCCTCTCGTCAACACGAACTTGATAAAACATCGCTTCAATGTCTGCCATGACTGCGATGTTCTCCTGACGAAACCTTAGGAGGACTCCTATAAGTGTGTTTGTTAAATCTGGTCCTTGGAGGAGCTCCTTGTTTAGGGATGTTCCCTTGAACGAAGAGGTGCAGTCAAACACCACTCTCAGTTTGTGTTTTCATTTGTGGTAAACCCCGTGATGGGGGATGTACCACACATGTCCATCTTTCCTATTAAGCTGCTGAGATGGAACCTGTTCTGCATACCCCTTCTTCAGAATGTCCTCCATGAACTTTGTATACTCCTCAGCATACGCTTTGTCCTTCCTGAATTTTTTCTGAAGGAGCAATGTGCGTTCTCTAACCGGTCCGTAGTTCTCCGGCATAACCTTGTATTTGTCCGGGATGGGCAGCGGCAGATGATAGTGGCCATTTTGAAGGGATACTGAGGTGGAAGCTATGTTCATAAACTGTTTATCTTCAACTGACATTTCATTTTTCTCCTCATACATGTTCTCAGAGAAGTTCTGATTATACTGTTTGATGAGGAGATCCTTCAGCTCCACCACTGAGATCCTATTCGTAGAAACTGCAATGGGTCCTTCATGTCCATCAGTACCATCAACACCAAGTGGTCCAGTCACCACCCATCCCAATAAGGTTTGGACTGCATAAGGCCCATTTCCCTGACTGTTGATCACATTCCAGGGCTCCAATGCCCGTGGAACATCAGTCCCAATGAGGAGCTCAATGTCTGCTTCAATTTCCTTCAGCTGGATGCCACTGAGATGAGGCCACCGTCTTAAATCAGCGTGTGTGATGATGTTTTCTTTTGACACCGGGATTTTATTTTGGGTGTAAACCTTTGGCAGATTTAGATACATCTTTCCCTCTAAATCTCCCACCTCTAGTCCTTTGACGTCATAGGTCCCTGTGAGATTTTCCTGCCCCATTGTTCGCAAGAGGATCTCAGTTTTGCGCCCCTTTACATTCAGTTGGTTCATGAGGTTTTCAGTGCAGAATGTAGCCGTACTTCCTGGATCCAGGAAAGCGTATGTCTGGACATACTTGCTTCCTTTTGCCACCTTCACTCTGACTGGGATAATGGCAAGTGCACAGTCTTTTCCGGCCCCAGTTGCGCCCCCTGCTGACACAAGAGCGCTACTTATGGGTGTCTCTTCTGTATCAGTGGTAGGTTTTGCCTGATTTTCCTGCCTAACAATATGAAGAACAGTAGGATGCTTCATCTGACAAACTTGACATGTTAAACGGCGTTTACAGTTTTTGCTGACATGACCTCTCAGTAGACAACCAAAACAATAACCACGATTTCTCATAAATTCAACCCTTTCATCATGTGGCCGCTTCTTGAATTGTGAGCAGTCAACTAGAGCATGTTTCCCCTCGCAGAATCCACATGCAGAAATGATTGAGTGCATTGAGTGCAGATTGATGCTGTTGTGGAACTAATGAAGGTTTTGCGGTGCTCCCTAACGTCTCAGTATTCACTCCAACTGATATAGCAAAACTGCTGTTTTTGTTTCTCAGTGATTTTTGTTCCATCTTGCTTCTTGGAAAAGACTTCTTAGTTGTCACTTGGTCTTGAATATCTCCAAACAATGGATCCATAAGCATCTTAGCATTTCTTTCCACAAACTCCACGAAGTGCTGAAATCCGATTCTCCTGCCAGTCTGTTGTTGTATCTCATAAGCCGAGGATCGCCATCTTTCCCTCAGTTTATAGGGTAGTTTTGAAGCCATGAGTCTTAAGTTGGACAGGATATCAAGTTCTTCCAAATACTATAAATCCTGCATGACATTGCAACAACCTCTCAAATACAGGGCATATTCCTGCAACATTTTTCCATCTTCAGCCTTAATGGCTGTCCAGTTCAAAACTTTTTCCAGGTAAGCATCAGATATTTTCATTTCATTCCCGAAATGTTCTTTTAAGAGGTGTCTTGCTTCTTTATAGCCCCTACTGGCCTCCATATGTAAACAGCTACGGATCAGGTCTCTTGGCAAACCAGAAGTAAATTACTCAAGATAGTAAAGTCTGTCTTGACTGTTTTTAGTCTTGTCTTCGATTAAATGTTCAAACGCATGAACAAAAGACTGATATTCCAGTGGATTGCTATCAAACACAGAGATCTCTCTGGCAGGTAACAAAGACAGCTTTTGCTGTGAAACAATAAGCTCCGCAATGTCACTTTGTCTTTGAATAATTGTATTCATGCTATCGTGTGCAGTATCGACAACCGTATCCATGTCAACTTGTACAGCACGGCGTCTAGTCTGAGGAGGATCCACAGTTCTAGTCCGGTTCTGAGGTCCATTTGGATCATCTTGTGTGTTGGTGACCCTAGCAGGTGCTGATTCCACATTGCTTTCCACAATTTCAGGTTGATGGTGAGAGTCATAGTATGCATTCATACTGTAGTGGCTAAATGTCTGTTCTTAAATTCTTTATCATTTCCTTCTTCAGATTCATTCAAATAACCACTCAGTCAGACGGAAAGAACGAGTCTACTCGTGTTAAAGTTTGAACGACGGTAGAAAACAGTGTGTTCGCCCCGTCTTTAATGAATCTCTCACAGAAAAAACACACATTCTTTTCACATCCGATAAATGCGTGAGCTCCAAAAAACGTCATTGCTCAGCGTCAGTTCTCATTGGCTATTTACTCTGGAAAATCTAACATCACAATGAATGCAAAATTATAAAAATACAAATTATAACAGTAATGCAGCTATAATATTATCACAAATATTCTGCAGCATGCAAATACTGAACATTTCCAAATAATAACAAGTAAAAATGAACTTAAATTATTCAATAGAAAATGGCACCAATATTTCCGGCCCCTAATTGCTCATCGTGGGGATGACAATTACACCAAACTAAATAAACTCAAGAGTCATTTTCTATATTCAAATCCCCATTATGTACTTGTACTAAGGTCTAAACTAACACAAAACTAAATACGCATTCTAGCACATAATCAACTGAAATAAAACATCTTTCATTGTCCATGAGATTCTTCCATCTCCAGCAAGAGACACAACTTGTCAATGGGTCTCTCAAGGGTGTTGGTCTTCGTTTTGACAAGGACCCGACGAACAAAGCCTTGGGCGTCGGGGATGGTCTTCACCACTTTACCCATCAACCAGGACCCTCTTGGAGCCCTTTCATCCACGATGAGTACGACATCACCTTCTTTCACGTTTCTCCTCTTTTCCAGCCACTTCTGCCGTTCTTGTAGGAGGGGCAAGTATTCCCTTGACCAACGCTTCCAGAAGATGTCGGAGATGTACTGCACCTGCTTCCATCTTCGTTTGCAGTACAGGTCTTCCTTCTGAAACATGCCTGGAGGGAGTGCTGGCTTTCCCTTGAGCAGGAGAAGATGGTTTGGTGTCAGTGGCTCGAGGTCGTTGATGTCGTCAGATGACTTTGTAAGTGGTCTTCCGTTAACCACTGCTTCCACTTCACACATCACAGTGTGCAGACATTCGTCGTCGAGTAACTGAAGCTTCAGGACACTGGAAAGTACCTTGCGCACTGTTCTTATTTGGCGCTCCCAGATCCCGCCATGGTGCGACCCAGCGGGCGGGTTGAAGATCCAGGTAACTCCTCTTTGCAGCAGAGCTTCAGAGATTTGGGATTGATTCCACTCCTTTATCGCCTTGCGGATCTCGTGCTCTGCAGCCACCAGGTTCGTACCGTTATCAGATCTCATAACTTCCACTTGGCCTCGTCTCGCTATGAATCGTCTCACGGCGTTTATACAGGAGTCTGTATCCAGAGAGTGTGCGATTTCAATGTGGATGGCTCTGACTGTGAGGCAAGTAAACAAAACTCCGTAACGCTTGACTCGCGCTCGTCCACGCTTTGCTTCAAAGGGGCCGAAAAAGTCTACACCGACATTGGTGAACGGTGGTTGGTCTGGCTGAAGACGATCTGGTGGTAGATCCGCCATCTTCTGTTCACCAACCGCAGCTTGACTCTTCCGGCATTTCACGCACTTTGAAAGCACACTTCTCACTGCTGCATTCCCTTTGCATATCCAGACCCTTTGTCTCAAGCGAGTGAGGGTGTGGTTCCTCCCTCCATGTCCAGTCTCCTCATGTGCATTCCTGATGATCAGAGTTGTGACATGATGGTTTTTCGACAAAATGGCCGGATGTCTTGTGTGTTCTGGCAAGGCTGCCTGGTGCAGTCTTCCACCAACCCGGATGACGCCATCTTGGAGGAAAGGATCCAATCTCATAATAGAACTGCTTCTCCTGATCTTTTTACCCGTCTGTAGCGCAAAAAGTTCCTCATGGAAGGTTTGGCTTTGGCTCAACTGGATGATAGCAGTTTCAGCTCTCCTGATGTCCTTGACAGTCAGATGAGTACCTTTCACACCCGATTTCCACTTCTGCATGTGGTCTTCGACAATCTTGGGTTTTACTCCTTGACTGTCTGGAGACTGGATTTGGGACTCAAAGATCTTCCTTCTTTCAGACAGATTTTTAAGCAGCTCCTTCAGCTTCAACATCCAGGCGATGGCCTTCCTCAGACTGTGCCAGTTGGAGTAATGATGAATCAGCTTGAAGAGAGGATCTGTGCTTGAGTTGATGGCACTGACGATGTTCACGCTGATCTTGCGCTTCAACTCTGCATCGTCGTCACTTATCTCTCTTGAGAACTCTAACAGGACCGGCCAGTGAGATTTGTCCTTGGAAAGGAAGTCAGGACCTTCAATCCAACTCTGACACCTCAGGAAGTGTTCTGCCTTCATCCCTCGCGATGCGTGGTCAGCTGGATTAGAAGACGTGCTGACATATCTCCACTGTGTGGGTCTTGTGTTCTCTCTGATTGTCGACACTCTGTTCGCAACAAAGGTTTTAAAGCGAGCGCCGTCATTGTCAATATATCGGAGGACAGTGGTGCTATCTGTCCATAGCACAGACTCTTTGAGATCCATCCGAAGTTCTCGCTTCATGAGCTTGTCCATTTTCACCGCGATGGTAGCTGCCGTCAGCTCAAGACGTGGCACGGTGACTGGCTTGAGCGGTGTCACTCTTGATTTCCCAAGAAGAAACGAGCAATGGACTTGGCCGTGGCTGTTCTTGATGCGGATGTAACTGACAACGCCGTAGCCCTTCTCGCTAGCGTCAGAGAAATGGTGCAGCTGTGCTGACACTACTGGACCAAATCCCTCAGGTTTGATGCACCTCCTGACAGAGAAACTGGCAAACTGGCTCAGGTCAGACAGCCAGGCAAACCATCTGGTTGCTACATCTTCAGGAATCTCATCATCCCAGGAGAGTTTCATTCGACAGAGATTCTGCACGATGATCTTGGCGAGGAGAATGAACGGCGACAGGAAACCAAGGGGGTCGTAAATCGAGCTCACGACTGAAAGAATACCCCTTCTGGTAACAGGCATGTTCTTCACCAGGATGCGGAATCTGAAGGAATCTGATTCAATGCACCAGTCCACTCCAAGTGCCCTCTCCATGGGTAGCTTGTCTTTGTCCAAATCCAGATTCTTGATTTCTTTTGCACGTTCATGTTCGGGAAGTGATGACAATACTTCACGGCTATTGCTAGACCATTTAGTCAAACGGAACCCTCCACTTCCGCAAAGTGCAATGAGGTCTTTGGTCAAGGAAGTAGCCTTCTTCTCGTCAGATGCTGAGACGAGACAGTCATCTACATAGAAGTGCTCAAGAACTGTAGTTACTGCCTCAGGTGATGACCTCTCTTTCCCATCCTCTGCAGTCCGCCGCAAAGCGTAATTGGCACAGCTAGGGCTGGACTTGGCCCCAAACAGGTGGACGACCATCTTGTACTCATGCAGAGGCTGGTTCAAATCTCCTTCTGGCCACCAGAGGAATCGTAGAAGATCCGAATCTTCATCTGGAACTCTCACCTGATGGTACATCGCCTCGATGTCGGAGATGAGTGCGATGTGGTCACGGCGAAACCTCGTCAGGACTCCAACCAGACTGTTCGTGAGGTCCGGCCCCTGTAATAACTCCTCGTTCAATGACTTCCCTTGGAACGAAGAGGCGCAATCAAAAACGACCCGCAACTTCCCTTTTTGGGGATGAACCACGCCATGATGGGGAATATACCATACTCGTCCATCGTTGCGGTTGCGCTCGTTGGCAGAAACTTCCACTGCATAGCCTTTGCTCAGCAGGTCTGACACAAAGGACTTGTATTCATCATGGAAGGTGGAGTTCTTGGCGAGTTTCTTTTTCAGGCTCGATGCTCGTTGCTCTGCAACACACCTGTTGTTTGGCATCACAACGTCTTTGTTTCTCAGAGGCATTCCGATGCAGTAGTGTCCATTAATTTTCTTGGTTGTTTCAGTCACACATTGCATAAATTGGATGTCTTCTCGTGACATTTCAGACTTCTCTTCGCAGGCTTGCTCTGGAAAATCATGACTGTACTGCTGCAACAGCATGTTGTCCACACTGCTGACTGATAGTCTGTTAACCGAAGCACCATGACTACAGTGACTTGACTTGTGGTCGTTGTCTTTCTTCAGAGGGCCGTTCACTACCCAACCGAGGGTTGTCTTTATGGCATAAGGCCCGTCCTCTTGACTGTGGATTATCTTCCAAGGCTCCATTGCAGAATGAGCGTTCATTCCGATGAGCATCTCCACATCTGCGTCAATCTGTGGGAGCCGCACTTGGTTCCGCAGATACGGCCATCTTTCCAGGTCCTTCTCTACTGGAACATTCTCCTTCGTTACAGGTATGTCCGTGTGGGTGTAAACATCTGGCAAACTGATGTACTTGTTCTCTGTGAGACCACACACCTCTAAATCTGAAAGGACGAAGCAGGAAATAGACTTCTCTTGTCCCATGGTACGGAGTAGCACTTGAGTCTTCTTACCATTGACACCAAGACGTCTCATCAATCTTTCAGAGCAAAACGTTGCTGAACTTCCTGAGTCCATGAACGCATACGTTTCTATGATGTTGTTGCTTCTCTTGGATTTGACGCGCACTGGCACAATGGAGAGGATACAGTCGCTGCCTCCGGCCCCGGTGACTGCTGACAGTTCACTCTTGGATGACACCTGCTCTTGTGGAGTTGAATGTTTACTGGTGGAGCCTTCACTTGACTTCTCAGATTTGGCAGTTACTTGATTGTCATCTTCCTTTCTTTTCGTGTGAAGCAGACTTGGGTGTTTCTTGCTGCAAATTTCACATGTGACTTTCTTTTTGCAGTCTTTTGCCATGTGCCCCTGAGTCAGACACCCAAAACAAAGCCCTTTTCCTTTAAGGAATTCAACTCTCTCTTTATTCGGCAGACCTCTGATTTTGTTGCATGCATTCAGAGCGTGTCCCTTATTGCAGTACAAACATGGCTCTTGAAAGGCATTGCCGGTCTGCTTAATCTTTCTTGATTCAGAGGAATCGTCGGCTGGCGTCACACTTGTAGCTAGGCCAGTGGTTCTTTTCAGTCGCCCTGTTGCAGGTTTAGCGCTGAATTTACTCCTTTCTTTGACATCTGAAGGGTCTCTGACATCACCGAACAGTGGGTCTGAAGCTATCTTAGCTTGTCTGTTGATGTACTCCACAAGATCGGCAAAGTTTGGTCTTCTTCCTTCCTTCTCTTGAATGTCGAAAGCTACAACTCTCCATCTTTCGCGAAGCCTGAAGGGCAACTTGTGGACAACGATCCGAAGGTTGCTTGGGCTGTTCATTTCCTCGAGATACTCCAAGTCCTTTATAACATTGTTGCACCCAGTGAGAAAGATAGAGAAGCTGTGAAGTGACTTAGCATCTTCTGCTTTGACTTGAGGCCATTTGACAGCCTTGTCAACGTATGCCGCAGCTATTCTCTGTTCGTTGCCATAGTGATAAGTCAAGAGCTTTCTTGCCTCTTCATAGCCTTGTTGTGCGTTCATGTGTTGGCAACTTCTCACCAATTCTCTCGGTTCACCTGTGGTGAATTGTTCCAAATAATACAAACGATCTGCATCGTTGTCTGTCCGACTGTGAATGATGTGCTCGAACGCCCTCAGGAACGGCAGGAACTCAAGAGGATCGCCACTGAACTCAGGGACTTTTCGTTGGGGTAAGTTGGCTAGTCTTTGTTGCGTGACTAACATCTCAGTGATGTCCTTCTGTTTTAATATCACTTCACCGAGCTCAACTTGCCTTGCTCCAAGACGTGTGCCTGCAACATCATCGGTTTCATTCTTCACTTGCACATAAGGCGTGTGCCTAGCTGGAATATGAAGTACAGTGTTATCTGGGATAACTCGTGGGAGGCTGGTCAATTTTGGTTTGACATCCGGAGCATCAGGTGGAATGGTTGCGGCTGCATGCATGTTCTCCTTGAGGTATGAACTCATTCCATCACCCATATTCTCATATTCTTCCAGCACTCGTAGTTTTGCTGTGGACTCTGCGAGAGCAGTCTCAACATCCAGCTTCTCCATTTGAGTCTTTATCTGAATTTTCTGAACCTTCAGCTGAGCTGTTAGCTGTGCTTCCATTTGAGCCTCTTCCAATTGCAGTGCCTCTTTCTTTTCAAGTGCTGCTGCACGGGCGAGTAAAGCTGCTCTGTGAGCTTCTTCTTTTCTACGTGCAGACGATGCATGAGATGATGCGCTGGATCCCCTGGAGTGTTTACTGCATACACTGCGTGCTGGGATTGAAACACGTGCCTTTTGCACCGTGGACACACTATCATCAGAATGCACCTCTTCAGCAGCAGGCTCCTTTGGGTGTTCACTTGTGGAGTCTTCCTGCACACTCACAGCCTCTTCATGAGCAGCCTTGGCTTGCTGTTTTACTTTTATTATCCACTGCTCCAACGTGGTCAAAAAGTTCTCATACTTTGTGAGATTGGGCTCACTCCAATACTGCTGGTCAGCTTTTCTTTCTTCGTCTGATAACAGTTCACTAACTGCATTATTCACTTCAATAAACTCGTTCAGTAATTTTGAGTATTCACACAGATGATCCTTTTCCACCACAAGTGCATTGGAATCATTGCTCATTAGAGTTTCAATCTCCGCTGCTTTGGAGGCAAGGCGTGCTAAAACACGTTTTCTTAGAGTCATTTGTTTATCAAGTTTCTCTGCTAATGCCTTTGGGGTTAACTTGATCCTTCTTTTAGGGTCTAGTGCGACATCGCCCTCCATCTTGCTTTTTTCAGACATTTCGAATGGCTATTCAAGTTAAATAAGTCTCAGCAAACTCCATCAAACCTCTGAAATCCAAATTAGCTGTCCTTTAATCTTAAAACATGTAGTTTTCCAAAAGAAGATTTAAGGTCTTATTTCCAGAGGCAAATATGAGCTTCTTCTTAGCTGTGATGACTTTCTAACAACAGCATGTTTCTCAAAATGTCTTCTTTAGCTTCTTAATCAGCAGCTTAACAACTCTTGAAACTTTAAATATGATGAATCAGCCACTTTACTTGGCGTCGATTTTTTACAGTGCAACTGTCAACTTCACGTCGGATTTTTACAGTGCAAAAATCATCCATTTCACCATAAACTCGCGAGGGCTTCAGCATTGCTTATCCGTGCATTCAAACGAGATATTTGTACTCATCCATCATCAGTGAAGTCGTCTGGAACCCGTAGGTGAGCGCCGCACTTCTCCTCCTTCAGCCGACTTGCTTCTCTCCTCCACGCGTGCTGCACGCATGCCCAGTTTCCTTCCGGGTTTCGCGAATCTTCTCTCGCCCTCGGCGACTGTTTTCTACTTAATGTAGTGGCTAAATGTCTGTTCTTAAATTCTTTATCATTTCCTTCTTCAGATTCATTCAAATAACCACTCAGTCAGACGGAAAGAACGAGTCTACTCGTGTTAAAGTTTGAACGACGGTAGAAAACAGTGTGTTCGCCCCGTCTTTAATGAATCTCTCACAGAAAAAACACACATTCTTTTCACATCCGATAAATGCGTGAGCTCCAAAAAACGTCATTGCTCAGCGTCAGTTCTCATTGGCTATTTACTCTGGAAAATCTAACATCACAATGAATGCAAAATTATAAAAATACAAATTATAACAGTAATGCAGCTATAATATTATCACAAATATTCTGCAGCATGCAAATACTGAACATTTCCAAATAATAACAAGTAAAAATGAACTTAAATTATTCAATAGAAAATGGCACCAATACATACCATCGCCCTCCTGAGCAGTATCCACACACTGAAGGACTTTTATTTTAGCTGTTGATGCTGCAAGATCTGCCTCCAGCTCCATTCGCTCCATCTTAGTTTTCAGTATCGTTTCTTCTAGTTGTAAATTGTGCTTTTCTTTCAGTGCAGCAGCTCGTGCCAGCGCAGCAGCTTGTTCGGCTTTGGCCTTTTTTAACTCCAAGGAGACTGAGGACGAGCTGGAGGTTCTTGATCCAGTGGAGGTGGACTTTGATTTTAGAGACACATTCGATATGCTGTCAGAAGGTTTAACTCGAGATTGTGCAATTTTCTCTTTCCATGTTTCAACATCTTTCTTAAAATAATCCAGGTTAGTTATTCTGGGTTCATACCGGTCAACGAAATCATTTCCACTTTCCTCTTCTGATAAGAGTTCTTGCACAGACCTATGAGCACCTTTGAACTCTGCCACAGCTCTTTCAAACATTTTAAACATGTCATTTACTTTATCCAAATTTCCATCGTCAGTCATCAAAGCCTTTATTTCGTTCAGTTTCCTCGTGCACGCGCCCAGCTTGGCTCGACGTGACTCAATGCGCGCTCTCAACATCTCCTCCGCCTCAGCTGCGGTCTCTTCCGTGCCGAACATCATTGCAATCACCACACGGTTTCCTTCAATATCCTTAAAGTCCTTCAGATCTCAAACATCCGTCATCAAGCAGTCCATGTCCACAATCCGTCATTCGCAACTTTGCTTTCCTCTGTCTTGATCGGCTTCTTTAGCGCGCAGCAGCGCATCCATTGATAAATTTGATCAGCTGACTTTACTCACGACCTGCCGGTTGTTTCTTGCTCCTGATGAGCGATAATCCAAACTCGCCCACGTTCCCCGTTTCCTCTGAGTCTTTAGTGGAGTTTTTTCAACTTGATACGGCCCTTGTAGTCTTGAAAAAAGATGTCAAAAGAGTTGTCTCGTCTTCATGGAGGAGGTTTGTGACTCACTTAAACAAAAAGCACTCGCGGAGATCTATATGTCAAAAGAGATTATATTTATTTCCAACCAAAATCATATCGGCTCTCCGTGGTTGACTTTCCAAAAAAAAAATATAAATAATGTGTTTAGAGTGGTTGAAAAAACTGTTACTCCTCACTCCTTCCACACAAAGGGCATTACCTCTCCAAAACAGCTGATCCCTCTCTCTTAATTACAGGAGAGGGCCGGCAGCCCGGAGGAGGAGGCAGGTGAGTGGTTTTTAGCAACCAATCAGAACAAAGAATAGCGCCATGACTTCAGATTCAGACTCATCATCATCGTCATTTAAATAATAATAATTTGATCAACAGGCTCCAACACAGAGAGAGGTCGGAACCTGAGACGTTGGATTAAAAAAAAAACCTCTCTCTTTCAAAACTCCGGACACGAGCTTTAATGTGAGTGGCTGGCTACAAAACAAATCGCTTGCCTTCTGAGGCAGTGGCTTAGTGGTTTGGATCTTTGGAACTTCACAGGTCTTCAGGTGGGCACCCCCTTTCACAAGTGTTTCAATTAGCCCACGGCACCTCCGGGGGGCTTGGCAGCAGGACCAGCATCCTGGAACCACTTCCTCCGTCCCTCGAATCCTCTCCACTTGGCTCTGCTCTCAGCCTCGACCTTCCTCAGACACCCTCCCAACGTGTCCATCGGCCTTGCTGCTTCATAGCCACTGCCCTGGCTAGTCTAGTTTCTTCTTCAACTGCCCGCACCTCTTTCTGTACCATGCTTCGCCGCTCCTTGCGATCTGCCTCCCTCCTCCCACTTGATCTCGTCACACAACCGAATCCCAGCCTCCCTATTACCCCTTTCACACTGCAAGTAGCGGGTCGACCCGTGTTTTCGACCCGTGTTTTCAACCCGCTAATAATCGCCTTTTGTGTCCTTTCACACTGCATGCAGACCCGCGTCTAACCGCCTGCTGGCGAGCCGCGTCGCTGCGTCTTCCCAAGCTGGTAGTGTCCCTCGTTGATGACATCATCAGCGCGATGGAGCAAAACGGAAGTAAACACTGCAGCGGAACGCAGTCCCCGTTACCTGTAGACGAATCTCCTCTTCCCCACGGATCCAGAGGAGCTCTCTGGTCTCGCTATCTTGCGACTGGGTCATCTTGACGAAGGAAATCTCACGCTGTGTCTAGAAACAACAACGAGCGCGCTAACGTAGCCACGCTGCATCAACGTCATCACGTAAGTTACCGCGTTGACTCGCGTCTGCCTTTCACACTCCCTTTCGCCCCTCCCACTGAAAAGCCGATGGTAGCGACCCGCTAAAAACCCGCTTAGATTGCAGGGTTGAAAACCCCGGGTCTAATGCCGATTGAAAACTTTCACACTGCCATGCGGACCCGGTTAATTAGCGAGTTTAAACCAGTTTTTTGGAAAGTGTGAAAGGGGTATAAGTTTACTGTTCCCACAACGTCACTGTGTTGCAGACGTTCTTCTGCCTCACACAGTACCTGACTAGCTGTCCATTTGCGACCTGTCCGAACTCTGATGTCTGCCTGTCGGACCGCATCATCATCACTGTCGCGTAGCATCACGGTAAGTCGCACCTTTGCAGTTTTAAATTCTTCAACGACAGATGTTAGTGGAAGCTGTAACTTACTTCCCTGAGCTGTACAAGCCAATTGAGCAAAAACTTCTGGGCATCGACAGCCACCTTCTCAAATAGTTGTTAATCCTCCTTTCCAAGAGCTCAACCGTCAATAGGGGAACCTCGTAAATGAGCAAAGGCCACAAGAGCCTTGGCAGCACTCCATGCTGGTAGCCCCAGGCCTTATACTTTCCTGGAAGGCCACTCCTCTCCAGGGCTCTCATCCATGCTTCAGTTTGGTTAAGCATTTCCTTCACGCATACTTTATCATTCAGTTCAGCTCGGTACCACTTCCCCAAACTTTTTACAGGTTTCTCCGTGACAGATGGGACAATCTCTTCCCCTATTCTGAATCGAAAATGGTCCTGCATAGGCCCTTTCCTCAGAACAAGGCTTCTGGATTTAGATGGCTTAAACTGCATCCTAGCAGCCTTAGTCAACTTTACTAGATCTTCTAAGATCCATCTGCCCTCTGGAACTGATCTTGCTGTAATTGTAAGATCGTCCATGAAGGCCCTGATAGGAACTTGCTGAGTTCCAGTCGAGAGTACAGCGCCTCGCCTAGGTTTTTTCCACCGACTTCACAAGAAGGTTCATTGCTGCTGCAAACACAATCACTGAAATGGTACAGCCGGTGACAATGCCAACCTCCAGACGCTGCCATTTGGTGGTGAGATTACCGGAGGAGAAACGCATCTTAAAACGGCCAAAATAGTTCTGGAGGAGCCGCTGGATGCTATCTGGGACATGATAGGCCTTTAGGGTGGCATCAACCAATATAAGCATTGGTTAAGTCCAGCCATAGGACTGCCAGGTCACTTCGGTTTCTCTTTGCATCTTCAATGATCTTCGAGATGACGCTGTTATGCTCAATGCAGCCCGGCACTCCAGGAACTCTGCCTTTCTGCACCGAAACATCTATGTATTTGTTACTCATCAGAAAATGGGTCAACCTTCTTGCTAAGATGCCGAAAAAGACCTTCCCCTCCACATTGAGAAGTGAAACTGTGCGGAACTGTTGTATAGAAGTGGAATTTTCCTCTTTAGGAATGAAGCAACCTTCAGCCACAAGCCAACTCTGTGGCAGATGCTTCTTCCTCCATGCAACCTTCAGCAGTCTCCATAACCGCCTCCTCAACCTTTCACAATTCTTATACAGTCTATACGGGATGCCATTAGGCCCCGGAGCAGACCTTCCTCTGGCCTTTCGGATAAAGTCATTTACCTCTTGCCATCTTGGCTCTGCATTATCGAAGGGTTCATTTGGTTCTTCAGGATAGCACAAGAGATCTCCCAACTCAAGCTCTTCCTCGCGTTTTGGGTCGCTGTGCATCCTTTGAAGATACTCTTCAATTTCTTCTTTTGATGCTTCCAGTACTCCTGACCTCTTATCACCGAGAAGTCTTGAGAGGTACTTAAAAGGGCCTTGAGTGAACTTTGTTCTTTCTTTTGCTCTTTGCTTCCGATCTTTTCTCTTACACTCTGCTCACCGCAGGGTTTTAATGCGCTCTCTCAGGTGATTGCGCATGTCTGCGAGGGCTGGCTTCTCCTCCTCTGATGCTTGGCGAAAAGCCTTCCTCAGCCTTTTCAGATCTCCTCGTATGTCCGAAATCTCTCTTGAGCGCCAATTTATTACTTCACGGTGTGGGCCCTTGCTCTTTTTCAGCTCCACCCCGAAGCGATCATGCCCCATGTTCCATATAATTGTGGACATTGCTTCAAGTTTCCTGTCAGTACTACCCGCCAGAACAGCTTCGAGCACTTGATCAACGTCTCTATCAAAGGAGTCCCACTCTTTTTTTGCTGCTGCCGTTGGCCACTTCACTACTTCTTTCCTCGTTTCTCCTTCCTCGCCTGATGTTACTGTTTGGCGTCTCTCCCTGTTGACCACTCTTCCTGGATGTTGGTCTCGTGATACATCTGTGGTGATGGGCAGATCGCTATCATTCACGTCGTGTGCTTGGAGGTTCTGGGTGCTATGGTTAGACACCTGACCGAGCCCCTCCTCCGTCTCACCAGGTTTCCCTGTGCGTTGCACTTCCCTGCGCTGAGAGCAACCCATCCTTCCCTGATGTATTTTGAGACCCCTCTCGTCTTTAAAGACCTTCCCACAACTGCAGACCCTAGTTGCGACATTCAGTGCCATTGTCATTGTTAGAAAAGCTACTGCTCCAATACCTGCTGTGTCAGCGCTCACCACACTCTCGAAGCAACGTCTCAAAGTAGGGTCAGCCCTCTGCGCGGTGGCGAGACGTTCACTGTTCACTGGCAGTGTCAGGCCATCCGACAGGGATGAACCTGGATGAGTAGACTCAACGCCCCCAGGAGGCGAAGATGCACGAGCATTCTCCGACTCAACGTCCACATCCCCCTCACTTGAGAAAGCAGACATGAGCACAGTATCTGACAGAGAGAATTCGTCCCTTATGCGAGCTTGTGCACGGGTTACCACACATGATGGGGACAACTTTGAGTCATTCTCCGTCTCGGCATACTTTGGAGAGTCCAACACTTCCAGCACAGGAATTACCTTACCACCAGCTATGTCGTTACCCATTAGCAGAACAACACCCTCTATGGGCAGCGCAGGGCAAACAGCCACTGGGAAAATCCCACTCATTAACTTACAGTTGATGTAAACCGTATGTACAGGCCTCGGGGTATAACCCATTTCAATACCCCTCAAAGGAACGCCATAACCACAGTAGGACTCTTCAGAAAATGGCAGTGCACTCGCCAGGATGACAGATTGAGCGCAACCAGTGCCTCTCAAAATGCGTATGGGACACTGATCAGCAGACTCACCTGTCAGCGACACAAACCCGTCAAAGAGGAATGGTTCAAAACATGGACCTGGGGACACAGGAGAAACAGGATTAGAATTAGAACAAGTCTCAGTTTTAATAAACCCAAGGCCTTTAGGAGGCGATCCAGAACCACTCTGTTTTCTTTTTAAGCCGGGGCAGTTTGCAATGAGGTCTCCAGAACGATGACAGTAAAAACAGCCTCTCTCTTCTCTTTTACTAAGGACCTCAGACTGTACACTGGGTTCTGCTGGAGCACAGGGTTTTTCTGAGGCAGGCTGAAACACAGACTTATGTGTAAGCACATACTCGTCGGCTAGTACAGAAGCGGAGGACAGAGGTGAGACTTTCTTTTCATTTAGGTACACCACAATGCGCTCAGGAAGACATGCTTTGAATTCCTCAAGAAGAATTAACTCACAAAGTGAATCACTGTCATTCACTTTACAAGCACTGCACCATTTATCAAACAGGATTCCCTTTTCCCCCGCGAACTCGACGTAAGTTTGAGCTGGGACTTTTCTGTGCTTTCTGAATTTTTGCTGATAGGCTTCAGGGACCGGTTCCAAATGGACATATTCACACTATCATAATTCAGGCTCTCCTCCAAAGGAATTCCCATGAATTTTACACTGAAGCAAAAGTGGCCACACATCTTTGGGCCAACGTAGTGCAGAAGCCATTCGTTCAAATGCAGCAAAATAACTGTCAACTTCCGTCTTTCTGAATGATGGCACAAGTGGAATGTTCTTACCAACATCAAATGAGTCATGGGCAGAGCTGGTGGAAAGGTGGGATCTGTCTGCATCTGCAGACGTGCTCGGTGCGGGAGCTGCTCTGGGCTGAGCTTCAAGCTCCAGCTGACGTAGGCGGACTTCTTTGTCGGCCTTAATCTCCATCCTCCTGATCTCCAGTGTTAACTGGGCCTGGTGACTCTCAACCCGCTCCTGGGCTTCCATCTGGAGTCGTGCCAGTCTGACCTTTACTCTGGCTTCATCCAGAGAGCTTGCACTCGCTGGGGAGCGAGGATCAAAGTGAGGCACGGTGAATGGAGTCTTGGGCTTCTCAGCCACCTCACTGATCTCCCCAGGTGCAGCGTGATTAGCAGCATGCCTTTCAGCTGCAGGTCCGTGGCTGCCAGCCACCTCGGTCTCAGGCGCACACACAGGAGAATCCGGGAGCACCGGCAAAGTAATTAACCCCAATTCCACCAATCTACCAATGACGAGAGTTTTTAAATCTCTCTTCAAACCTTTTTTTTTTTTTTTAATCAAAAGAGACGTTTAAGTGAACAGCTATTTCCTTAAAGCGATACTTCAACATTTTGGCAAATTGGCCCATCTTGGGCAATTCGGTAGTCATTTAGAACAGCATACTTACTTTTTTTGTGAGGGCGATCTGTTGTTTATTCAGCGGTGCGTCTGAGGAGAGCTTCACGGCGGACATAATGGAAGTGGACGGTACAGTAGCTTCCCTCGTCAAACTCATCAATCCAACACAATCCAACAACCCCAAAACACACTTTGGTGGACACGTTATAATCCCCACATTCACTACGCTGTGAAATATTAATGCAAAATTACGAGATTGAGTGTTTTTTTGCGAAGATTGCTAAGACGGAACTACTTACTAAACATGGTGTCTGGGCGTAGTGATCTCAAAAGAAAAAGTAGTTCCCAATATTTGCTTCAATGTCGTAATGCTAGAATATTATTTGTTGGTGTTTCACAGCGTAGTGAATGTGCGGATTATAACGTGTCCACCAAAGTGTGTTTTGGGGTTGTTGGATTGTGTATTTGATGAGTTTGACGAGGGAAGCAACTGTACCGTCCACTTCCATTATGTCCGCCGTGAAGCTCTCCTCAGACGCACCGCTGAATAAACAACAGATCGCCCTCACAAAAAAAGTAAGTATGCTGTTCTAAATGACTACCGAATTGCCCTAGATGGGCCAATTTGCCAAAATGTTGAAGTATCGCTTTAAGATTATCCTTTCTGCACTGGTTGATTAATTCAAACGAAGGAGCCGCCAAGAAACTTTTTAAATCAAATGATGCCATTTTACACTTAACAAGTCTTACTTTTAATAGATAAATTAATAGTGTCCGGGTCTCCTTTAACGGAAATGTTTGCCGGACGAGCCGCCACTTATGTCACGGTCAGCTTGTGTAGGAGATGGGTAAAGGCGGTAACATTAAAGTCCACAGATGGTGAAGTGGAGATTGAAGTTATTTATTAACAAAAGTAAGAACACATATGGACAAAAACAGACTCTAACCTAGAGTTATAAAACCAAGAGCACAAAGCCAAAAGGTAACTGATTGTTATGACCCGGAGAGTCATACATATTATTCAAGGACACAGGACAATCACCGGATGAGGGTTCAAACATTTATTCAGCACTTTCCACAGAGACGCCGTCTTCGAGCTGGAAACTGACGAGGCTCTGGAGGAAAGAGAACCTTCATCACCCGTGCCCCAAAGATTGTATCAAGAGGAAACAAAGTATCAAACGAAAGAAGGCCCAGATGTGCCAGCCAAACTTAAGAAAAAGACGAGTTCACAGCCCAACTGCTATGCAGCCGTCGAAGCTAATCCCTCGTCCAAACTAAAGACACAAAAAACCCCAACTAAACCCGATCAAAAGAAAGGCGAAAACGGGGCGGCTGGTCACACCTGGATAAAAAACGACAGCGATCAAAAAAAGGGGAGAAAAAGGAAAAAAACACCAAGCCGGCTAGTTGGCTAGCATGATCTGGCCAGCCACATGCTGCCTGACGGAGCCGGAGTCCAAGGTGCGCCAGCGAGCGCACCTGGCGTGGCAGGTGTAACGAGGTGCGAGCGAGCAAGAGAGGGAGAGAGCGACCCAACAAAGAGCGTCGCCTCCACGCTGCTATTTATAGCGCAGTGGTGCGACTCGATCTAATCAAAACCCCAAAAAAAGAGAAAGATAATTACTTTAAAAAAAAGGTAACAAAACACAAAACAGGTTAAATATTCACAAAAATACCTGAACGAAACAAAAGACAAGAGAAACTACATTAAAAATAACACGATGTGCCCGCAGCACATCACACCCCCACCCAGAGACACTGAATGGGATCGAGAAAGGCAGAAAAAAAAGAAAAAAAACCCCATAATGATCGACCTATTCAGTGCAAAAAGAAACCATCTACAGGCGTGACAGAGCATCAGCCACCACGTTATCTTGTCCGCGAGTATGCTTAATAACTATGTGAAATGACTGCAGTCGTAAAGACCAGTTCATGAGGCGCCGATTTTAGTTCCTCATGCGGTCCAAAAACACCAGCGGGTTGTGGTATGTGAAGACGACTGTGGGAACACTGGACCCGCTGACATAGACCTCAAAGTGTTACAGCACCAAGACCAACGCTAGCGCCTCTTTTTCAATGGTGGAGTACCATTTTTGATGTTTGTTCAGTTTCTTTGAAAAATATGACACGGGATGCTCCACCCCATCAAATCCATCCTGCAACAGGACAGAGCCCACGCAGGAGTCACAGGCATCCACAGCTAACTTAAAGGGCAACTCCGTTTTTTTGACACCTGGACCTTATTTCTAGGTGTGTGCATGCTCATATAATCACTCAGACAAACATCGTGCAGCTCAGAGTCCTTCAGAAGTTATTTAGATCCAACAGATTTAGTGGGGGCCACGGCAAGGGAGCTTCAGCGCGGGACATAATCTCTGCAAAATCGCTCGTTTCAGCTATATTTCTTCATCCATCACCACTGTTATCATAAAGTCAGCTCTTCTACCGTCTTCAGGTGGGTCAGCTGACAGTTTTCGCTAACTTAGCCACAATTAGCTCGGATGGGAACGTTGGAGCTCCTCTCCCCAGCAGAAAGGCACTCTGAGTCGGCCTCGCCTGTCCCGTCGCCCGGACGTCTGACTCGCCGGGAGGCTGCATAAAGTCAGCTCGACTACCGTCTTCAGGTGGGTCAGCTGACCCACCTGATAACAGTCAGACGGCCAGGGGCGGCTGGCGCGTGGGTCCGGTCGCCTGCCTGCAGAGCCGGGCCGCTGGGTCAGGGGAACCGTCAGCCACAGCGGCGGCGCAGTGCGCCTCCACTGGGCACCGGAGCTACGCAGCCTCCCGGCGAGTCAGACGCCCGGGCGCCGTGACAAGCGAGGCCGACTCAGCGTGCCTTTCTGCTGGGGAGAGGAGCTCCAACGTTCCCGGACACCCTCCCAACGTGTCCATCGGCCTTGCTGCTTCATAGCCACTGCCCTGGCTAGTCTAGTCTCTTCCTCAACTGCCCGCACCTCTTTCTGTACCATGCGCCGCCGCTCCTTGCGATCTGCCTCCCTCCTCCCACTTGATCTCGTCACACAACCGAATCCCAGCCTCCCTATGTTTACTGTTCCCACAACGTCACTGTGTTGCAGACGTTCTTCTGCCTCACACAGTACCTGACTAGCTGTCCATTTGCGACCTGTCCGAACTCTGATGTCTGCCTGTCGGACCGCATCATCATCACTGTCGCGTAGCATCACGGTAAGTCGCACCTTTGCAGTTTTAAATTCTTCAACGACAGATGTTAGTGGAAGCTGTAACTTACTTCCGTGAGCTGTACAAGCCAATTGAGCAAAAACTTCTGGGCATCGACAGCCACCTTCTCAAATAGTTGTTAATCCTCCTTTCCAAGAGCTCAACCGTCAATAGGGGAACCTCGTAAATGAGCAAAGGCCACAAGAGCCTTGGCAGCACTCCATGCTGGTAGCCCCAGGCCTTATACTTTCCTGGAAGGCCACTCCTCTCCAGGGCTCTCATCCATGCTTCAGTTTGGTTAAGCATTTCCTTCACGCATACTTTATCATTCAGTTCAGCTCGGTACCACTTCCCCAAACTTTTTACAGGTTTCTCCGTGACAGATGGGACAATCTCTTCCCCTATTCTGAATCGAAAATGGTCCTGCATAGGCCCTTTCCTCAGAACAAGGCTTCTGGATTTAGATGGCTTAAACTGCATCCTAGCAGCCTTAGTCAACTTTACTAGATCTTCTAAGATCCATCTGCCCTCTGGAACTGATCTTGCTGTAATTGTAAGATCGTCCATGAAGGCCCTGATAGGAACTTGCTGAGTTCCAGTCGAGAGTACAGCGCCTCGCCTAGGTTTTTCCACCGACTTCACAAGAAGGTTCATTGCTGCTGCAAACACAATCACTGAAATGGTACAGCCGGTGACAATGCCAACCTCCAGACGCTGCCATTTGGTGGTGAGATTACCGGAGGAGAAACGCATCTTAAAACGGCCAAAATAGTTCTGGAGGAGCCGCTGGATGCTATCTGGGACATGATAGGCCTTTAGGGTGGCATCAACCAATATAAGCATTGGTTAAGTCCAGCCATAGGACTGCCAGGTCACTTCGGTTTCTCTTTGCATCTTCAATGATCTTCGAGATGACGCTGTTATGCTCAATGCAGCCCGGCACTCCAGGAACTCTGCCTTTCTGCACCGAAACATCTATGTATTTGTTACTCATCAGAAAATGGGTCAACCTTCTTGCTAAGATGCCGAAAAAGACCTTCCCCTCCACATTGAGAAGTGAAACTGTGCGGAACTGTTGTATAGAAGTGGAATTTTCCTCTTTAGGAATGAAGCAACCTTCAGCCACAAGCCAACTCTGTGGCAGATGCTTCTTCCTCCATGCAACCTTCAGCAGTCTCCATAACCGCCTCCTCAACCTTTCACAATTCTTATACAGTCTATACGGGATGCCATTAGGCCCCGGAGCAGACCTTCCTCTGGCCTTTCGGATAAAGTCATTTACCTCTTGCCATCTTGGCTCTGCATTATCGAAGGGTTCATTTGGTTCTTCAGGATAGCACAAGAGATCTCCCAACTCAAGCTCTTCCTCGCGTTTTGGGTCGCTGTGCATCCTTTGAAGATACTCTTCAATTTCTTCTTTTGATGCTTCCAGTACTCCTGACCTCTTATCACCGAGAAGTCTTGAGAGGTACTTAAAAGGGCCTTGAGTGAACTTTGTTCTTTCTTTTGCTCTTTGCTTCCGATCTTTTCTCTTACACTCTGCTCACCGCAGGGTTTTAATGCGCTCTCTCAGGTGATTGCGCATGTCTGCGAGGGCTGGCTTCTCCTCCTCTGATGCTTGGCGAAAAGCCTTCCTCAGCCTTTTCAGATCTCCTCGTATGTCCGAAATCTCTCTTGAGCGCCAATTTATTACTTCACGGTGTGGGCCCTTGCTCTTTTTCAGCTCCACCCCGAAGCGATCATGCCCCATGTTCCATATAATTGTGGACATTGCTTCAAGTTTCCTGTCAGTACTACCCGCCAGAACAGCTTCGAGCACTTGATCAACGTCTCTATCAAAGGAGTCCCACTCTTTTTTTGCTGCTGCCGTTGGCCACTTCACTACTTCTTTCCTCGTTTCTCCTTCCTCGCCTGATGTTACTGTTTGGCGTCTCTCCCTGTTGACCACTCTTCCTGGATGTTGGTCTCGTGATACATCTGTGGTGATGGGCAGATCGCTATCATTCACGTCGTGTGCTTGGAGGTTCTGGGTGCTATGGTTAGACACCTGACCGAGCCCCTCCTCCGTCTCACCAGGTTTCCCTGTGCGTTGCACTTCCCTGCGCTGAGAGCAACCCATCCTTCCCTGATGTATTTTGAGACCCCTCTCGTCTTTAAAGACCTTCCCACAACTGCAGACCCTAGTTGCGACATTCAGTGCCATTGTCATTGTTAGAAAAGCTACTGCTCCAATACCTGCTGTGTCAGCGCTCACCACACTCTCGAAGCAACGTCTCAAAGTAGGGTCAGCCCTCTGCGCGGTGGCGAGACGTTCACTGTTCACTGGCAGTGTCAGGCCATCCGACAGGGATGAACCTGGATGAGTAGACTCAACGCCCCCAGGAGGCGAAGATGCACGAGCATTCTCCGACTCAACGTCCACATCCCCCTCACTTGAGAAAGCAGACATGAGCACAGTATCTGACAGAGAGAATTCGTCCCTTATGCGAGCTTGTGCACGGGTTACCACACATGATGGGGACAACTTTGAGTCATTCTCCGTCTCGGCATACTTTGGAGAGTCCAACACTTCCAGCACAGGAATTACCTTACCACCAGCTATGTCGTTACCCATTAGCAGAACAACACCCTCTATGGGCAGCGCAGGGCAAACAGCCACTGGGAAAATCCCACTCATTAACTTACAGTTGACGTAAACCGTATGTACAGGCCTCGGGGTATAACCCATTTCAATACCCCTCAAAGGAACGCCATAACCACAGTAGGACTCTTCAGAAAATGGCAGTGCACTCGCCAGGATGACAGATTGAGCGCAACCAGTGCCTCTCAAAATGCGTATGGGACACTGATCAGCAGACTCACCTGTCAGCGACACAAACCCGTCAAAGAGGAATGGTTCAAAACATGGACCTGGGGACACAGGAGAAACAGGATTAGAATTAGAACAAGTCTCAGTTTTAATAAACCCAAGGCCTTTAGGAGGCGATCCAGAACCACTCTGTTTTCTTTTTAAGCCGGGGCAGTTTGCAATGAGGTCTCCAGAACGATGACAGTAAAAACAGCCTCTCTCTTCTCTTTTACTAAGGACCTCAGACTGTACACTGGGTTCTGCTGGAGCACAGGGTTTTTCTGAGGCAGGCTGAAACACAGACTTATGTGTAAGCACATACTCGTCGGCTAGTACAGAAGCGGAGGACAGAGGTGAGACTTTCTTTTCATTTAGGTACACCACAATGCGCTCAGGAAGACATGCTTTGAATTCCTCAAGAAGAATTAACTCACAAAGTGAATCACTGTCATTCACTTTACAAGCACTGCACCATTTATCAAACAGGATTCCCTTTTCCCCCGCGAACTCGACGTAAGTTTGAGCTGGGACTTTTCTGTGCTTTCTGAATTTTTGCTGATAGGCTTCAGGGACCGGTTCCAAATGGACATATTCACACTATCATAATTCAGGCTCTCCTCCAAAGGAATTCCCATGAATTTTACACTGAAGCAAAAGTGGCCACACATCTTTGGGCCAACGTAGTGCAGAAGCCATTCGTTCAAATGCAGCAAAATAACTGTCAATTTCCGTCTTTCTGAATGATGGCACAAGTGGAATGTTCTTACCAACATCAAATGAGTCATGGGCAGAGCTGGTGGAAAGGTGGGATCTGTCTGCATCTGCAGACGTGCTCGGTGCGGGAGCTGCTCTGGGCTGAGCTTCAAGCTCCAGCTGACGTAGGCGGACTTCTTTGTCGGCCTTAATCTCCATCCTCCTGATCTCCAGTGTTAACTGGGCCTGGTGACTCTCAACCCGCTCCTGGGCTTCCATCTGGAGTCGTGCCAGTCTGACCTTTACTCTGGCTTCATCCAGAGAGCTTGCACTCGCTGGGGAGCGAGGATCAAAGTGAGGCACGGTGAATGGAGTCTTGGGCTTCTCAGCCACCTCACCGATCTCCCCAGGTGCAGCGTGATTAGCAGCATGCCTTTCAGCTGCAGGTCCGTGGCTGCCAGCCACCTCGGTCTCAGGCGCCCACACAGGAGAATCCGGGAGCACCGGCAAAGTAATTAACCCCAATTCCACCAATCTACCAATGACGAGAGTTTTTAAATCTCTCTTCAAACCTTTTTTTTTTTTTTTAATCAAAAGAGACGTTTAAGTGAACAGCTATTTCCTTAAGATTATCCTTTCTGCACTGGTTGATTAATTCAAACGAAGGAGCCGCCAAGAAACTTTTTAAATCAAATGATGCCATTTTACACTTAACAAGTCTTACTTTTAATAGATAAATTAATAGTGTCCGGGTCTCCTTTAACGGAAATGTTTGCCGGACGAGCCGCCACTTATGTCACGGTCAGCTTGTGTAGGAGATGGGTAAAGGCGGTAACATTAAAGTCCACAGATGGTGAAGTGGAGATTGAAGTTATTTATTAACAAAAGTAAGAACACATATGGACAAAAACAGACTCTAACCTAGAGTTATAAAACCAAGAGCACAAAGCCAAAAGGTAACTGATTGTTATGACCCGGAGAGTCATACATATTATTCAAGGACACAGGACAATCACCGGATGAGGGTTCAAACATTTATTCAGCACTTTCCACAGAGACGCCGTCTTCGAGCTGGAAACTGACGAGGCTCTGGAGGAAAGAGAACCTTCATCACCCGTGCCCCAAAGATTGTATCAAGAGGAAACAAAGTATCAAACGAAAGAAGGCCCAGATGTGCCAGCCAAACTTAAGAAAAAGACGAGTTCACAGCCCAACTGCTATGCAGCCGTCGAAGCTAATCCCTCGTCCAAACTAAAGACACAAAAAACCCCAACTAAACCCGATCAAAAGAAAGGCGAAAACGGGGCGGCTGGTCACACCTGGATAAAAAACGACAGCGATCAAAAAAAGGGGAGAAAAAGGAAAAAAACACCAAGCCGGCTAGTTGGCTAGCATGATCTGGCCAGCCACATGCTGCCTGACGGAGCCGGAGTCCAAGGTGCGCCAGCGAGCGCACCTGGCGTGGCAGGTGTAACGAGGTGCGAGCGAGCAAGAGAGGGAGAGAGCGACCCAACAAAGAGCGTCGCCTCCACGCTGCTATTTATAGCGCAGTGGTGCGACTCGATCCAATCAAAACCCCAAAAAAAGAGAAAGATAATTACTTTAAAAAAAAAGGTAACAAAACACAAAACAGGTTAAATATTCACAAAAATACCTGAACGAAACAAAAGACAAGAGAAACTACATTAAAAATAACACGATGTGCCCGCAGCACATCACACCCCCACCCAGAGACACTGAATGGGATCGAGAAAGGCAGAAAAAAAAGAAAAAAAACCCCATAATGATCGACCTATTCAGTGCAAAAAGAAACCATCTACAGGCGTGACAGAGCATCAGCCACCACGTTATCTTGTCCGCGAGTATGCTTAATAACTATGTGAAATGACTACAGTCGTAAAGACCAGTTCATGAGGCGCCGATTTTAGTTCCTCATGCGGTCCAAAAACACCAGCGGGTTGTGGTATGTGAAGACGACTGTGGGAACACTGGACCCGCTGACATAGACCTCAAAGTGTTACAGCACCAAGACCAACGCTAGCGCCTCTTTTTCAATGGTGGAGTACCATTTTTGATGTTTGTTCAGTTTCTTTGAAAAATATGACACGGGATGCTCCACCCCATCAAATCCATCCTGCAACAGGACAGAGCCCACGCAGGAGTCACAGGCATCCACAGCTAACTTAAAGGGCAACTCCGTTTTTTTGACACCTGGACCTTATTTCTAGGTGTGTGCATGCTCATATAATCACTCAGACAAACATCGTGCAGCTCAGAGTCCTTCAGAAGTTATTTAGATCCAACAGATTTAGTGGGGGCCACGGCAAGGGAGCTTCAGCGCGGGACATAATCTCTGCAAAATCGCTCGTTTCAGCTATATTTCTTCATCCATCGCCACTGTTATCATAAAGTCAGCTCTTCTACCGTCTTTCCCACCCTAGCTTTAAGGTGTGGATGATACAGAACGATCAGGCACAAGAAAGTCTGTATTTATTATTCTTGTTTTTAAAAAAAAAAAAAAAGTTTTATACTGCCTTTTATGTGCTCATCTTGTATCATATTTGGTTTTATCTGCTGTTCAGAAATCTCCCTCTGCCCCATGTGTAAAGTGTACTTGTTTGTGTTGATGATTGATCCGGTTGATTATTTATTGAGTTGTGAAATGAGTGTGTGCATGAATGTGAGGGCGCACTTGGAGAAATGGACAAATAAATTGCCCCTTGCGGAATGAAGGAAGTTTTCTCAATCTGAACATGGACATGGGTCAAAGAAACGATGGTCTAGAATGAATAAAATAATCCTTAATTTAATATTTATTAATTTTTGTGAATGAAGACATTTGTTTTTAGTTGGTCATTTCACTATACAACAAATATTTTTCCAAAATAGGCAGAAGCTACCACATTTTGTGAAAACAATTTATCACAAATAGCAAAAACACATATTCTGGTTGTGTACAGCCCACCAGGGGGTAATCTGAATGGTTTTGTCTCTGAAATGGACATGTTACTCTCTGACATCCCTGATGATGGCACACCACTGATTGTCATGGGAGACATGAACATTCACGTTGACAAACCCCAGGCACAGGACTTTTTGGCACTGATGGCTTCCTTTGCACTTGTACTGGCTCCGTCTCCTCCCACCCACAAAGCTGGCAAAATCCTTGACTTGGTGCTAACTCGTAACTGCTCCATAGCAGAGGTGACAGTTACTCCACTACACCTGTCTGACCATTTCTTGGTCAAATTTGCGGCTGCCTTTCTGGCATTGCAGACACCGGCACAGATGGTCTCCTTCCGCAGAAACCTGAAGTCTCTCACAGCAGCTCAGCTGTCTGAGGAGGTGAGCTCTGTCCTGCCGGACTACTCTTACTTCTCATCGCTTCCTGTTAATGAGGCTACAGAAACACTCTGTTCCTCTCTGGCGTCCTCTTTGGACAAACTCTGCCCCCGGGTGTCGAAACCAGCCAAGAAAAAACAACCAAGTCCATGGCTCTCAGAAGTTCTGAGAGAACAAAGAGCTGAACCGGGCAGCAGAAAGAAAGTGGCGTAAATCCCAAGAGCCCGCTGATTTGTCCTCATACAAACAGAAACTTGCTTCCTTTACCTCCCGCTTGCAGTCCACAAAGAAAGCTTTTTATCAGAACAAGATCTGTGCAGCTTCTGATTCCAGAAAAATGTTTATGGCGTTCAACTCCCTGCTTTCTCCTCCAGCTGCTCAGCTGTCCACTGAGCTGACTCCTGATATGTTCGCCTCCTTTTTCACTGAAAAGGTGGCTGCAATCAGCAACCAGTTCTCTGAGCCTGACCAGCCCAGTCAGCTCAAACCCACTACTGCGCCTTCTCTCTGCTCGTTTGCTCCTCTGAGTGAGGATGAGGTCTCCAGACTTCTTCTGAGCTCAAAACCGACAACATGTCCTCTCGATCCAATACCCACCAGCATTCTGCAGACCATCTTGCCCATAATCAAACCTGCAGTCACGCACATTGTCAATTCCTCCCTGGAAACCAGCATTTTTCCTGTTACTTTTAAGCCCGCCTCACCCCACTACTAAAAAAGCCTCATCTCAACCCAGCCCAGGTTGAAAACGACAGGCCAGTCTCACTTCTACCATTCCTGTCGAAAATACTGGAGCACTCAGTATTTAACCAAGTCTCTGAACACCTGCGGAACAACAACCTACTTGACCTTTTTCAGTCAGGCTTCAGATGCGACCACTCCACCAAGACTGCACTCCTTTCAGTCACAGAATCTCTGCGGCTGGCAAGAGCTGCTGGTCAGTCCTCTGTCCTCCTGCTGCTGGACTTGTCTGCTGCCTTTGACACCGTGAACCATCAAATCCTCCTCTCCTCACTCTCTGACCTTGGCATCTCAGGTTCCGTCCTGTTGTGGTTCAAGTCCTACCTCACAGGCAGATCTTTCAGAGTGTCATGGCGAGGGGAGGTGTCAAGGTCACATGGCCTATCAACAGGGGTCCCTCAGGGGTCGGTGCTTGGCCCCTTACTCTTCTCTCTGTACACCACCTCACTTGGTGCAGTGATTCGCTCCCATGGCTTCTCCTACCACTGTTATGCTGACGACACTCAGCTCTTCATCTCTTTTCCACCTGACGACAAGACAGTCTCAGCTCAGATATCAGCATGTCTGACTGATATCTCCACCTGGATGAAGGAACGCCACCTTCAGCTAAATCTGTCCAAGACTGAAATCTGTCCAGCCTCAGATCAGTGTCCAACTTCATTTGAGCCTACTTGTGCCCACAAACTCAGCCAGAAACCTGGGTGTCATGATTGATGACCAGCTGACCTTTAAGGTTCACGTGGCCTCAGTTTCTCGGTCTTGTCATTATGCCCTCTACAACATCAGGAAGATCAGACCCTTCCTGACCCAACAGGCCACACAGCTTCTGGTTCAGGCGCTCGTGATGTCACGCATTGACTACTGCAACTCTCTTCTGGCGGGTCTCCCTGCATGTACAGTCAAACCTCTACAGATGATCCAGAATGCAGCAGCACGTCTGGTCTTCAACCAGCCCAAAAGAACTCATGTCACTCCTCTGTTGATCTCCCTTCATTGGCTTCCAGTTGCAGCCAGGATCAAATTCAAATCTCTCCTCCTGGCTTACAAAACGCTTACAAGAACGGCTCCGAGAGGGAGAGAACCTGGGCTCCTTCGCCACTGATGTGCAGTTGTTCGCGCGGCGGGGTTACCCCGCCTTTCCCGTGAACGTGCGGGGGGAACTGGCCCTCCACGCGTTCCTGCAAGGACTCACACCCGAGCGGTTGCGGCAACATGTGCAACTCGCCGCTCCGCAAACCCTGGAGGAGGCCCTCTGGGAAGCAGAGCGAGCTGAGACGATCCTCTCCGCGGGGCGGCGCCACATCACCGCCCCGGGTTCGACTGGTGACACCGCCGAGGAAGACACCGAAGCACCGAAGCAGTCCGCCAGGCACAGCGCTCCACATCACCCCAAACAACTCGCCGGGGGTGCCATGAAAGTGACGGCTGCTATCGGTGTGGTGAACCAGGCCACATCGCGAGAAACTGTCCGGCGCCGGCCCCGAGAAGGCGAGCTCCGGCGATCGAGAAGTGGGGTGGCGCTATGAGGAAGTCGACCACCGACCTCCGCCGGGGCCGGTACACGCTGGTGGAGAGCTGCAGTCAGGCCGAGGAGCTGCACTGGTCCTGCTGCATCGACACCGCAGAGAGAAGCGTCATCCTGGGGATCCAGGATTGCAAGCGTCGGCTGAGCCGAAAGAGACGCTGCAAACGAAAGCAGACTGACGACTCCGCCCACTCCGAGAAGCTGTCGTCAATTACGTCCGCTGAGCGAGAGGCCGACTCTGCTCCTGCAGAGCGGGCACCAACCACCGAGCGGGAGCAGGGCCCCGCCCCCTTCAAAAAGCTGTCTCCAACTACGTCCGCCGACGAGAGACAGCGCCTCGCCGAGGCCACCCCCCCTGGTGGCCGCCCCACGTCAGAGGCCTCGCCGCTGCCGCCGTGCAGCCTCTCCGCTGGGACCGTCAAAGCGGTCAATGAACAGGGGCGGCGTCGAGACATCTCTGCGACCCGTGGCAAAGACTGTCGGCGTGTCTCCCGGGTCCTGCACGCAGCCCAGGGTTCGGTGGGGGCCGGACGCTGCGAGGTGCCGCAGCATCATGTTCACCGCTGTGTCTCCTGTCCTTGGTCCGCCGAAGTGAGACCAGGGCGGGTCAGGAGGCGCAAGCGCAGGCGCATGGTGGCCTTTCACCGTAACCGGCTCTCCCTGTACCGGCATTTGGAGCCGGCAACGGAAGACCTGAGACTGTTGGCGCGGACCCCCGGCCGGGACCGGTGCCGGAGGGTCCGCGTTGTGTTTCGCGCCGCCGGAGGCGGCCTAGACTGTTGGACTCTTTTGAGAACTTTTGTCTCTGGGACTAATGGGGTTTCGGGGACCTTAAACCCCTTAGGTGGGGGCTGTGTAGCGACCACGGGGGTCGGTAGGGGCGCTAGAGGGCCGCTGCCCCAGAACTGTGTGTGAAGCCGCAAGGGCTTATGGGACACGGGACGGAGTTCGGGGGCCGTTCCGGGCCATTTGTGTGTTTTGTGGTTTATTTGTTTCCTTTCATTACGGTTGTGTTTTGCTTATTGTTATGTGCTGTTTGTGTCCTTTTATTTTCATCATGTGTCAGACCGTGGGCCAGAGGGGTTGCTTGGGGAGTGACCTGGGGCCTACGGGCCGCCATGATGTTGTCTCAGTGTTGGTGTAACTGACTCATAAAAAAGGATCTGTAATATATCATTTGTTATTTTCTGCATGTCTTTGTTTGACCATTTTGTCGTTCCCTCCATGCTTTTATTTTGAAGGCGCATTTTATGTTTGCGCTTTTATTTTGACACTTCCAGTGGAACCGGAAGTGTAGCGCTATAGAAACGTGTGCTTAAATCAAAAGGAAAGGTCTCAAAACTCCGGAGAATCAAGGAAAGAAAAGGAAAACGGACAGACAACATTGATTTAATATCACCAGAAGACGGACAAACTTTAATAGCATCTGGCTAGATGGGGAACAAGGTATTTTGTCATGTTTAAAGATGATTCTACGAAATATGTGTTTGATTGAGCAGTTGAAGATGTTGGATTATGTATATTCATCACTGTTTTATGTGTGTGTTTGCTTGTTTACTCTGTTTAGCTCTTACGGTGTTTCCAGAAGGAAGGTTTGACGGCATGGAAATAAATACTTCTGTTAAACATCAGTACGCTTCACCATTGTCTGGCTGGGTACACTACAGTAAGAGCTTGGACCACACCGATCTGAGGACATGCTGCCTCCACGACGGGCCATGATGGAGAGTCTTCACTATTCGCCCGGAGCTGCTGCTTCAACGCCACATGCTGTCAATACGGATCCCAGGAGTAGCAGGTTTTCTGGCATATCAGTGCATGATTCACTTTGGCAATCTGGGCAGTGGTCTCATTAACTCGGTGCAATGGTCAAGTATGGTCACACTCACTGACATTGACTCAGAACTTCAAATAAGGTGAGCAACTCACAACAAGTGAACATTCAAACATTCATCAGTTCATCTACATCAAAGGAAAGAGACTTTAACACTTTTACATGATGGAAAATTCATCATAACTAAGGATATTTGCATATTGTTGGACTCTGCATTTCAAGTTGAAAATTGTCTTTGCTGTTTACTTACCTGAACACTCTGTTATTTGAATGCCTGCACATTATTGCAACTGTGATAGTTCATTTCTGCCATTGTTCTAAAAGTTGTGTTCATGGTGTTCATTATAAGGTTTGATTATATCTGTAAATATTTTCTTTGACTTGATAATTCAAAACTGAGTGAATGATGTCAAAGTCAGGTCATCTCACAGAAACAGAGGAGCAGATTCAGGCCCCTCATGAAGTTGAAGATTTTCAGGGTAAGCAGTCTGGAGTGGCAGATTCACCTGAAATGTCACATCTGAAAGAAAAAACTGAAACAACACAAAAAAAGTGATCTCCAAGGTGAACTGGCTGACCCACCTGCAAATCCTCGGCGTTCTGAACGTGCACGAATCCCTACAGAAAAGATGCGTGAACTGCGTATGGAAGAGGCCAAGAAGAAGGAGAAAAGGCTGCTGTCCATGTATGAGCACTGGAAGGTCAGTGTACGCAAAGCGAGAAAACAGCTGAAGTCATACATGAAAGAGAGTGAGCTCTGGCCTCTCATTGAAGATCTTAAGAAGTCTAAGGATGACATAATGTCCTTATATTTTGAAATTAGAGATCTCACCACGCCTTCCACTGATGTCAGAAGACGAGTTGACACTTGTGAATCAGTCTCCAAAGAAATCATCATCATTGCTCACAATCGAGCAATAGACGATCAAAGTGAGTTCAATGCAGAACAAGAAAAACAATGCCTTCACGAACTACTCCACCGTGACTATGCAAGATCGGTCTATGGTTCTTCTGCTTCCCTAACCAGTTATGGCAAGTCCAAACAAAATTCCACGGTCACATCTTTGGCGGCCAAGCGTGCAGATGCAGCAGCCAAACTCGCTGTGAAGGAAACTCAATATAAGATGATGATAGCAGAAGAAAAACAAAGGGAAGTGATTAGAGAATTAGAGGAGCAACAACGGAAAGACCTAGAGGTGCAAAAGCATGAGTTACAACGACTGCAGGCAGAGAAAGAAGTACGAGCAGCTGAAGCCAAGTTGAAGGTGTACAATAAGGAGATTGAAGCTGTTGACTGTATGGCCAATGAAAGGAGCAAGGATGCCAAGAAGCTGCCTATAACTGCAATTTCACCTCCTCATACTGACATTTCCTCTCTCGCACAGGTCTTTCAAGACAGCTTTGCTTTGAGTAGGCTCCCTATTCCAGAGCCCTTTGTCTTCAGCGGTGACCCAATACGATTCACAGAATGGAAAGCAGCATTCACTTCACTCATTGATCAAAGAGCTGTCACTCCAGCTGAAAAACTCTTCTATCTAAAGAAATACGTCGGCGGCTCTGCACGTCAGGTGCTGGATGGTACCTTCTTCCGAATCGATGACGAAGCTTATCATGATGCCTGGAACAAACTCAACCATCGCTTTGGCCAGGCATTCACCATTCAGAGAGCATTCAGAGAGAAGTTAACCAACTGGCCAAGAATTCAGCCTAAGGATGCGGAAGGGCTCAGAAGCTTCTCTGATTTTCTGAATGCTTGTCAAGATGCCATGCCTCATGTTAAAGGTCTTGACATATTGGATGACTGTGAGGAGAACCAGAAACTTGTCTATAAACTACCAGACTGGGCAGCTTCACGCTGGAACAGACAAGTCACACAAAGCCTGAATGAGAAGCAAGAATTCCCCAGTTTCAAGGATTTTGCCATGTTCGTATCAACTGAAGCTGAGATTGCATGCAATCCAATCACGTCACTCCATGCACTTCGCTCATCAGATTGTAACACAGAGAAAAGAAATCCTCGAGACGCCAAGAGAAACAAGGCAAGTGTTCTCACCACTCAGACAGCTTCAGACACTGTAAGCCAAAAGTCAGACCAGAGAAAAGTTAAGACTCCATGCATTCTTTGTCAGGATAACAGGCACCAGCTTCATTCATGTCCTAAGCTCCTGGAGATGTCGCTGGTGGAGCGACGTAACTACATAAAGGAGAAGAAACTCTGCTATGGATGCTTGAAGTCTGGCCATAGTGTGAAAGAATGTCGTCATCGTCACTACTGTGATAACTGTAAAGGAAAACACCCTACAGTTCTCCATGACTACAACTACAAAAGAGAAGGGACTTCCTCAGGGATGGAGCCAAATCAAGGCGCTGCTGCTACATCACTCAGTGTAGCAGGCGAAAGCTCATCCTACACATCAATGGTGATACCAGTGTGGTTGTCATCTAAAAATGATCCAACTTCTGAGAAGCTTGTTTATGCTCTCCTGGACACTCAAAGTGATACTACATTCATCGACCAAGAAGTGAGTGAAAGCATAAATGCAGAAAAGCATCCAGTGAAGTTGAAGTTGACAACTTTGAGTGGAACAAACACAGTTTTCCCAAGTGAGAGTGTTTATGGGCTTCGAGTAAGAGGATACAGCTCTGCCATCCAGGTTGATCTCCCAGTTGCCTACACAAAGGACTGCATACCTGTGAATCAGGCTCACATTCCCACTTGTGATACAGCCAAGCAATGGAGTCATCTCAGAGAAATAGCAGAGATCCAACCACTAAAGGACTGTGAAGTAGGGCTTCTGATAGGCTACAACTGCTCCAGAGCCATGGCACCAAGGCAAGTCATCCTGGGAGGAGATGAGGAACCATATGCTGTACGGACAGACTTAAGATGGAGCATAGTAGGCCGCTCATCTCAAAGCCGTGATTTGCAGAACACAAGTCACCTATGCCACAGAATCACAGTGAAAGAGCTACCTCCATTGACTCCTGGTGATGCCATTCGCATCCTAGAATCTGACTTCAAAGATGGCAGTGAAGACAGCAAAACAGTGTCACAGGATGACATCATTTTTCTCAACAAGCTGGAAAATGGCATCCAGAAAAACAAACATGGCCACTACGAAATACCTCTGCCGTTCAAAAGTAGGCCCAACTTACCTGACAACAAAACCTCAGCGATGATACGCCTCAGCCACCTTAAAAGAAAGCTGCAACGAGATGAAAAGTACAAGGAGCAGTATGTCAAGTTCATGGAAGAAGTCATTGAAAAGGGAGATGCAGAACAGGTCAAGGATGGTGGGAGTGAAGGTGAGAGATGGTACATACCCAATCATGGAGTTTATCATGCAAAGAAGCCAGATAAACTTCGCGTCGTCTTCGATTGTTCTGCCAGACACAAAGGAACCAGTTTAAATGATCACCTCCTTTCAGGGCCTGATATGCTGAACAACTTAAGTGGAGTTCTCATTCGCTTGCGAAAGCATCCGGTTGCATTGATGTGCGACATTGAGAAAATGTTCCATCAATTTCACGTGGATGAGGCTGACCGCAATTACCTGCGCTTTCTTTGGTGGAAGAAAGGAGATTTGAATTCACCTCCAAGTGAGTTCCGGATGAAGGTGCATCTGTTTGGTGCAGCCTTGTCCCCTGGATGTGCAAACCTCGGGCTTAAACATCTCGCTAAAGAAAATGGTGACCTTTACCCTAAAGCCTCACAGTTTATCATGAGAGATTTCTATGTCGACGATGGACTCGCAAGTGTTGAAAGCACTGAAGATGCTATTCAGCTTGCTCGAGAAGCTCAAGAACTTTGTGCCATGGGTGGTCTAAGACTGCACAAGTTTGTGTCAAATGACAGAGATGTCCTTGAGAGCATACCACCCTCAGAACGGGCGACCAATGGGAAGAATATGGATCTCTCTTTCGATGATCTACCTGTGGAGAGAGCGCTTGGGATACAATGGAATGTTGATTCTGATCATTTCCAGTTTTGTGTCAGCCTCAAAGATCAACCTGCAACATGCCGTGGCATACTTTCAACAGTTGCCTCCTTGTTTGACCCCCTTGGGTTTGTGGCACCAGTTCTGCTCAAAGCAAAGATCAATCTTCAGGAGATGTGCAGGCAAGGTACAGGCTGGGATGATCTTCTCCCTGATGAGCTTCAGCCAAAATGGGATCAGTGGAGAAATGATCTAGCCCAATTAGATAACATCACCATACCCCGCACTTACTCACCTGTTGGTTTTGGCAAAGTCTTGAGGACAGAGTTGCATCATTTCTCCGATGCTAGCTTAAAGGGCTACGGTCAGTGTTCCTACTTGAGGCTGCAGAATGAAGACGGAGATGTTCACTGTGCCTTAGTTGTAGGGAAATCCCGCATCTCACTTTCAAAAGTCACAACTATCCCAAGGTTGAAATTGGCAGCCGCAGTTGTTTCTGTCAAGATGAGCAATATGCTGAAGGAAGAATTTGGAACAGCTGTAGCTGAGGAGTTTTTCTGGACCGACTCGAAGGTGGTCCTGGGATACATCAAAAATGAAGCACGGCGATTCCACACCTTTGTTGCCAATCGCATTCAGAAGATTCACCTCAGCTCAAACCCTCAACAATGGAGACATGTTCCAACCAATGAAAATCCTGCAGACTATGCCTCCAGGGGCCTGAGTCCAAACGAGCTCCTGTCATCCACCTGGCTTTCCGGACCCAAGTTCTTGTGGAACAAGGAAATTACGCTTCCTGCGGATGAAATCCCAGAGTTGATAATTGGAGACCCAGAGGTTAGAAATGTTCTAACACTCAGCACAAAAGCAACAAAACAAGGAAGCCTGGTCGATCGCTTGTCCAAGTTCTCATCCTGGTCACTGGCTACTCGAGCTGTTGCACGTATTTTAAGGCGCATCAGCAACAACAAATCAAACAACCAAACCACTGTAACAGAACGAGAAGATGCAGAACGCTGCATAGTCAAAAACCTTCAAAAGGATGTATATCACGAAGAGTTGAAGTTGTTGAGCAAAGGGGACGTTCTGCCATCTCATAGCCCACTGCGCCATCTTGATGCCTTTCTCGACAAATACGGTATCCTCAGGGTGGGAGGAAGGCTGTGTAACTCCACTCTTCCCAGCTCCATTAAGCACCCCACTATCATACCCAAGGATCATCACATCACAAAGATGATAATCGCACATCACCACAATGGAGTAAAACATCAAGGAAGAGGCCTCACCATCAATGAAATCAGGTCCCACGGCTACTGGATTCCAGGAATCAACCGGGCAGTAGCATCGTACATTCGTCAATGCGTCACCTGTAGACGGCACCGAAAACCCCCAGAAGAGCAAAGGATGGCTGATCTACCCCCTGAACGTGTGGAACCATCACCCCCCTTCACCTTCTGTGGAATGGACTGTTTTGGTCCATTTCTCACGAAGCAAGGAAGAAAGGAGAACAAGAGATATGGTCTTCTCTTCACATGCCTTAGCTCTCGTGCGGTTCATATCGAGATGCTGGACGACATGTCTACTGACGCTCTCATCAATGGCCTTCGATGTTTCATTGCCATACGAGGTGCTGTTCGTCAGATCAAATCTGATCAAGGAACCAATTTTGTTGGGGCCAAAAATGAGCTCAAGGAAGCACTTAAAGCTAGGGTTGGCGATTTGAATGAGATACATTTTTTTAAATACTGGTTAAAATGATCTTTATGACCCGATGGGAAACAATTCATAGCGTGTTCTTAAAGTAGTTTGGAAAATATCCGCTATCTACAGCAGGAGTAAAACGGGAAAAACAGCAACCAATCGTCTTGACGGGACACCTTTTTTTAAACCAATCAAATCCCTTCGCTGTTCGACCTGCCCCCTGCGCGTACATGTCAATGGCGTGCACTGACCCTGATTCAGTGCGCGCGTAGAAGGACGGAGCGTCGTTGCAGAATGGCGGAGAAGAATGTTTGGGGCTTTACTTACCGGTGAGTGCGCCATACTTGGCATAGTGCAAATAAAGAAAAACGAAGAAACGAAGCGCTGAGGACAGGTTACGCCAGGAACGCACTGGACGTGGAAGTGCTGCGCGCACCGCGCGCTCGGAACGTCTCTGCGTCTCCGCTCCCAACGGGAGCTCCTCCAATGGGGTGGGAGCTGGGCGGAGCCTTGGGAGATGCTACATTCGTGCTACATGCTAGTTTTCCAAGATCGCCAACCCTAGCTTTAAAGAAGTTGATGCAGACCGGCTGGCTGCATTCCTTTCGGAGAAACAGTGTGATTTTTGCATGAATGCCCCCTATTCAAGCCATGTTGGAGGGATTTGGGAAAGACAAATAAGGACAGTGAGAAGCGTGCTAAGATCCACTCTCGCTCTTTCCTCTGGCAAGCTAAATGATGCTTCGCTGCGGGCCTTCCTCTATGAAGCTATGGCAATCATCAACAGTCGACCACTGACTGTAAACAATCTCAGTGACCCTCAAAGCCTTGAACCACTCACTCCTAACCATCTTCTGATGATGAAAACCATTCAAGCCATGCCCCCTCCCGGTCAGTTTGTCAGAGAGGACATTTATGGTAAAAGGAGGTGGCGACATGTCCAATACCTGGCCGAACAGTTTTGGAGTCGATGGCGAAAGGAATACATTGCCAACATCTCTCTCAGGCAGCGTTGGCATACACCGAGAAGGAATCTGCAAGTTGGAGATGTTGTCATGATGAAAGGAGAGGATGCTCACAGAAATGAGTGGAGATTGGGCAGGGTGTCAGAAGCAACTGCTGACAAAGATGGACTAGTAAGGAGAGTTAAGGTCTGCCTTGGTGACAGGGGCCTTGGCAAAAGAGGAGAGCGTCTCCACAAGATGTCTGAAGTTGAGCGTTCAGTCCAGAAGATAGTCTTGCTACTAGAAACTGATCAAACTTAACTATTCAGAGTGTTCCTTTTCACATAACTTGTAGACTTGCAAGATTTATGGTGATTGTTGTGGTGATCTTTGTAATTCTTGTTGAAGTTCATTCAAAGAAATGTCATGATCATTTGAAATCATTTGCGCATAATGTCAGTTGTATATTGTTCCATTATTTACTCATGATTTGGTGGGAGTGTAACTGACTCATAAAAAAGGATCTGTAATATATCATTTGTTATTTTCTGCATGTCTTTGTTTGACCATTTTGTCGTTCCCTCCATGCTTTTATTTTGAAGGCGCATTTTATGTTCGCGCTTTTATTTTGACACTTCCAGTGGAACCGGAAGTGTAGCGCTATAGAAACGTGTGCTTAAATCAAAAGGAAAGGTTTCAAAACTCCGGAGAATCAAGGAAAGAAAAGGAAAACGGACAGACAACATTGATTTAATATCACCAGAAGACGGACAAACTTTAATAGCACCTGGCTAGATGGGGAACAAGGTATTTTGTCATGTTTAAAGATGATTCTACGAAATATGTGTTTGATTGAGCAGTTGAAGATGTTGGATTATGTATATTCATCACTGTTTTATGTGTGTGTTTGCTTGTTTACTCTGTCTGGCTCTTACGGTGTTTCCAGAAGGAAGGTTTGACGGCATGGAAATAAATACTTCTGTTAAACATCAGTACGCTTCACCATTGTCTGGCTGGGTTCGCTACAGTTGGTGTGTCATGTTCCCTTGCTTGGTTGTTTTCACAATAAAGCTTTGGTTGAGCAATGGAGCAGACCTCGCCTCGTCTTCTTGCCCGCAAGTCGCCGCTCGAACGCCACTATATACATATATATATATATATATATATATATATATATATATATATATATATATATATATATATATATATATATATTGTGGCGTTCGTAAAATGTTTGTTTTTTTTTTAAAACATCACACAGTTTTTATTTAAAGTCCCATGAAGTCTTTCTCTGTCTCCCTCTCTCTCTCTCTCTGTGTGTGTGTGTGTGTGTGTGTGTGTGTGTGTGTGTGTGTGTGTGTGTGTGTGTGTGTGTTCACGGTCTCCAGATGCGGGGAGTAGCATGCCCGTCCTTGTGGTGCCTTGGTACGGCGTATCGCTGTCTTATCAGACACAAGCAAACGGTTTTGAATGTTTCTGCATGAGTGAAGCTCAGTGGAATAATTTCCTCCACACTGTGTTCACCACCGCTGATCTCATCAATACACACATTACTTCTCAGGGTTATCAAGTGCCTGTGTTTGCTCGTTTGTTTAACCAGGGCCGTTTCTAGCTTCATGGGGGCCCTAGGCCAGATGTTGTCTGGGGGCCCCTATTTTGTCAGACTGTGAAGAAGAGATTTCCTAACCCTTTAGATGGTCTACTAAGCCGAGGCTACAGTTAAAATCAAACATCTGAAGAGTTGAGCCACTCAGGCAAGTTAAACCGATAAAACTATAATAACCATCCTCTATATGTCAATAAATAAAACAGATTGAGTGTTTATAAAAAGAAACACGTTTATTTCAAATAAGAAAACATAACAAATCAACATGTATTTTAAAGTGCAACAATCAAAACAAACCACTGCTTAAAATTGTGAGGTGGGGTTATGGAAAGGTTGAGTAATGGAAAAATTTGACCTGGTTGAAGTTTACCATCAATGAAAGGGGTCTGACCGGGTGTGAGCACACTTGCCAAGGTAAACACAACACAGGGAGTTGCTCTCAGAGTTTGTATTTGTATCTTCCTCTGCTCCAATGCTTCCTGGGCAGAAAGAGGTTCTGATGTTAGCGATTGTTCTGGAGCTTCCTGGACAGAAGGAGATACCTGATGGCCCCGGGGCTTCCGGGTCAGGATGTTCGGACGATCACTCAGGCTCGATGTCTGGAGCTCCGAAATATTTTAGAATTGCTCCTGCAAAGTCAAAGCTCATTAGGTTATCAAGCAAAAAATAGATCCTGAGTACATAGTCTATTTTATTATTAGTGTTGTTGCAGTAACACAGAAAATTAAAATGACTGGCAATCTGTTTTTATATTAAACATTGTGATGTACAGTGTCCCTTTAAAGTTTGTATCCAGTTACAAAGTGAATTTGACATATTAACATTATGCTTATTCACTGTTTTTATTTTTACCAATCAATGTAACATCTTGAAGCCCTCTGAGGCAACTGTTGTTGTGATACTGGGCTATACAAAAATAAATTGATTGATTGATTGACAAAGTTGCCACTTTTAAGAGTTTTCTGCAATAGTTTACAAATTGTACTAAAGTAATAAAACTGAGACAAAAAAAACACTGCCACAAAAGTCTGAAATAAGGATAAAACGCCATGAATAACATTTATACATCAATTAAAACACAATAATCAAATAAATTCCTTGTATTTGTTTTTATTGGTTTAATCTTGTTTTATTATTTGCTTTATTGGCTTTAAATTATGTAGTTATTTTTATTCATATGCTTTAATTTTGTTGGAATACACTTTGGTCACTGTATGTGTTGTAAAGGGCTCTATTAAATAAATGTTGATTGATTAATAGATTAAAAACAAAACTTTAAAACAGTCCTTTAAATTAAAAACTAAACTAAACAGTAGCAGTTATAAGAACAATGTGGAGACCTTGCCCTCCGGGCTCGGTCCCTAATTAGAGCCCTATACAAGACACACTAAACTTAGTAAATTAATTCTAACTAATCATAAAATAAAGTGTAAAATATGTGAGACAACTTCCACTGAACACTGACAGAGCAGACTACAACATGCCCTCCCTCCTCACCTCCTCTCCATCCTCCTCTCCTCTCCTCCCCTCCCCTCCCCTCCTCTCCCTCCATCTGAATGAACGGGTCTACGGAGTCAGCCAATCATTCCCACGGTAAGACAGGCCAACTTTCATGAGACAAACATTAAAGCTGAGTTTGTGACGAACAGATAACAGCCGGCAGCAGGCTAACATTTATCCGACGCTAGCTAGTTGGCAAGTGGGACAAATAAACAAACTTGCAAAAAAACAAAAACAAAAAACAAACAAACAAAAAAACTTGGTGTCACCTCCACCTCTTTAGCCCACATCACCAGCAAATGACTTACCTTTATCCTTTGAACGTTTTTCTTCCGCAGTCTTCTTTTTCTTCCGTTTTTCCGCGCCACTGGGATAATTTCTTTTTGATGCCATTATGGTTTGTTTTGTTAATCCTCTCGCTAATGACGGGTAGCTGTCCATCATTCCCATAGTACCTGTCGGTGGCCGCTACGTGACGTCACTTGCTGTGTGACAGAGCGGTCCAACACACTAATAATAGGTGCGTTCGACATGAGAAAGCCAGAGGCAGACCTTTAAGACTTTTGAGCCGCCCCGCCCAGATTTGGCCCGGCGTCACTGATACGTAGGACCTACGTAGGGCATCGAAAACTCGCGAGACCCAAACGAGATCAGTCACAGAGGTAGCCGCGTGAGCTGCTGGAGAGCAACTCACCGCGGCTACCTGGCCCACCTCTCTGGTTCATACAGGCAGGGGATTGGACCCGACCCCACTCGTCATCAGTTTGATGACAACACGCTTTATTTGCATAAATAAACACCCAGTCCCGGCTCCAGTCCAGTGTGTGTGTGTGTGTGTGTGTGTGTGTGTGTGTGTGTGTGTGTGGGGGGGGGGGCGGCGGCGGCTACAAATGGGGGGGCGGGGGGGGGGGGGGGGGGGTGCGCAAAGGTGGCAAAAAGTAACGGAGCAACACAAAAACAGAATCCACAGATCAGAGGCCTGTTCTACTGTGTCCAACAACGTATGATCATTAATCACACTGCTAAAAAGCACAAATAGTAATAAAACAAATGATAAAATAACCAGCTGTCACCTTTAGTAGAGCTGGAGTCTCCACTTTTTTTTTTTTTTTTTTTTGGAATTTTGAATAGCACAACACTTCATATTGATTTGACCAAGCCAGTGGAGTTTGCTGTTGTTTTTTTAAGCATATAATAGACTGAAAACTTTATTTATTAATTTTTTGGACTGAGGGGGCGAGGCAGTCTGCCCCCCTTGACGCCTGGTCCGCAGCAGCACGCACGCTTCACATGACAGAAGCCAAAACGTAACTTAAAATTATTTTGTTTTTTTAAATTTTATTTATTTCAGTTAACTGAATATGAATTAACACAATGTGACACACAAAAGAAATTATGAATTGTTTTGTTTTTAATAAGAAAAACAAAATTACCCCTCTGACAGCCAGGGGGGGCAAGGAGGCACAGGCGGGGGGGGGGGGGGGCATTGCCACCCTGGATGCCGGGCCTGTAAACACCCCCCCACGGTGGGAGTCATGAGAAACACAAACCTGGAGAACATAGGGTTGTCCGAGTTGGAGGCAGACTGATAACTCCGCCCCACGGCTGCGCCGTCTACTTCGTCTAGCTCCGTCTACCTCTGGCTTTGCCATCGTGAACGCACCTAATGCCATAAAATCACCAGCCACAGCTTATCATTGCAGTTTATTTTATCCAACGTTTATTTTTAAGCATGTAAGAGGTGTAATAAACACAAGAGCTAGCTACAGATAAAAACAGGACATTTTAATTATCCTCAGAAGAGATTGAACATGCAGCTTTGGGGCCCCCTGGTGGCTTGGGGGCCCTAGGCATTCGCCTAGTTGGCCTATAGGAAGAAACTACGGTGGCCGACAGGTGCAAACGCGCTGCAAACACAGAAAACACATGCAAGAAAGAAACGCTGCAAGAGAAAAATGCTGCAAGAGAAAAAAACGCCGTAAACACAGAAAACACCTGCAAGAGAAAAATGCTGCAATCACAGAAAACACATGCAAGAAAAAAAAACACTTGCAAGAAAAAAAAACACTTGCAAGAAAAAAAACACTTGCAAGAAAAAAAACACTTACAAGAAAAAAAAACGCTGCAAGAGAAAAAACCGCTGCAAACACAGAAAACACTTGCAAGAGAAAAATGCTGCAAATTCAATCCACAACGGAAGTGCGCCAGCTCGCTCCAAGAAGAAGAAGAAGAAGAAGAAAAAAGTACGGAAGCCCTACAAGGACATGGTTAAATACTTTTTTTTTATTTCCTCCGCTTTGCCGTGATAACGAGTTAATTTCAGTGGTTTATCAGGAAGTCGACTTATTTTTCCACGTTGTCTCGACAAAACGACAATACGGTGAACCGGGAGTCCCAGTCTTTCACCAGACAGCAACGCTCCGCTGCCACGGACCACAGACAGAGGTGAGTTCAGCCTGTTTATGAGTTTTTTGTACTGTTACTCATTTCTGAATAACTTATATGATGCACGCAAATCAAACAGCTGTCTGTCCAGCATTTGCACAGTGGAACTGCGATATTTAGCCTCCTAATGCAGGACCTGTGTGTTTTCTAGTGTCTGACCCAGACTGTGTCTGTTCTGGAGCAGCTCAGAGAACTGCAACAACCTCACCACATTCACCAGGTCAGCTTTCTGTACTTATGTAATAATGAAAAACTGCTGTTTCCCTGCTTCCCATCCTGACAACTGTACTGTTTTGGTGTTTTTTCAGTTATATACATATAGCAGAACAGCCACTTTGGCTATAGCCATATGTTCATTAAAGAAAAAAAGTCGTTTCAAATGAGTCGATGTTGACAGAATAATCAGTCACAGGTAATGTTGAGTTACAAGAGCAAGGTGGCTGTAACTTGCTTGATAAACTTTAGATGTATTTGGAAGTCTCAAACATCCAAATAAAATAGAATACATTTACTAATGTTTTGTCTGAATTCATAGTGAAGCAAAAATGGCAAACTTTTTTTGTTTGTTTTTTCACAAAATGAAATTAAAATGAATCAGTTATGGAACAGTAAATTAGAAATTGGGACTTGAAATGAACCAGAGTGAAATTTAAGTTTTTCCTGAATTGGGAAAAAAAAAACGTATTGGACTGGATGCTGACTGCAGGAAGGTTCTGCTGTGTTCCAGCTTTACAGGCGTTATCCTATTGATGACAAGTAATGCAGCCAAGAATGCTTCCTGATTATATGTTTTTTTCTTTTGTAACTTCAGTTTTTGTTTTTACTGTGGCAGGTGGACAAAGATGCTGGTGGGATGAAGGATGAGGAAGCCCTGTCAAAGTCTCTTCCTCATCTGGAGCCGTGTGGAGGCCATCTTTACACTTTCTGCTCTTGCTCAGTTTCATGCCGTTTTATTTTCATGACAAAATCTTGTCAGATCCTGAATAATTTTATTGTAGAATATCATTGTCAACAAAGATTCTATTTTTGTATTAAACTGTTTGAAATTCAATCCAGTTTTTTGTAATGTCTTCGAGTCAAATTGTTTTGGTTCCTATCTATGATTTTATGAATCACAGCTGTGCTCCTGAGCCTACATGAGTGTCATGCATGAGGACATTGTCAAAAATGTTTGAGTACATCAGCCTCCATTTGAGGGTATAAATGCATATATATAGAACAATTAAACAGTCTTTTCAGGACAGTTTCATCTTTATAAAGAGATACTCTTCATAAAAACTGACTGACTCAACAAATTTATAGATCTTAACTGAAACGTGGCTGTGGTGTAAATTTGGCTGTACCATAAACTGAAATGCCTGGTTTTAGGTTTGAAGTTAACCATTTGTTCCATCACACTGTTGTCACACAGGTGTAAGATTCAGATAAACCAGCTGACATCAACCTTTATTAGGCTACATGTCTGACATCTTGGTTGCTTTGATGTGTAAATAAAAATATCTACAAAAATGATAAACATTCAAGCATCAAGCTTTCCTATAAAATTAAATTATTTAACATGACCTAATGATGGTTTGACCTTTCAATATAAACAAGCACACATGGATCTTGAGTGTTACTTCAGTATTAAAGAATGCCACAGCTGAGCCCAGCAGTGTAAGTTAAGCATATACAATGGATTTTTTCTTTAAGAAAATGGATATTTGTGAAGCATAGCTGGACTTAGAGGACATGCAAACATCCCACATTAAAACTGAACACATTTATTTGTTTCAGTGCATCCATGATATGTTTCATACAAACTAACACTGTAAAAAAAGAAAAAAAATCAGAAAACAGGGGTGTATAAAACACTGGAAATGGAAGTGTGCTCAAAGCGGTAGGCTAGTTTTTAATATTGGCTGTTGTGGCAACAGTTTTGGTAGGTGGGGGTTAATCTGACTGACAGCTGTGTTCTCATTAAGTCTCCGGCTGTCTGTACAGTCTGGTTGCCTCAGCAGCATTATGACCTGCCTCAAGATTCAGTTTATTTATGACCACAAGGCAGAGCTGGTGAAGATCTGGATCACAGACAAAGTCAGTTTTCCAAAGACAGATGTCCTCTTCCAAGACAATGTTCCCTCTGTCCACTGGCTGGAGGTCGTCCTGTGCTCGGTAAAGTTCTGGTACATGATACAGAGGAAAGGTTTTCCATGGAAGGGATCGTATCTTTTAGTGCCTGGCTGGATCCCGGTGTTCCACATTGTCATCACGACGTCCAGCTCCTTCTGTAAAATAAAAAAGATACAAGACATCGGTCAGTGAATAAGTGAGTAAATGAAAGTGAGTTAGTGAGCATGTGAGTGAGTTAATGAAAAGAGATGTTACAGCAGAGCTGGACATGACATTCAAACTACTACTATTTTCTTTCTCGCCATTATCAGTGTTCTGTGCATGCCACTTGGTTTTGTGTGTGTGTGTACATGTATGTACATATATGAGTCATTTGGTGCAGGTCTACCAGGTGTGAATGGGTGTTTGAGTTTTGAGCTGTGTTCTTATGCTATCTTTTGTTTATCTTTCACTATAAAACTTGAAAATCAATAAAAGTATTGTGGGAAAAAATGAAACAAAGCAGAACTGAATGAGACCCTTATCAACCACATGCCCACTTAAGTTTTACACTGATTAGAACTCCTGCAACAGGTTTCTCCAGCAGTCTGCTTGCTGTCTTTGATTTTGTCGCCATCAGCTTTTAACTCACTGCTCCACTATTTTTCTTACAAGTCATATGCCTGTCTGCATGAAGCAGCATGGAAAAGCTGACCTGGTGAATTTGGTGAGGTTGTTGCAGTTCTCTGAGCTGCTCCAGAACAGACAGTCTGGGTCAGACACCAGAAAACACACAGGTCCTGCATTAGGAGGCTAAATATCGCAGTTCCACTGTGCAAATGCTGGACAGACAGTTGTTTGATTTGCGTGCATCATATAAGTTATTCAGAAATGAGTAACAGTACAAAAAACTCATAAACAGGCTGAACTCACCTCTGTCTGTGGTCCGTGGCAGCGGAGCGTTGCTGTCTGGTGAAAGACTGGGACTCCCGGTTCACCGTATTGTCGTTTTGTCGAGACAACGTGGAAAAATAAGTCGACTTCCTGATAAACCACTGAAATTAACTCGTTATCACGGCAAAGCGGAGGAAATTAATAAAAAAAAAGTATTTAACCATGTCCTTGTAGGGCTTCCGTACTTTTTTCTTCTTCTTCTTCTTCTTGGAGCGAGCTGGCGCACTTCCATTGTGGATTGAATTTGCAGCATTTTTCTCTTGCAAGTGTTTTCTGTGTTTGCAGCGGTTTTTTCTCTTGCAGCGTTTTTTTTTCTTGTAAGTGTTTTTTTTCTTGCAAGTGTTTTTTTTTCTTGCGAGTGTTTTTTTTTCTTGCAAGTGTTTTTTTTCTTGCATGTGTTTTCTGTGATTGCAGCATTTTTCTCTTGCAGGTGTTTTCTGTGTTTGCGGCGTTTTTTTCTCTTGCAGCATTTTTTTCTTGCAGCGTTTCTTTCTTGCATGTGTTTTCTGTGTTTGCAGCGCGTTTGCACCTGTCGGCCACCGTAAGAAACGGCCATGTGTTTAACTAAAATAACGTGATAGAAAGGTGTTGGCGTGGTCCACAAGTGGCCATGTGTTTCTCTTCCTTTGGTTTCTTCTCAGAGCACAAAATATATAGATTTTGTTTTTGAAATTACTAGTAATCTGAGTTGCACTAGAATGTGAATTTGTCTGTGTCTGTGATGGGATGCAGGGTTTATTATGAGCTGACATGATGGGATGGATGCACAACTGACTGAAGACATGAATTGCCGTTCCAAATTCCTACCACAAGATGGCAACAAAGCATCAAACAGGAGTGACACAGAAGTCCAGTTGACCTCTTTTGTCAAGGAAATTACCTGAAAAGTGTGGTTACATTACATTTGACTGTTTGAATTCACTGTCTACAACAACTGCTTAATGTCACGTATGAGTCAACACACTCTTCTCTTTACCTTTTTACTGGAGTTATTATAATCACATCTGACAGGTATTTGCACAGATAACTGTGCAAATACAATTTTGTGCACGTATGGAACAAATGAGCATTTTTGCAGCCTGACTTCTTCATTCATGTGTTTTTATAGGTGAGCTTTATGTTAAAATCACTGACCCTCCGATGTGTGTGTGTGTGTGTGTGTGTGTGTGTGTGTGTGTGTGTGTGTGTGTGTGTGTGTGTGTGTGTGTGTGTGTGTGTGTGTGTGTGTGTGTGTGTGTGTGGTGGATTAATAAACATTTGGCCAGAGCCTTGTGTACCATGTTCTAATTGAAGTGGACTACTTCCTGCCAATTAGTGAAACACTCCTTGAGCTTTAAAGGGAAAAACCCAAAGGGTGCAGTGTCTAGAGGCCTCTTTGAAATATGCACAGGAAAAAATTAATAACTTGGCTATCCAACATCAAGCAAGGCAATAATTAGGTTTTCTTTTTCTTTCCTTTTTTTTTTTTTTTTTTTTTTTTTGTCCTGTTTTTGAACTCACTACATGTAGTTTTATCGGGTCAAGGTAACAAACTGGAGCTCAGGACCAGAGGAAGGACAGATTTTAAAGTGCTGGACAGCAGAGGGCAGCATGGCAGCAGGGGAAAGCATCACTGGCAGATGCATGCAGGTAATAAGAGGAGATTAGAGAGTTTTCTAAAAATGTGTTCCTTAATGTGCCCTATTTAGAGTTAACTACTCAGGTGGACTGAAGTAAAGCTTATGTTGCATGTTGCATGTCGAGTGAATCAGTCATATCTGCAGAAGTGTTTGTGTAGTCATGAACTCAGACCCACATTTAGACAACAACAAAATCGATTTACTGCAAGAATTAAAAGATGTCTTATAGAAAAAGATTCAGAAAAAATGAGTTCATGAATTTATTTTCAGCAGGTTTGAATATAGACTCAATAAATATGAACCATGCAGACCGCTGAGGTCTTCAGGAAGAGGTTTACTGAGTATTTCCAAAGTCAGCAGAACGAGGTGAAGCAGCTTTGGTTCCTTTACTCCTCACCTGTGGAAAAAAACATACATTTATTCTAAATCAGGACTTAAAAAATTTGCTCAGAGTTTCCAATAATAGTTGATAAAGTTTCACTTATAATAATCTTCGATTTATTTATTTTTTTACTTATTCTTTTTATGCCTTTATGTCTTTGTTTTAATGAATTACCTTACTTTGTACCTGATGTCAGTGGGGAGTTTTTGTATTTCTTCATTCTCAGAACAGACACATAAATCTACAGTAATCCACCAAATACAAAGGCTTCTTTTCTTCCCCCATCACAATCTGACACAGTGGCATGCTTCACATTCCTGTGTTTACACTCTAAATTATATTAATTCTTAACAACTACTGTAACCTGTCAGTCAAGAAACTTCCAAACTTTTCACTGTTGCTTGTTGAAAATAGCTAAGAAAACCTCAGAAAAAAGAAGACACTGCAAAAGTTTTGTTTTTTAATATATTTATTGAGAAATCTGCCACTGGATGGCACACTTGCTGTACAAAGGTTATTTATAAAGTCCTCAATCATACTCCAGATTCCAAACAATAAAACTAAATCTGTATGAAGTGGTGGTAACTGTCCACAGATATTTCCAGATGCATAAATACACAATCATATCAGCAAGCTATGCAGGGCCCATCATTTTCATCAGTATGTAACAATAAACAAACTAAATAAATACTACAAAATCAAAATACAACATGTACGGAAATTTAAAAAAAAAATAGATTATAAATATGAGTAGTGATGTTTGTACTGTGTGACGAGTGTTTTTTCTTCATTTAAACCTGACTGATGATGAAGTGTGCAAGAACTGTGTTCTGAAAGCTCAAAGGAAAGTGGTAACACTGCAAAAGCTGTGCTACACAGGCTACAGCTTCAGTAACAGTTTAGGAGTAAAATGATCAGCATGACTCGTCGGCGCCTTCCCTTCTCACACCCAGACTGTCGTGTTGCTCTCCGGAGGTTTTTCCTACAACAGACGACAGTCATAACCATCATTTTCAAAAACCACCGCTGGAAATTTCAGGGATTAGGCTGTGATCCATACCTTCTGCTGCTGAATATACATCACAGCGTCGTGGACAGTGACGAAAATATGCTGTGGGTTCATGTAGTTCATGAGGCCGCTGGATGTGAGGATCTTCAGGACGCTCTCTGAGGAAACGGAGGATTGTTAGCAGTCAGTTAGCAGCTTTCTAAGCACTGCTGATGAAACCACAGGGGAGGAGAAGGAGACTTTACCATTGCAGTTTGCCAAATACACATGGACTCCTATTTTCTGGCACTCAGTACAAATCTGCGAGGAGCCAAAAGCAATCCAGTCACTTTGATGCAGCGCAGAGAGAAACGGAGCAGAGCAGAGCGCGGCGAACAGCGAGGAGTGGAAGCTCCTGCTCCTCTGACCTGTGTGAAGAGTCTCGCTCCGGCAACATCAACGAAGATCACACTGCTGCAGTCGATCAGCACCGCCTGGACGTCACTCTCTGAGGCTTCTGTGAACAATAAGGAAAAATACATTTCTTATAAATGACCGGCATAATGAGATCAGACGCAAAACTGCAAATCTTTCTTAGAAACTGACACCAAACTACATGAACGTTGTTTCGGACACATTTCTCACCCGATTTGAAGAATTCATTTTCTGAGGAAAACGATGTGTTTGCGATTCCTCCCTCCTAAAGAGGAAACAGCGAGACACTGAAGCTGGGTAAAATTTCCTAGCACAATGTAAAATGTATTTATTTTTGCTGAGTGCGGTCGTCGTACCACCGTGTTGACGGCGGTTTCCCGCTCCCGTTTCTCCAGCGCCTTCCTGAATTTCTCTCGACTGCGGATCTTCTCTGGCGTCAGGCCCAGCAGCCTGCTCATTTCCTCCCTGAAGAAGCTACGGTTGCCGTAGTAAATGGGTCCGTTGTACGTCAGGATCTTCACGCCAGGCACTTCATAACACTGCAAGGAAAATAGGATGTTTTGTGTATCTTGTGTACAAAAGCCTGAGGCTCAATATTCAGTTTCTTATATTTTCAGTTTGTTTTCACCAGAAGCTTTTCCCACCTTGCTGTGTTTCTCTAGAGGTCTGTAAATTTCAGTGTTGTTGGCTCTGCCGAGGACTGAACAGCCGGCCCTGTTGAACCACAGTTATCAGTTTAAAATATCGATTTAAAATGTTTACTTCAAGAAATGTTGACGTTTTTGCTGCAGATGAGTGAGGCGTTCATGTTCCTCTGAGTTTGTGCGTTCAACCTTTCCAGGTTCTAAACATGAAATTTGATAACAGAAGCGAACGCGGAAAGGTACCTCTGTGTGCGGCAGATGACGGTCATCATCGAGAAGACCACCCCGATCGCAAGGCCAAGGTCCACGTTGAGTACCACCACGGAGAGCCAGGTCACAACCCAAACCATCTACACACAGACACACACACAGTCACACACTGACACATTCAGAGCTCATTCGACTGCAGCATTGAGTTTTATTTAGCTGCCATGGAATTCAATGTCTTAAATTGTTTTAAACGGTCTTACAAAGTCAATCTTGCTGACTCTCCACAGCTCTGGCAGGTCCTGGAACTGCAGGAACATCTGCCTGAGGCTGGTGACGTTGATGCATGCCAGCACTGCCTGATGGGAAACAGTCAGCCAGGGTTAACTCTCCCTCCCACTGCCAGCCATGCTTTTACGCGGCGCTCACCCTTTTGAGCTCACCTTGGGTAAGAAGTAGAAGAGCGGCCCGATCAGCAGCAGGACAATCAGAACAACCAGGCTGGTGAACAAGCCAGACAGCTGAAGGGAAAAAAATATATTCACGTAAAAATATAGCAGAAAATGATGTTTTTCCATTTATCTATGAGATCCGCTGAAGACGCGTTAAAAGACACGCTACCTGTGTGTATCCTCCTGCGCTCTCCAGTATGTTGGTTGTGGCCAGAGTGGCTGAGCTGGGAAAGCATGTGAAAAAGGAAGAGACTGTGTTGGAGATGCCATGAGCCAGCAGCTCCTGAAATCAAACCACATTTAAAGGAGGTAAGAAGCTGATGATAATCCGACGCGGCATATTGGCCAAGCTGCTGTGAGATGACGGGATTTTACCTGGTTTGGATGTATGGAATAACCATGTTTATCTGCATAAATCATTGCCAATGAGACAGAAACAGCATAACCAACAAAAGTGATGGCGACTGTGTCTCCAGCAATAGCAGGGAAGGTCTGAATGGACGGCATCTGTGGTTTTGGGAATCTGAGGAGAGGAGAAAATAGAAATAAATTTATTTGAAGTACATTTAGAGAACAACCAAACAAGCTTTTGCTCCTGGAAGTTACCCTGCAGGGATGTGACCGACAATCTCAATGCTGTAGGCAGAGTCCAGGGAGGCAGCGTAGGCCACGCCTGTAGCAATAATCACCTGAGGAGCCAAACATAACATCATAACTTAGTGATGATCACAATGTGAATATCAACTTTACCCTCATTGTCCCTGCTCGCTTACTGTCAGGATCTCCACGGGGATGGGCGTGCGCAGGCGCTGCCGGAAGCGCATGTTAATCTCCTTCACTGGGACCAAGACGGCCAGACACAGCAGAGACATGAGCAGCTCGGCCATGTTGGTGTGAGGCAGGTTCTCCATCACCGACGCCAAAGTCTGAGCGCACAGAGCAGTGTGAGGAACACTTCACGGCTCACCTCCATCATATTCATGAAGCACGGCTCAGTACCTTAAAGAGGGAGAAGGTCCCCGTGTGGCGAGGCAGGCGAAGGCCCAGCATGCTTTGCAGCTGTGAGACGGTGACGTGGAAGGCAGCGGCGCTGGTGAAAGCCTTAACGATTGGCTCAGACAGGTATGTGGAGAGGAAGCCCAGCTGGAGCGTGAACATGCAGAGCTGTTCCACAAAACAACACATCATGAGTGTCTGACACACAGAGTCATCGCAGATCAGGAGTTTGGCAGTGTGTGACATGAACTCTGCCTCTTTCTCACCATGATGAGTCCTGACAGAAGTGCAACAGCCGAGGCGACTCCGATCCTCTGGGCCTCAAAGTCAGCCGCCTCCGGTGAACTTGAGTTCATCCCCAGAGGAGTAGGAACCAGCTGCTCCACCACGGAGCCGGTCATCAGACTCACTACAGCAAAGGTACCTGAGGAAAGACTTTCTGTCTCAGCTGCAGCGACGAGCATCATGACAAACCACTTCCAGATCCAGGAGACGTCTTACCTGTGGACACGTGGCGACCTGTCCCGAAAATCATGTACAGGACAACAGGGAAGAAGGAGGTGTAGAGTCCAAATATTGGAGCCACTGATGTGAGTAAAGCAAACGCCATGCCTGTTCAGAGAGGGACACCAAAAAGACAGGATGATTTCTGAATATTACAGCTGAGACATGCTGTGGGAGTTAAGACAGAAGGAGAGTGACAGGTCACATGGTAATGTGAATTAGAAAGGTTCCTATTTAGTATGTCTTTAGATGTATTTGAAGGAAAAGAATTACACTATGCTATCATTTTTAATGCATTGATTTAGATAGTGTTTTATTACACTTTTCTGGGTATGCAGCACTTTGGTTCCCTTGCACTGATTTAAAGTGGTAAATAAATTATATATAGAGATGAGTTGGATGAATTATTATTATTATTATTATTATTATTATTATTATTATTATTATCATTATTATTATTATTATCATTATTATCATCATTACTATGTCATTAAAATCATCATGAATTGTACTTTTTCAACATGAACTATTCATGGAATGAAAATATAATGAAATTATTTAGCCAAGCTTCTGAAAATATTATTGAGTTTACATTAATATCAATTATATGTCATTTGAATTGTTATTATTATTGTTGTTGTTTTTGTTGTTAGTAAAAGTAGTAGTAGTGGTAGTGATAATAGAATAGAATAGTTTAACAAGCCCAGATAATCCCAGAGGATACCTTAATAATCCCAGAGGGAAATTCTTTTTCAGTTTAGCTCCACAAATAAATAAATAAATAAATAAATAAATAAATAAATAAATAAATAAATAAATAAATAAATAAATAAATAAATAGAAGAAAGTTAAAAAATAAAAAACACAGGCTCAGAATTACATAATGATTTAATTACAGTTTATAATTTCTATGAGTATAAAAATATACTCTACACAGATGGAACCATTACGTCCTTGTGTCATATAATTCACTCATCCCCATCGTCACGACTAATAACTGAAGGTATGAACTACTAACTTTACTCACCTTGAGGGATATGCAGGATCCCGACAGTCAGCCCGGCTATGGTGTCTCCTAGAATCCATTTCTTGAGCCTGTACCGGGGCAGCCAGCTGAAAACAGGCACCCTCTGCCTCAACAGGTGGAGCCAGGAGAGCCTCGAACACCTGCACCGGAGCAGGAGCCGCTCCCGGAGCCTCGCGCCGCCGCTGCCGCTGTCGTCCGAGCCGTACGCCTGCTTGAAGCGGTCCTCGGTGTAAATGTTCCGGTACACGGCCACGGACGCGCTCATATTGTCCTGCAGATGGTGGAGGCTGAGGAGCAGTCCTTCATTTCAATACATTTATATCGCCCGGAGCTGTGACCTCAGGAGCTCAGGAGCCATGGCGGCTTCCTGTCCGCCCCCCCTCAGCCAATGGCCTCGCGCACCGCTCGGCCTGTTTCTCCACTGTAGTGGACAACTTTCTTTTCTTTTTTCTTTTTTTTTCTCTCCACATCTTTGTGTCAAAGGTGTGCAGATCTTTTTTTTTTTTTTTCCAGCAGAGAAATCCTCAGGGTCCTATTGCTAAAAGTCTTCACACGCACGTGCACACGCACGCACACACACAGGGCATCCTTCACGGCTCGCTCTCTCTCTCTCTCTCTCTCTCTCTCTCTCTCTCTCTCTCTCTCTCTCTCTCTCTCTCTCTGCGGTAGGTTCAACTTCTTACATCCCACCATGTATATCCCTGTGAAACGCCTCCAGCAGATCAAAGTGGCATTGTTGGTGGAGCTGAGGCGTAACCTCAAACCACGTCTGTTCGCAGGGAGTTCATTTCCGAGAAGGATGGATGTCTGTAATGGGTGGGAGTCCAAACTGTTAAAGAAAAGGGGGTCTGCTGGTCCCAGTGAAACCCAATCACACATGGCCGCCTGGTTCATGGATCAAACTCCACCTTGACTCTTATCAGAGGTGGAGTGTGATGAGTGACATGTTGTTCTGTGTTGGACAGCAGTGAGTACAAGGGAGCTCTGGATCAATACACGATAAAATAGACCCTTTAAAAAAAAAATCATAAGGATCTTCGTGTGTGGCACTGACATTATACCGTTTACAGTTATTCAAAACGCCTAAAGTCTTTGAGTCCCCCTTCAGACCCTTTTCCTTGTGTGATCCACACTCATCTATACTGACTGCATTATTGGAAATGCGTTTTCATTTGTACAAAAGCCCATGCTCCTGGATCATATTGATTACTCCAGTCCCTTCACTTTTTATTTATGTCATTTGTACATTGCATCTAATACATTTGGATTACTTGGGGATGTGTTTGCTGTGATACAAAACCTGTAATAATAACGCCTTCCTCATCAACTATTTTGAACTTTTCTCCAGTTTACTCTGATTGACTGCCTTCTGTTAGGGTAAAATCATGATTTTTTGATTATTTTCAGTAATATTTATTCAGTGATATTTATGTAATTGTAAGTTCTTTCAGGGTGTGATGCCACCGGCTTTGTCTCACACACCCAATGATTTAATTACACCCTTAATATCTGAGATGTGTAGTTTACAAACAGCCAGAGACGTGATGACACGCGGGACGAAGAATTAAAGAAATGTGCTCTTAGAATGGCATGGTTTGGATGGATATTCATCCATTCATCCTCTTTATTCGACTTATGGAGATTATACAAGCACATGCACACACATGTATGCATATTGGGCGCAATTATTTGTTTGACACACATAAAGATTACCTGGGGAAAACAGAGAGCCACTCCTGTGATTTGGATTGATCTGCTAAAATCCACATTTCCTCCAGTCAGATGTTGGATGTCAACTTTTTCTTCTATGACAAAAACAGAAATAACCTCCAGTTCAACAGACGGGAAACTCATCTTCCACACTGAAGAAGGTATTTAGGCCTATTGAGGTTTTACCCAGATTTTCCCAGGATACACTGGGGACATTGTGGGAGCTGAGAATTCAAATAATGTTTCTAGAGAAAAGCCCAATGATGATACACGTGCCAAATGAAGGCGATGGTGGAAAGGAAAAAAACCCCTTTTAGCTGGAAGAAACCTGCGAACTCAGAGGTGGAGACTTCCTGCAGAATCAGACTCAGAATTTCTTTTGTTCTGGTGAGAAAACTTAAAGAGAGTAAAAGAGAGGACAGAGACGGAGAGCCAGCCTCAGCTGTAAGCTGTATTCAGTATCAAGGTTTGAAGCCTGATCTTGAAAATAGAGACAGATATTTGGTTGCTAAGAGCAATCTAAGTTAAAAGAAGAATTCTTCGAGTCTAAAGTTAACCAATATGTTGATTAAATTCTCAGCGTCACCCAGAGTCAACATGTTCCTGATTTTGGAGACATAACAGACTCCACGGACTCCACTTTAGATCCTCTGGATCCTTCAGGATCTGCAAACAGCTGCCAGTCAAAGTTAAGTGCACGGTTGTGCTCTCTATGAGCTTTTAGTACAAGACACACAGTTGAAGAACATTTGTCGTGGGTGGAGTTGTGAAGTAGGACTTAATGAGAATAATCAAGTTTTTATTGCTTCTTCTCAGTCAACAGTTCGACATACAGCAGCGGACTGGAAGCCTTTATATGATCAATATTAGGTCTTTACATTAAATGAGCAGCTGTTATAAATGTGCTATGTAATTGTGAAATCTCTAATTATATCTGCCAGTGAAGAAAAGAAAGGCTGGATTAGAACTGACAAACTAAACAGTTCTATTTTTCAGTCCTTTGAGATTTTGTATTGATTTGTTTATTGTTGTAATGTACATTTTTTTTTTGGTTTTCAGTTGTGTTAATGAGGTGAGATTCGTCAAACATCAGGCTTCTCCAAGATTCTCCAATCTTTTCTGCCAAACCACTAAGAAAACTGCAAACGTTTCAAAGAAAGTACTGATATATTTTTCAAGCAAATGTCCCAACACAGCGCTGGGCCACGGTCTCTCAATGATGCTGCCATGTCATGGTTCATGTTTGTCTGGTTTTTTTTTTTTTTCTTTTTGTGTGAAATTGTGATCATGGCTGTTGCTTCAGGCTCCTTGGCTTCCCCTCCTCACGTTTGACATCTGTTCCCTGTCCTGATGTCTTTTACCTGTGAGTGTGTGATCGCCGTCTCCTGGAGTCTTTGGTATAAACTGTGCTGTTCTTCTGCTCAGGTTTGTGGGTTTGACCACATTCTGCTCTGTGTGGTTGTGCTCCTGCAGCTTAGGCCTCCTCTCTCTGAGTTCTGTTAGTTTACGCTCCCTTATAGTGTCTTACTTTGAAAAGCTTAGTTTTTTGGCTCTCATCTCTCGACCCAAACATAACGGCCATGAAAGTCAGCTCCCTCACTGCTGTCAAATTAGCCTCAAAGCCATGCTGTCATGGTGTGCTTGTAAAAGCATGCATAATGCAACAAATATAGGAGAAGTTTTTAATTCCAATGTATCTTGCAAGAGAAGATTTCATTAAAATTGGTACTTTGTTGAGGTATTTTTTTTATAATAATTGTTTGTGTGAAAATATAGACATTGTCATCGCACATATTCTGTGCCACAACAGCATTAAAAAAAACTTTAAAGATTACATTTAAAGGTTATTCTGGCATAAATTCAAAGGTCCGACCCTCTCAAGATGAAATTGTTCTGTGTGTCGTCCCTGAACTGGAAAGTGTTTGACACACCTGCTTGTCTTCCGTTAGATTTTATGTGCAAAATAAAGTTAAAGCGTCATTATGCTTGATGAGTCCGTGATCTACGGAGGTCTCTCCTCATCCAGTGGGGAGTTGAGAGCATCAGCTTGTCTGAGCAGAATCTTTCCTGTACTGATCTTGTTTTATCAATTACTAAACTACAAAAACAGATCAGGTGTGCCGAAGGTGAAAGATTGAAGGATGCATTTAAAGAAGGCAGAGCACTGCTTGCAGCAAAATGTTGCGTAATTCCACCTGAATTAAATAATAAATGAAATAAACAGCCATGCCTTTGGATAGTTGTTTTTCCTCTAGTGTCATATTCCCTGGGTTCGTGTGTCTCTGGTAGAGAGGAGATGCAGTGATATAAGGGACTTCCTTAAAATGCCAGGAATGTGAGCCATTGTGTTGATCTGCTCCAGAGAATTTATGAACACACCAAAAGAGTGATGTGTCTGCAGACTGTTTAAACAAGATATTAATCAGTGGTTAAATGAACAATGCATCCAATGGAAAAGGATATGGAGTGTTACCCGCAAATGAGATGAAACCCGTCTGCTCCTTCAGGACACCGACTTCTTCATAAATTCAAACAAAGAAAGCGTGAGTGCTTGAGTGGCACGACGAGACAGAGAGTCGTTCCATAAACAAGGGTCGGTGTGATAATGGTCTGCAGACGAAAACAAAGCGCGTGTCTACACCTGATAGCAGATGCAAAACATCTCAGGACCTAACCTTTTTAGGATCAGTAGTTTGGCCTTCCTGTGCATAATTTGCATGTTCTTGCTGCATATCTGTGATTTTCTCCAGTGTTCTCCCACAGGCCGCAACTCATACTTTCAAGGTAAGATGGGAACACAATTAATTTTAAAAAACACAATTAAGGCTCCGTTCACAGTACACAGCAGTGTTTCAACTCTTTTTGAGTTTTCGTTTCAGAAGAGTTTCACATTTACACAGCAACATTTTGAAAACAATGTCACTTTACAGCTTTACATGGAAATGACAGAAACAATGAAGACAAGGCAGTTTTCATATTGGGCCATTGAATGCTGTTTGTGTAATGAAACCATACATTAACCATGGTGGCAACTTTTTATAAAAGCTGCATTTTCCCCCACTTACATGTAGATGGTGTGTTTAAAGGTGCGTTAAGGAGTTTGTGCATTTCATGCGAAACAACGACCTCTGCAGGCCTTGGGCGTAACTGCAGCTTAGTGAAACGCTCGCGCCTGTGGCTTGCGTCCATGTACGTACATGGAAGAGAGGAACTCCTTCCTCGCTCTTTTAGTAGCGCTCGAGTAACCTTTAAGTTTCTTTTGCCTGGTGGGGTGTGTGCTGGAGTTGTGGCAGTGCTAGAAGCCAGTCTTTTCTTACTTTCTGGAAGCTCCTGCTCAGTTGTTGCTCACTAAGCATCTGGCGGAGTAATGGCGGACAAAACGAAAGCTAAGGATGTCAAGCCAGCAGGAGCGCGCATTACATCACATCCTCTCAAATTCTCCCCAAGAAATACAAATTGCCGGACCCGCACTGCAACTTTCAAGTGACAATTTACCGCTGTTAGCGATACTTGCAATGAGTATGTCCGGGCACATTCTACACATCATTGAATATTTGTAACATATTTATGGTGAAAAATACGTATTCTTAAAGTTGAAAAACTCCTTAATGCACCTTTAAAAACTTCCACCTTGGTAGTAGTTTTTAAAAAGCTGCTTCAAGCCTGGTTGTCGTGTAAACGGACACGCAAAATGCAACAAAAGCTATGTGTTTTCACTTGAAAACGTTGTGTAACTCTTTATCTTGTATCACTTTTCTCATTTGCTCCAAACATATTACGTCTTGGCTCGTTTATTTTCATGCATGCTGATCCTATCTGTGGATACGGTCGTCTTCACCAAGAAAAGGGAACATTTAAGGTTAAAAAGTGTTTGGAACGTCGACTCCTGACGCCTCCGTCCAGTTGGAGACACAAATAACATTTGACCTCCCCTGATCCGTCCCTCACAGCAGATTGCTACGAGCACTTAAAAGTTAAGACTCTGGCTGAAAACAATTCTGCAACAATAAAAGGTAATGATAAGGTTGACTGGAGGAGATCCACAAACAATGTCTTCTGTCTTGGTTTTTCCATTCTCTGCTTTGTTGAAATTCCTGGAAGACAAACAAGAAGCCCTCTCGTCTCAAACAAACAATAAAAATCACTCTCGCACGGTGTTGTGAACATTTGATGGCAACTGTACTCGTGTTTGGCAGTACACCTAATGATCCCGCTTCCCCTGCTGCATTAGCATCAATCAGATTATAAAAATACCTCATCCACCCTGTCTCCTTCATGCTGAGTGTGTGTCCTGATCTTACGGGGTCTGACAATTATTCTCTTCCAGGGAGAGTCTCCAGTTACTTTCTGGCCAATAGTTCCTGCTATTGTTCTTTATCTGCTTTATGGGATGCTTGTCCCGACCCCCCACGGCCTGTTGCTTTGGAAGTGACCTTGTCTATGAGGCTCTGCCCGCTGGAAGCCCAGCGTCTCCTCGTGTCTCCTCACCTCTCCCGGCCCTTTCCGCTCGCTGCTCCTCTCCATCCATTAGTGCCTCTCCCTGTGCTGTCACAGTATTGTTTCACTTCAGGAATGGCGTCCCTTCGGAGGGAGATTCATTTGTTGTAACTTGTCAGTTATGCCATACAAAGTTTCTGCAGGGGTTAAGAGCCGAACACAAACAGGAATTTGTCTAACAGGCCTTTGATGTGCATTAAAGGGTGCCTATTTCACAGCGGCTTGTCAAGCGCTATTATACAGGCGATACAATAATCAAACAAATTTTGCATTCTTTAACGGAGCACGTTTTTCCTCTGCTAACTCCTCTGTTCTTGACAGCAGCTGTAATTAGAGATGTCTTGATCCCAAGGCAACGCGGCATAATCTAATTACTTCCTTTCAAAGATGTGTGACGACTTTCACTTCCAGTTTTTCTGCATTTTTTAACAATTTTTTTGAGCATCACAGTGTTTATTTCATCCTCTCCCCTCTGAAAGGGTTTCTCACCTTCTTACCTTCGCGTGAGTCGGGCCGATTCTGCTGCGAGTTGCTTATTTCCTGCCCGTTCCTGATGAACGTCTCCTGACCTCCGCCACACCTACACCGCTCGTGTCCATTCATCAAGCATCTGGGTCATGCATCTCCTGGGCGGGTGAGGCCGCACCCGCCTACATCCACACGCTCCCCGAGGACCTGTATCTGAGCGCGCACTTATGAAGCCTCCTCCACAATTAAGTTTTATGTTCTCATTAAGGTAACGACAAAGACGATGGCCTAACGATGGTATGTGTTTTAGCCCGGGTTAAACACAATTCCAATCAGAAGCAGAGGGTGGATTATGAACAATAATTGTTCGGTCTGCTGGAAGTGAAGGAAAAGGGCCGTTAAAGAGCCCTTCCACATTGGAAACCGGAGCGACCAAAACAGACAGAAAAAGGCCGACGCCTCGGCCCTGCAACCTCCGAGTCATCAGAGGAGAACAAAAGGTGAGACCTGGATTCCCATCTGACCTTCCTCCCTCTGCTGATAGTCACTGTCCGCTCGGGATCTGGTGCCACACATGAAATAAGAAAACACTCGCTTGTGTTTAGTCTCAACTGAGGTGGTTTTGTTTGAGCGTCAGAGTCCCCCCCCCCCCCCCCCCATTCCCTGTCTCCTCTTCTGTCTAGACTAGAGAAGACTGAAACTGTGTTCCTCCGCCATCATCTCTCAGTTTGTCTCGCTTTCTCATTTGCAATAGCGTTGATATTCTTCAAAGCATGGTGGGAGTGGGGCCTGGGTTTGACTGGAGAGTCTGGCTGTGGGATGTGTCACTTCCTTGCCCATGCCAAAGCATTGTGCGGCTCAAGTACACAGCGGCGACACGGCCTTGAACCATATTGTAAGAGCCGCCGCTGCATTGTCTTCTTCACTTCAATACTTCTTTCAACACCAGATTCACTTTCAGCTCCGGAGCACTTAAAGGGGTCCAGACTGGCTTATAGGTCCCACTATATGGTAACAATTTGTCCCATATGCATTGCACAAAAAATGTAAGCAAGGAAACAGAAGAAAGGTCCGACTCCACCTCGGCCGCTGGTATGGAGTGAACAGCGCTTTTCGCTGATCTCCCATAAAGACTCCAGCATTTCATCTTGTGCGTGAGACGCTGATGGAGTGGCTCCTTGAGAATCGCCGGAGCGGCCAGGCTCACCTCGAACAAAGGTCAAGGCTGCTGGTCGCCCAAAATGTTGATTCAACACCGTTCAGTGGCTTGTGCATTCCGGCACATGACGATTTAACATTCATATCGATATTAAACACATCGGAACTAAACACTTTCCCACTGGAGTGTTTTTTTTTTTCATATTGTTGTTATAATGAGCTGTGGTTCAGCTCAGTGGAATTTGATTTCACTTCCTGATTTAATTCTAAATCCGTCCTCCTTACCCTGAACAATGTCACATTACTCACTCGGTGGATTTACACAGAAAATCTCCCACGTCACTCTATCGTTGCTACATTTTTCGCATGGAATCAAACACAGTCATGGCAGCATCCACGTGCAGGATTTTATTGCTCTCGGGGGCCCTGATGACGCTACAGTGACTCAAGTGAAAACACATCGTATTTGCATTTTCACTTCTGAAAAGTTTCATGTTCATATGGCAAAGGCAGAAACGCTGAAAACGATGTAGTGAGGAGGCCAGGCCACGAGGTGGAACAGCTGATTTATGGAAAAAAATAAACCTGCTTGAGGGAAAAGATGTTGCTTTGGATGAAAGCATCTGCTGAATTATATGCTAACTCCGACTCCGTCACTGCCCTCTTTGGCTTAAGTGTTCGCTCAACTGCTTTTACCGTCGGAATCTTGGAAAGCAGGGAAAATGGCAGCAATGATCAAGTGCAACAGTTTGAGGTAGTTTAAGGTGGGCCGAATTATGAATTCAGATTCCAGCCATTTATAAAACTCCAGGATTTGTAGCATCTGTGTTGCAAGCTCTGTGTTGGGAGTCAAGGCTATTCTGTGTGGGTAGATACTACACGGTAGTTGCAATGCTGCAGATACATATGCAATGTGGGGCCGGTGGCCATAATGTTATGGCTAATCTGTGTAAGTGCTCTCAAAACGTAAACCTGCTAGTTCACCTTTGAAAACTGCAAAAAAATGTAAAAACTAAGACACGTTAGCAACTTCAAAGAGCTTCATCTTTCCTGCTGAAGATCCTCAGAAGTTGGCAATAAATATTTTTGATCATCCAGGAAGGAATAAAACATACAAAGACGTGTGTTTTAACAAAACCTACATGACACATTTATGTTAAACACTGAGGAGGTCATGAAGAAACTATGACTGCATAACTCAGTCAGACCTTTTTTTCCACATTCATTCTTTTTTTTTCTGTTTTCAGTTTGTTATGTAACCTGGAATGTCATCATTGCCATTCAGTAATACTGAAACAGTGGATTTCCTGATGCTGGACTCAGAACACTACAAAGTGGTTCACAAGGCTGCGGCAGCGGCAGCGCACCCCTTCTGCAGCACGTACCCGGCTGGAAGCAGACGGGTGGAGGACCGGGGAGATGTGGACCGGCAGCCGCCGCTGCCACAACGTGCCAACAGTCAGGGAGTCCTTTCTGAAGCCAGACAGCAAACGTATTTCCAGAAGAAAAAAAAAAACCTCATTTATGTTATCTTGCTAAAAAGCGGATGTCAAAATCAGAACAAAAAATACTGGCTGTAATGATTGCAAGTGTGTTTTGGCACTTTTTAGGTTGAGTTCTGAGGGTCTCATTTAAATTTAATGGGTAGATTCAAACTATACCAACATCTTGAGAACTCAGAAAACAGAAAACAAAAAACCTGCATCAATGGCATCGGAGTGTCTGAAGTGACTGAGCCAGGTGAGCATCAGTTGTTCGACACGGAGGAGAAAATAAGCCAGGTCATCGCAGTAAACAGTGAAATCTGAAACAACACAATGGAGCCTGGGATTGTTTGTTTTGTGTTTTCTTGTGAGCTGCACCTTTGTGCTCATCAGATGTTTTCTGGCCCATATTTACCGTTACAGGCCAATGAGATGAATTTTTCAACACATCGGTACCATGGATGTTTACTTAAAATCATCCCATGTTTTTTCTGCTTCTCCTTACCTCCACATCACCTTTGCTTTGCTCACATTTTCACCTATTCAGCATCAAAGGGCAGTGGTGGCTCCGGCTGGGTGGCTACTGGCTTCTCATTTCCTCCCGCGCTCTCCAGCCATTCAGCGGCGGCGTGCTCCATCAGGGCTGAGCGGACCCCAGGGAGTCCACCAGAAGCCTCCGCTAGGCGCTCACCGCCGCTTCCTGCTCATTTAAGTGAGCCTTCAAAATGGAGCGCCATTGTCCTGGCTGTTATCTGATGGCTCCATTCAACTGACAGACAAAGCCAAGAGCCTGGCCCCCCCGCCCCCAACCCCCCTCCACCCCCTCCACCTCTCAGACTGTGTAGGAGCCCTCCCGAGCCGTTTCTTTTTTTACTCTTATTATGAACACATCAACAGAAAGAACTTCCAAACACACCTAAAAACACATTTTTAACAGGTTTATAGTTAATTAAATCATGCAGATCTGTAGTCCTGAGGCGAAAAGTGACGCAAGTAACGTGAGCAAGCATCAGTAGACATACTAGCGTTTTCTTTCTGTGCAGCCACTCATGGGAAATTTGTTCCTGTTCACTTGAAATAGTTGAACACTGAAGGTTTTGAACAATCCACTCAAATGTTCGTAGTTTAATACAATTTTATGTGCATTGCACCAATAACAATATAATCATTTCAGGACACTTTTACAGAGAAAGAAAGAATAAAGTGACATTTAAAATGAAGAAACCTGGAAAACCAGACTCTGGTCCCAGTTTTGAATTTTCATTTCAGAAAAAGTTTGACGTTTACATGACAAAGGTCTGAAATCCACGTTGATTTACAAATCGCTAAAAATGCAAAACAAGTAAACAAGAAACACTAAAAAGGACGTAGTTTTCAGGTTGGGCCACTAGTGTGTGCTGTTGTTTGTTTTTGTAATGAAATCACACTCAAAAACACAAAGAACATGGACAGACCACAAAGTTGAATTGCTATTAAGGTGAGTGTCTAAAACTACCAAGTCCAGGAGGTCACTGACTGGGAGTGATGACAGTCCGGAGACAGTCTGTTTTAATCGTCCATCTAAAGTATGACTAAGGCCGTGGCGTGCGGGAGCAGCATTTCCACCAACCCAAACCAGAGCAATACCTCTAATTTACGTTCTTGGCTTTTTGTGGAGTCGTAGCATTTTCAAAAAGTTGCATCTTGGGAGCTGTTTGGGAGTATTGCTTTTTCACCGAAGAACGTTGACCCCATTTACATGGGTGTGTTTATTTATTTTTTCAAACTGATTGAATGCAGTGGTTTTAACAGGATCTGTATACATACATCAACGCTAAATGAAGTGATCCAAGTTCAGCCCTCTTATAATTGGACCCCAGCTGAAGCTGATTATAGACTATCTGTGACAGGCACAAAAGGTCTCTCTCCCACCTTCCAGGTTCTGATCTTCAGCTTTGTAGTCAGCAGTCTTCACTCTGTTTTTATCTGCTGGATATCTGCTCAAACAGCTCTGTGAGATGCTGGCAGCAGCCGCAGGCAGCAACAGCCTCCGGTAGTTGCCGGTCATCTCACCTCTCAAAAATGTTTCCTCCGTCAATGTTTCTTGAAAAAAGTTCTTCTCACTCCCTGTCCATTTTGTTTTGGTTTAGACTTTTGTTATTCTTGCTTTTTATTTTCTGCACTTGTCATCATGTGACATAAGAGCGAGCACATGTGCAGAACAAATGATCCACTCACACAACACAATCCACTTTCTCCAGATGTTTATATGAGGTATCAAGCGGATTATCAGACGATGTAGACTACCTCTTCCAATCTGGTTCGAAATTATGGTCCAAGTGAATCAGACTCTCTTAGCTGTTGAAATGAGACATTCAAAAGCCATCTGACCTATTGTAAGAAGGATTTATGGACCTGTGTAAACTGAAGACTACTGTTTAAACTGTGCCTTACGCTCACATGGTGCTGGAGCCAGAGCCATCAGACAGCAGCACAGTGACACCTTAACAGATAAGATGACGGGACCCCTGATCGAGGTTCTCAGAGATTAGACCCATGAGGGAGAAACTCTTGTGCTTTGAAGCTTTTAACATCAGGTTTTACTAAAATTACACACTCACATTCACTGTCTTCAGCCTCCAAAGAAAACCCAACTACACACAGGAAGAACATGGAAACAACACATGAAGGCCCCCAGAGTCAAACTTGGGTCAAGACTGCACCACTAGGCAGAGTGTGTGTGTGTTACTCCAGCTGTTCAGAGGCTCAGAGGACAGCTCCAGGGAGTTATGAACACACACAGTTCTTATAGAATTTAAACATTTTTACATTTACCTCATGTGTGAATGTTTGCACCAACTTCAGGCCCTGATAACTGTATGCTTGTAGCCGGAAGTTTGCTGGTTCAAATTCCACAGTCAACCAGACTGGCCAGTACCTCCCTGAAGAAGAATCTTCAGCCTGCAGAACTCCTCAAGTTGAGCCAGCAGGGCCTGGAATTGGTTCCAAATCACACATGTAGACGACGTGCTCTTCTCTAGGGAACCCGGAAGGGAAAAGACTGAAAGATACACAAAACATCTCAGTTGTTCAGGGATTTCTTTCCTTCACTCCTTCAAACAAAAATCTATTAAGTCAGTTCTTTTTATTTGAGAAAAATTAGGAATCTGTGTGCCAACTATGCAACTGTCTTTCCTTAATAATAATAAGAATAATTCTAGTTTAATTGATTACCTAGAAGACAGGACTGCAGCTTTTCTGTCGCACCACAGAGCAGATCAAACATGAGAGCAGCGCCCTCTTGTGGGGAGGTGAGATAAAGTAGCCGAAGATCTGGACTAACCTGGAGCTGTCTCCCACACACACACACACACACACACACACACACACACACACACACACAGAGGGGGGTTTTCCTATAGAGACAGCATTGTGTGCGCTGTATCAAAGGGAGATTTGTTTAAGGAGCTTCACTGTGCTGTGATATCTCACCCACATCAGTCAGGACTACCTGTGCAGGTGCCTGCAGCCGGGGGCCTGTTTGGGGGGGGGGGGGGGGGGGGGGGGGGGGGGGGGGGGGCTCACTGCCTGCTCTGGTTTCACAGACCTGATGGACTCACACTACAGAGGAGTCAACTTAAACAATACAGCTGATTTCTTCTTGGTCAATATTTCCCCGTGTCCTGAACATGCCACTCAGCTTCTTTTGTTTCTCTTGTCAACAGCTCTCTCTAGTGGGATGTGCAATGAACTGTGTATTTTTCTGCCCCACACGATGCGATCTCTCCTGCTAGTCCCTGTCAATTTTAAATCAACTGAAGACCTCTAAAGCAGTAACCAGGACACTCTGATAGTAGGGGATTACGGTAGTCTACTCTGAAAGTGACAAATGGACAATGGATTAATTTCTCATCGTCTCTCTGTCAACATGTTTCTGATGATAAAGAAATTATGCAGGTGAAAGAAACCAGTCCTGCAGACCTGTTTAATGAAGGAGAAGTCCTGGTCTAAAGAAACTCCCAGATTACAGTACTCAGAGTAGCACTAGAGGTCAAAGTAATAACATCCAGTGATAAAAGGTCCGGATAATTTCTCTTTTCTCTCAGATGTTTTGGTACGAACATAATAACTTCTCTTTTATCTGAGTTCAGAAGCAGAAAATTACATTTTATTAACAATACAAGTTTTTATGCTTTTCATTTGACAAGTTGATCAGCATCATCTGCTTTCACTGATAAGTAGGTTTGTGTATTATCTGCATAGCGATGGACATCAATGGAGAATTTGATCAAATTTCCTACAAGAAGCATACTGTACATAACGTGAAAAGGACTGATCCCAAGACAGAACCCTGTGGAACTCTGCGTCTGAGCTGAAGAGTCAACACTGACATGCTCTTACAGGGGTAGCCACAGCACATTACCAGTAACTATCACGATAAATGTGGTTAGTTTTCATGTCAAATGCTCTTCTTGCCTCCAAGTGAAGCCCTAAACGTGCAAAACAGAAAACCAAAACTGAGATGGATGTTTTCAGCATGAAAATTTAACTCCTGCATGTATTTATTAAAAGCAGCTATATTTATGTAAGAGGCGCTGTGACTTATTTAATCCTCCATACAGGAATATCTAGAGTATTGAAGATTTCGGAGCCTTTATTTTACATTGCACACTGCTTTATGACCTAAAACTTAACCCCTTATTATTAGACTATAGTTCAATCTTGATAATTTTTTCTATAACAGAATTTAAGCAATGGCAGGAGGAATATTTAAAGACTTAAAATGAGGAGAATCTGACGTATTAGTAACACTCAGAACACGGCTGTTTTACCTGCAAAATGAAGCAGACCCAGAACTGAGACTTTAAAGTGATCGTGTACAAGCAAATACACCAGATAAGAAAAACGAACACCCTTAAAACAACACTCCGGCTGAAACTCATTCATCCATCTACAGCTCCCTACTTTTTCCTCGCTTCTTTTTTGAAGATCAAGCAATGGCAAAAAGTTGAATAATTCTGCCTCTTTGATCTGCACACACAAGTGAGAGTTCATTTCCATTTTTGATTTTTTTTTTTTTTTTCCTTTCTGTAAGAGTGCCAGCATCAAGATTTACCTTGGTGTGCAAATGTGCTGGAATAGGTTAAAAGGAAATCTCGCTGCTCTCTCAAAGCACAAGTGCAGATGTTATGAAGTTAATTAAAAATTTAGCAATTCGTTTCTCCCGTCCCAATTTAGGCTGCATCAAATGGAAGAAAACAGACGGAAAATTGACTTATGAGAGAAGTCCGTGCAGTCTGTCTTTTTACATGTATGGCAGCATCAACAAGGAGGAATAACTCTATAATGTAAAATTCAGGATGCTACAGCAGTCCTATCCACCTTCATGTATCATTAGGAAATGCGCCGCATCCTGAATGTATTACATTTAGTTATGATTTAAACAACAACATCTGTGGCAATATTCGGTCAAGTTCTGCAGAATTTCATTGAAAAAGCTGAGATTAGCTCAGGTATTTACCCAGTGTGGTCTGAAACTCATATCACACAGGCTGCCTCATTTAGAAGACAACACGCTTTAAAGCCTCCCCATCCACCAGTTCTCCCAACAACCAGCCCGGCTTTACCCGTGTTTACCAAAATTGCATCAGTGTGTTGACACAGGCCCCGCGTCTTCCCCACAACTCCTCCATCTCCTCCCAAATAATAGTGCCATCCACAGAAAGGATGTCAAGTCTCAAGATGCTGCCCACCCCTCTCCACTCCCCCTGTGTGGAAGATGCTCCGGGAGCGGAGCAGAGGGAGGGGGGGTGTATTTTCTGCACAGGTGCTGCAGCTGCATTCGTACATAATTCCTTTCTGTGCGAGCAGGGCTCAGCGTTAGCCTCTCTGCGCTGCTTCCCCCCGGTGGGACCCCCTCCTCCACTGACTGATATTGCGAGCGGCAGCCGTGCGCCTCTGATCTACATGCGCCGGGCTCCCTCCTGGTCCTGGGTGAATAGCGCTTGACTTGTTCAATTTGTTTAGAAGCCGCGTTCGACGCTTTGAAGCCACACGTTTTAGCATAAATCATAACCTGTCTCCTTGCTCACGACTGCTTTGAAATGCAACATCTGCTTTTGAATCCCCTGCTTTACAATTAGTTAAGCAACATCAATGGATTGACTCCCTATCATTTTTCCTGATAATGAACTGCTTTGTACACGTGCGGGGGGCATTAGCGGTGGGCCCATTTGATTCTTCAGGGCCGGGGTCCTGAGACGGATCGATGCTCGCCGGCCTCGCCCGCGCCGGGACGCCGTGAACTTCCTGGAGTTCTCAGCATGTTCTCAGCACAATCAGACACACGTGGTAAATTGGGTTACCCTCCACGGTAACCTACTTAGGAAGTGTCATGGTTGTGGGGCATGTTACCGGGCCGTGTTGTTTACTCTTTCATCACACTCTTCAGGATCCCTGTTTGTTGGTTTGTTTTGCAAAGCACAGCCTTCTGTTCAGCTGTGGGAAAAGTGCGGAATCAAAGTCCCGGAGAGCAGCCCGGCGTTGACATTGATAAGCTGGGCCTGTCACTATCCATTTGTCTGAATGACGTTGATCCTCAGGTTGGATCTCTGGAGGAAGTCGTGCACGTACGGCGCCGAGACGCATAAGCTGCCGCCGCCGCTGTGCGGAGGGAAGAAAGAAAAGTCTTCTCCCTCCAAGTTTGCTCAATGAAGTTTTCCACAGTTTAGAGTTAAAGTTGATACGGCGAATAAAAGGAAGCAGGCAGCGCATTGGCTCGGCTTGCACTTCTTCAGGGTACTGTAGTGAAGTTCAGACTCTCAGAGACCGATCCATCAACTCCAAACCTCTCATCAGGTGCATTAAGAATTCTTTTTGCAGGTTGAAGGGGAAAATAACAATCCCAAAGATTTTATTTTCAAAGGCAAGCATTTGATCAGTAGTCATCAATTAAACTTACTGAGGTGCAAATTACACCGCACGGATTAGATGAAAGAGCCTCTGTGTCATTTCCTCCCCTCCTCCTCAAAGCCGGGCCTCACCGGCGGTACACACAAACAGCGGGCTGATCCCTGGCATGGCGGTGACAGGGTGACACTTCCTCTCACATTATGCCGGCTGAGCTGACGGAGGGGCTTAACAGATAGTGGCATCACAGGCGTACATTTACAAATAAATCTACTGCTCTGGCTGCGCGGCACTCCTCTGCTCGTGTAGCCCTTGTATCTCTGCTCCTACTTTGCATTTCTGATTTCAGCTGGAGCCCTGCCACCAGATCCTGTTAGCATCGCGGCGCCGGTCCCTCTCCCCAGATGGCGCGTTGGGGGCTTCCTTTGGATGATATCTACGAAACAGGAGCCACGATTTTAGTTTAGTATTTCTTAATGCTGCGGGCTCTGTGTAAACACACAACTGCGACACTTTTCACCATGAGAACATGTCACAGTACAGAGGAGTAAACGAGGAAAACAGTGCGCGTGTTAAGTAAGCTGCCTGTGGAGTGCAGGGTGGAACATGAAGACAGTTCGGGGCTCGCACGGATGAAAAGGGAAATCACAACATTCCATTAATCAGATTTATAAACTTAAATATCGGAAAAGTTCAAGTGATACAACGATCTGGAGCTCTTTCTGGAGTCGGCACCACGTTCAGATCAGACACCAATATCAGTGTGACAGGTGCTCGCATCTCCCACAAACGCCGAACAATAAGATCAATTGGCAGGCGTCCCCCCGCGTGCCGCAATCCCCACATTAACTTGATGGCTGTAAATGATACTGTCAAGTGTTGCGGCTAATTATATACCTGTGTTCGTCTTTGTCTGAATGTGTTTCTCTGCGCTTCATGATTGATAATCCCATTGTTTCGTTCCCCTTTGTCTCCGCAAGCGCTTTTTTATTATTCATTCTATGTGCCATTGCACAGACAGGCAATTGTAGGGAATTCAACGTTTTAGGGAATTTACACAGGAAACCCCTATAAATAAACAATTCATTTTTTTTTCCCGGATAAATTAGTTGTCATTAATTTTATATGCTGTGTTGGGGAAATGAATTAACATGAACTTATCATAGTGGAAAATGGTACAACAGTGGGTACTTTAAACTGTCAATCCACACAGGATGGCAGTCAAGTGGCAAATATTCATCAAACAGCCGTTTAATATCAATCTAAATCAATTTTCTTGGTATCGTAATATGATGAGGGTAAGTTGAGCAGTCAGGAACTCATGAGATGCAATCAGAAGAAAGCAACTTATGCACATAATTGACAAGCAGTAAAATATAATATAAAAAAGACGCAAAAATGTACATTAACCATCACTTTAGAATGCAAAGTTCTCAATCAGAGTAGTTAAAAAATAGTTTGTTACGTCAGGTAGAAAAGAAAGCACAAAGGGAGCTTTTCATCTAAGCTGTTTAACAGTCAATAATGGCCAATGATTTCAGAATTTTAGATTTTTTTTTAACATAATGGATTAAACATTGTTATATCGTGCCAATGGTGTGATAAGATTTTTACATTTTAATATTCTTTTTATTTTCATTTTGCAACAAAAAGATAATACACTCCACCACCCCAACATGTAATATGATATCTGATCCATTATCATCAGAACATTTTGCCAATAATGTAATAACTTATCAAATTACTGTAGAAGCATTTTAAAAAAATCCTGTCAGTGTTTAATAACTGCAGACAGCTTTCAGTATTCATGGATGGGATAGTCGTCATATTGATCGACTGAGGATACAAACTCTGCTGCACTTTTCATCTTAGTAGGGAAAAATGTTTTACTATTTTATGTCATTATTAGAAGTTATTACATTGTTGGCTTCCATGATTCAGGATGTCCAAAATTATTGTCGCAAGGCGTTGTGTACTGATATTTGAGAAAAATCTGTATTATCTGACATGTTAATTCCAAACCCATAAAATATAATAATACAAATAAACAAATAAAGCATTATCTTATCTTATCTTATGTTTTGTTGATATCTCCACTCCACATTGTTACTTTGAATGAGTGAAAATGAAACAGATGAGGAGTAACATATTTGTAATATTCTTCTTAATCGCCCTTTGGTTGGCAAATAAAGTTCTTCCAATTAAGCTGTGTTGGTAATTTGGACAAAATGAGATTTTCCTCTGTGATTCACTTCTTTATATCTGTGCACGTGTTGCATTTTCATTTTTTAAATTAGCCGTTTCAGCATTTAATAATTCATGATTGAAAATATTTTATGTTACACAGATATGAACGTGTGCTGTGGGGTTTTCTTTATTTCTCATTCATCTTCTATACACCAGCTTAATTCTACCAATCAAGAGGGAGTTAAAATTTCTATCTGATCCTGATCCACAAAGAATCAGCAAAAGTATTGATTCCCACATCTCTCAGGCCAAAAAAAAAAAAAAAAAAAAAAAACAACTCTTGCAAATGTCTCAGTTTAACTTCCCGTCATGGCGCACAGTGGAAATCATATCACCCTCAGCGGCGGCGTCACTTCTTATCTCCTGATTGACTCCACGTCCTGTCATGCAACTTAGCTACAAGTCTCTCTTTTTTCAGATCAAACGCCATATTTTATGGGCCAAAGCCTTCAAAGCATGTCGTATCCTGTCGAGATGATGAAATGATCATGAAGCACCATGAAAGTGACATTTGGCAGATGGACTGTATTCATCTTTATCACTGCAGAGTTCCTGAACCACTTTCCTTTGATACAACATGAAACACAGCCGCAGCTCACATTTCCAGCCTGTGACGACTGTTTTAGTTTAAATACTAATATAAGTTCGGTAGAAGAGGCTAGGAATACTCTTCATATTTTTTGGGGTATTTTTATTTTATTTTTATTTTATTTTTTTTTTTTGCATACATGTTGTTTGGCTTTTGTTTTCATTTTTGTTAAATTTGATGGCATAAAGTTTTCAGTTTCGGTTCAGTCTGTTCTTTAATATCAACACTTTTCTTACACTAAACTCACACTGTAAAGAGCAAATCAGTTTATTGGATTCAACAGTGCTACAAAGGTGAAGAAGGCAGAGATTTTTTAAATTATTTTCTTTTACTGTATGTACTTCACAAGATCTCTCTCTCCCCCTCTCGCTCCCTCTCTCTCTCTCTCTCTCTCTCTCTCTCTCTCTCTCTCTCTCTCCTCTCTCGTCTTTCTGGGAGTATGGGTGCATGTCAAGTGATTGTTGAATTGAAATATTGATGTGGAGTATCAAAGCGTGGCGTAGCACTCCTGTGTTTCCAGAACTAACCACGAAGCGCTTTGATCAGATACTCCTGTGATCTGACTTCTGAAGTTGTTAAGAGTGCTGGAAAACAAAATGCAAACAAACTTCAAGTGCTCTTGGTATTGATAAAAGTTTTCTTTGACAAGTGGAGATGCGTGCTGTCTGCCTGCGTCTGCCCAAGACTGGAGATTTTGGGGCTTTCGTAACATGCGAACGGACAAGAGATGAGGGAATTTACTGTGGGTTTCTGCTTCTCACACAGCCAGCGCAGCAAACTGCAGTGCAGTCGTGGGAATCAACACAAAATGCTTCTGTTATCACGTTCTGAGCAGCAGGGCAGAAACTGTTCTAATTCGATGTCCATGTTTCACCTAATTATGCTTTTATATGTTGCGGTAGGACACCTGTGAAAAGATTTGCCTGGTCGTTGCCGCTTTATGTCATTTATTCATTAACTTACTGTCTGCAGTGTTTAGCATGTGTAACATTCTTTTTAGTGTCGCCCCAACTGTGATAGTGTGATCAAAATGGAGTTGCTGTTCTTAAAACAAATCAATCTTCTTTTTTTTGAAGATGAGTCAGTATGATTCAAAGATACAATAAATTCCTTCAGAATTCCCAATCGGTTTCACCCGTCATGTAAAAATCAATCAATTCTCTTATTCAGCATCATGTTAAGAGAAGAGGTGACTGCATTGTGGCATATAGTGAAATTAGAGGCTGTTTATCTGTAGATATGATTCGGTATGAATGAAGTAAAAAGAAGCAACATCGGCGAATCAAACTGTCCGGCTTTGTAATGATGGGAAAATCTTGATTTCAACTGTGAGCCTTTTAAAAAATACATCTTAGACCCTGTTTTCATGGTTTATGGCCATTTCGTCTACTCCCAGTTCGTCTATTCCCAGTTCGTCTACTACCCTGCTGGCAAATATTCCCATTTCGTTTACTTTTGTCTACTTCAACATTAGACCACCAAAATAACATTAATTATGAAAGTTATTTAAGAAACAGGATATTTATTATGAAAACTGCTACAACAGCTATTTATTTCAGATATTATTAATGTGTTTATGATATAGAAATGACCTTAAAATAGGCCTCCTGTAACAGATTTTTATTTTGTCTACTTTTGTCTACTGCATTTTTATACCACCAAAATGCCAATAATTCTTAAAGTTAGTAGATTCATGATAATAAAATGACTTAAGTCAGATACAAAGGGAGAAAAGTATGACATCAATGGCCTAACCCTAACCCTAACAATGCCCTAACCCGAACCCTTGAAGTTTAGTGTTTAAAAGGGTAAGAATCAGTCAAAATATAGTATTACAGCAAAACCTGTGGAAAAGTAGTGAAACGTGGGAAAAATACACAGTAGATGAAAGAAGACGAAATGGGAATACATGTCAGAAACAGAGTAGACGAAATGGGATGTTGCTGTTTTTATGACACTGTTTCAAGTAACAACACATCGTTTTAATGTTTTTATTGACGCTACGGGTGAGACTACCAAATCCCAGGAGAATACTGACTGGGAGTCACACCACTCTGGAGGCCGCCATTGTTCTTATTATGTCCATCTACTCTTACATGTGCAGAAGAAAGATTTACTATGATCGTGGTGTCCATGCACTTAACAGTGTTTCACTTGAAAGCTTATCAACTCTCCCAGTGAAGAACAGACTCCTGAATGAACCGTCGCATTGTTGTACAGTAAAAGTCCAGCTGTTGGTTCGTCTCCCCGTCCTAAAGAAACCGGGCGTCGTGCTAATTATGGCCCATCTTGTCCGGCCTCGGCTCGCTGAATGGGTGAAAAGTGAAGCGCTCCAGTCAGCAGCAGGCTTTTCCATGCTGCCCGTCTCACCCATTAGGACACATTTGTCACTCGGGGGCCATCGAGGCGGCGCGGTGCTGTAAAAGCGGCTTTTTTGACATGACCACCAGCACAAAGCCCGGCCTCCTCTGTGCCGGCCCTTTTCGGGTGCAGATGGTCAAGACAGCTGGGACAATTTAGCGATCTGAGGCTTTTAAACTGCCCCCCAGGCATGATAAAAACAGCTTGAGCATCCACTTGCATATTCTACTCTCTGACTTTAAGAGCAACAACATGTCAAGAGCAGCACCTACTGCGTTCCCACAGCCAGAAAACTGAGCTACTGATCTGTATCAAACCCTCCTTGAAGCGTTTTATAAAAGTATTCTACTTTCTTGGATGTGTTTTCTCTCTTTCTGGAAACGAGTGCACGGGAACATCTGCATCATCTTGTTGGGATTTCGGGTGTGTGTCAGTTCTGAAGTTGCTGGTCTTCACCCAGTCAGAGCGGCGGCGCCGTATGACGGAGCGGAGCGGGCCTGATTACCGGCAATCTCACCAGCTGTTTAATGAACACAGGGACCTCTTTCTCTGGAAATTAGTTTTCCCTTGAATACTGTGGAAGCCGTATCCAGGTCTATTTAAATGAGGTAACATGGGGAAGGTAAGCACCACCACATGAGCATTGTTTTCACAGTTCAAAGTGAGGAGAGAGTACTTTGCACTTCAAAGACACTCATCTGGGAGGCAGTACAGTGGGGGGGGGGGGGGGGGGGGGGGGGGGACAGGAAATAAGAATCAGGGTAATTAACAACTTCTGCTCCGTAATAAACCGCAGACATAGTATACCTCTGCCTCCAAGATACACCGCTTCCACGTCCTCCTCGCTCGTTTCCTTTACTGCTGCCTGCTTTCATCCTAAATGTTCTTTTTAATTTGGAATTAGACTTTTTTTTTTTCCCCCTCCTCGATGCCGATTTGACTACATCATGTTTATAATGACTTTCATGAGGAATTTGTTGCAGTAAATATCTGAGTAGTTTCGATCTAAATGGAGCATTGATCTGCAAATCTCAGTCTGCCTGCTGAAATGATTTGCTTGAATTAGAATCTCAGGCCTTTTAATCCTTCTGTTGTCACTGCATCTGCTCTTAGTTTGGGTAAATGTTTTATGTGAAAATAGAGTGATGATTATTCCCTTCTTTTCTGATAAGAAAAAATAAAAATATGAATAAAAGAAAATTATCCAACAATGAAAACTGACTCAATGTGTGTTTTATTAGTATAAAGTATGTGTGATTATGAGCTTAAAGGGAAACACGTTGGTTAAAAACCAGAATTAAACTGTATGCTGTCAGTTTAGGTTGTTTAAAAACATAAAAAGGCCCAAACAAGAAAGAAATGTGTCATTATTCTTTTGACTGTCTGTTTTATCAGTAAGTAGAGTTACTAAAAAAAACGAAATTGCTCACATTTATTTGAGAATGATCCTTTCTTTTCACTTTTATCTCATTCCTTCTTTTACACGGCCTCTCCTCGGAGCGTGTTTATTTAAGAATCACCGTGTGCGTGAAACAGTGAGGAGCAGATCAGCGAGAAACCAGGAATTTACATGAGAAACAGGTTCCCAGCCTGGATTTAAACTCTTAACATTGTAATGGTGAACAGACTTACAGAATGAGATTAAGCCTCAATCTGCATTTAATGGAGAAGATCTGAAGCGGCCTCTACTTGAACCCTGAAATGTGAGAATGTCACACAGGGCAGCCTATTTGACATGTCACCTACTGGTGAGAACTCGGGGCCTTTGATTGAGTTTTATCAATTAGCTTTGTGAGGGAAGATAATGTGACTTTCTTCACTGTGTGAGCCTCGCTACCTGCCAGGCCAGGCTGCTGCCGGCATTAACACACAAAAAGTGAGTGTCGACTGGAAGAGAGCTCATAATCAAACAGTGAATGGATTCACCTTACAGCTGTCACACTCATTCATCCTGTCACTGTCTTTCAGAAATGATAGATAGATAGATAGATAGATAGATAGATAGATAGATAGATAGATAGATAGATAGGTTTTTATTCGGCACTGCGTCACTGATCGCTGCCAGAAATAAAAGCAATCCTCTTGTTTTCTTTCTTTATTGGAATTCCACTGTGGAGCTGCAGCAGCATGCAGATACTCCCAAAGTGAAGCATATTTTTGACTCTGTTCATCTCAGATCTTTTAACAGAGTAAGCATTTCCTCTGCTAAAAGTGCTCCTATGAAAAGTTGCTGAAACAGATATTTACTCTTGGAATTTTTTTTTTCTTTTTTTTAATTAATTTAATTTTTATTGTGCTTGAAGACCTGAAAGACACACATATACACACATCCACACACAGGTTCATGAGAGTTTAAATAGAGACTGTGTAATGTTATAAAAAAAAAATACATTTTCTTTTTTTTTCCCCCTCTAACAATCGGAGGAGGAGTCAGTTCTTAGGGTCAACATTTGGTTGAAATTGCGTGAAATTATGAGTAGCCCACCCCTTCACCTAACAAGCCCCCCTCCTTCCTCCTTCACATCCCCTCTCTATTGACGAGCTCGCCTGCATCATACTGGAGACCCCGTCGAGAGGATCTTTTCTCTCTATAAAGAGAAGATGCGGCTCCGGCGCTCCTGAGATGATCCGGAGGATTTACCGCGCTCTGATCCGACACGCGCTCCACGCTCGGGAGCAGCTCGGCGCCAGATCACCTGGACCGTGAGCACAGCGAAGAGATTTACCTGCAGGGCTGAGGGACGCTTGCATGACCCGGGATTTCCCAGCCGAAGTGTGGGAGTCGTCCCGGAGCCGCATGTGAGCGCCTTTCTTCCCCCCTCCGTGCGCCACAGCTGCAGTCCGGACTTTGCGCGTCGTCGTCGCCTCTCGGCGCAGTTTGCGTTGCAGGTGCTTTTTGGACGCGGAGCGCCAGGACAGATGGCTGCGCTGACGATACAGCGGACTGACAACTTTTTACACACGTTTTTGCAGGTTTGTTAGGCTTTAGATTTGAAAAAAAAAAAAAAAAAAAAAGATTGATCCATGCGTCCTTGCTGTGAAAACGCACGTCCTCATAACTTTGCATGAAGTGCTGCGTCTTTTTTTTTTTAAAATGTAAAATAAGAAACAATTTAAGTGCAGTATATTCACTTTTCAAATAATCACAAAGCAAATCAGATTAAAAATATCTATATTTCTTTAATTTGTATTTTACAAACTTTGCATGTGTTTCCATCCCCACCCAGGACCGGACGCCCAGCTCCTCTCCAGAGGGAGCCCCCAACGCTCTCTCCTTCCTGGCCACCACCTGTAGCCAGGCCTGGCAGGTGGGGGGCTCCATGGGCTCCGAGGGCTCGCAGTTCCCCTACGAAGGCACCGTCAGCTCCACGTCGGGAATGTTTCAGCTGTGGAGCAACGACATGGCTCCCACCACGGCCCTCAGCACGCACCAGATGACCTTCACCGTGCCCAAGGTGCAGTTCACCGGACACGTGCAGTCCACTTTGAGTCACCATCATCACCATCACCACCACCCCCATCACCACCACCACGAACTGCCTCTCACCCCGCCGGCCGAGCCTCCCTCGTCCTACTCCTTCGAGCTGTCCCCCGTGAAAGTGCTATCCTCGCAGCCGCAGTCCGCCGCTCCCTACTACCCTCAGCACAACGGAGTGGGTCAGAACTTTCCCAGCTTCCTCCAGAACTCCTCAGCCAGGCATCATTTATCCGGGGGCCACGTGGAGGACGGCCAGCAGTGGTGGAGTCTACCCCAGACCAACGCCGCCCCCTCCAACCACCCCTTCTCCCTGGGAAGGCAGCTGGTTTTGGGCCACCAGCCGCAAATCGCCGCTCTCCTCCAGGGCACGTCCAAAGGTCTGCTGAGCTCCACCCGCCGCTGCCGCCGCTGCAAGTGCCCCAACTGCCAGGCGAACGGCGGCGGGCTGGAGTTCGGGAAGAAGAGACTCCACATCTGCCACATCCCGGAGTGTGGCAAGGTCTACAAGAAGACCTCTCACCTGAAGGCGCACCTGCGCTGGCACGCCGGCGAGAGGCCCTTCATCTGTAACTGGCTCTTCTGCGGTAAGAGCTTCACCCGGTCGGACGAGCTGCAGCGGCACCTCCGCACCCACACTGGGGAGAAGCGCTTCGGGTGCCAGCAGTGCGGCAAGAGATTCATGAGGAGCGACCACCTCTCCAAGCACGTCAAGACCCACCAGACGAGGAAGAGCCGGTCTGGGCCGCCGCCACAGAGCACGGACCCTCTGCTCACCAACATCAAGAGAGAGTAGCCTCTCCGGCCCTTCGTTCAGAAACAACCATCATCCACGGACGGACTGAGACTTATTGCCATAGGTTTGCACTAGAGGGGAAACGTCAAGCTCCCAAAACACCCGATCAAAGCCCCACTTCCCACTTCGATTAGTACCGTGAAAGTATATTTAGTGACCATTCAGAGTCTGTTTGAGTCAACACACATTCAAAGAAAACTTGAAGCCTTTTTTAGTGCTATTGTGAGTTTTTGCTGCATTCAGTGTACTTTTCAACATACTACATGGACAGAAACCGGGAAGGAAAATAAGACTTTATGCCTTTCACAATTTAAAATGTATTTAAATTTCAACTGATGTGAAAATCTATTTTTCTTTTTAAAATTTTTGATGTAAATATTTTATTCATGTGAACGAAACGCCTGACGTGAGAAAAATTGCAAGTTTTTAAGAATAAGTTGTCCATCTTAAAATGTCTAAATAATTGTATGCCTTAGTACAGCTTAAAGATGCTGTCAAAAAATATTTCTGTTATCTTGAAGACGTTGTGTTTACTGTTTGAATTTGATCCTGAAACAGATCCAAGTTGCCCGCTTCAAGGTAGGAATATTTTTTGAGACGTAAACTCTTTGATCCAGGACTCATCAGATCTCGGGCCGCGACGCGAAGCCTCGTTTCTGCAAATCAGTAAACATTTTAAAATTTTAAGTTCTTTGTAAATTATGTATAAATATCATGAACAATTTTATTGGGATGATGGCAGCATGTACATTTTAATAAACATTGTTCTTGAAAACAAATTTTTTTCAGCTTCTAATAACATTATTTTCTTACACGTCGATGGATGTTTGTGTAAATAAAACACCCAGAATTGTTTTTAACCCTCTAATAAATGTGTGAAGTGTGCCCTGGAGATCTGGCATTTCATTTGGATGATAATCTGATTGCTTCGTCGTGCTGCCGGCGTGAAGGAGGAAGCCGGTGACGGAGAGCTGACAGGGTGGGCTGTTCAAAGATCCTCACACCTCAAAGTAAATACTCATCCCATTGATGGGCCTGTTTGTCTCGCCCGCTGCAATCAAGTTCACAGTCATGTGGCTTTTTAATGAGTGTTTTCTTTCTCTCGATGGAGGAGATTGAGTCAACAGATGCAACACAGAGCGGCGGAGAGGAATTCCCTGTGAATGGGACCCCTGTTGCTGAGACCCCCTCGGTGGTGACAGGAACTCCCTTTGATTTTGCACCCTTGTGAAAGTTAATACCCCCTTTCTCCCCCCTCCGTCACAAGCCTCCATATATCACAGCCGTGTTACGATCGGCCTCGCTTTACTGCCCAGAATGGGGCTTTATTCAGAGGCCAGCCAACCAGATGTCTGCTCATCCAGGGGTTTCTTCTCTTTGTTTTTAATCCTGTTTGAAGTTTCTCCAAATGGGATGCGAAGGCAAGCAGACTGCTTTGTCCTTGTCGGAGGTCCCACACTAAAGTCTCGGGACCCCAGTGGAAATATCAGCACTTGTATTTGTAAGATTAATTTAGTCTGAGTGTGTAAATGTCGAAACCTGCCGGGGTGAATTTTTATCCGTCCAATAAATCAAACCAAAAAGTGTTTAGAGATATTTTGGTCTAAAATTTCACTGAATAAAAATCCACCAGCGGCTGTAATATTTAACAAGATGTGTAGAGAAACACACACTCATGTTCAAAAAAACACTTTTTCTTTATTTGATATTGTACAACTGTTTCTAATCAGTCAAACATGGCGTTAACCAACCCTCCCTTGTTGTGTGTCCTTTTTTGGTTCTCTGTAGTGGTTTTCCTTTGTGTTCCATGCAACACTGCCTGAACGGTAATCCCCATAAAAACTCACCAGTTCACACGAACTGCTGGTTCTGTGAGATGGCTGTCACAACTTTCAGTTCATTATGATTTATACGTTGGTTTTGCAGGACTGATTGTTAAGAAGCTTGAACGTCAGCGCTGAAATATGAGGCCTACTGATCTTTGGTGCAGCTGTATGATCCAACTTAATTGGAAGTGAAAGCCTGATGAGGACCTCTACTGGCCGCGGCGCAGGAGAGAGGGGACAGGGCAGCCCCCTGGTATCCGTCCCGCTCTCCTCCGCCTGTTTCTCATGGGATCTGCGATTGCTCTGTGAGAGTATTGGCAAGCCCGAAGTATAGAGTAAGAGCCTGAAACACTTGAGTGTTGTGCTGCGGCGGGTTTTTGGCACTGTTGAGGAAGAGGGAGCATGCAGATTTGTCAGCATTACTCTTGTTTATGCAGCAACACATCCTCGCCCTCCGTTCTGACCAGCGGTGATACTTCTCGGCATACCTGGGTCACCTTGAGAGTGGAAACGGATGATTGCCTTTATGGTATGTATGCACTGTACAATTTCTGGCCCATGAGGGCAAACGCTAACAGAGATTATAGAAACGGTGCACAGCCTTGACATGACAGCAGTGGACTAAAAAAAAAAAAAAAACATACTCATTTTGAAGGAACTCCTGTTCATAAAAGCACAAGCAGCCCACTTCAGCATGGTTTGTGTTGCACTGTGCCGGCCATTCACTCAGGAGATGTTGCATGCAGCACTCTGGGGTCAGCACAGCAGGCCCTTTGAATGCAGACTCCTTGCAACTCCTCTGGGGTTTCCCGAAGAGCAAAGAGCGTTCTGGAGTGACGTCACACCCACAGAGAACCTCCAGGGAGCTCCCTCATGCCTCCTGGTCCAGATCAAAAGAGGGCCGGTCAAACAGAATAATAGAGCGCACCGGGGCTCTCAGCACTGTGGCGAGAAAGAAAGTTCTTCACCTTCACCTGAAAGTGTGAAATCTGAGTGAGGAAAAGTCCGCGTGGCGCGTTCACATCAAGTGTGCTGCCTTTTCCCCTTCCCGTCGACGCCAACCGCAAACTCAGCTGTCGGCAGGGGAGTGGGGAAAGTCCGACTAAACAAGCTGCATTAACTTCACAATGGGGCTTCGGAACAAATCAGAAATTTACCAGAAGGTACAAGAAGAGCCACTCCTCACACACGCACGCATACACACACACACGCGCGCACACACACATTTGATAAGCATTCAGACACATGCGCAACTCCAGTGACTGCCCCAATCAGGAATGGAATCATTGAACAAATTCCCCTTGCCTTTGATAGAGAGAATAGTGAAATACAGACTCTCTTAAAAGGTAAAAAAACAAAAACAAAAACAAAATAAAACAGAAACTATAATAACGGTGAGTGTCCATGAAGAGTTTCATAACCTCTCACCAGGTGCTGCTCATGTACACCAGGTGATTCAGGCTGTGTCGCCTCCCTTTCAGTTGCTCTCAAGAAAGGAGCAAATTTTTGTGTGTGTGTTTTAATATACATATATCTGCAGCCTGTCAATCCTTCAAATGTTCCTTCAGATTCCTTCAGAATCCACCAGAAGTCGTGACCCAGGTTGAGCGTCCGACCTGGAATCAAAGTCTTGTCTTCACAGCTGCGACCCGAGCTGCCGTCTCGCCGACCCAGGTGATGCACGGCACCAGAGTTCAAAGGTCGTCCTCGTCGAGCTGCGCCAGGTTGCTGGGACGTCGCCCGGCCGAGGGGCCTGACGGTGGAGCCTGGCCGTCGGCGGCCTGACCCCTGCGGCAGCCCTCTCCTGCTCTCTGCTGGGGAGACAGGGAACATTCAGCATCTCACCAACGTTCATCTTTCACACCAACAACAGAAGGTTTTCTCTTCTTTTCTATGACTGAGAGCATTTGTTTAAAAATGTGTGTTGGAAATTAAAGACTATATCAGTGTCTCATGTGTGTCTCATGTGTGCCCAAGTGTGGAAGAAGGTTGTGTGAGCTTTGATAGGCATCTCTCTCTGACTTCCTCCTCTGGCCCGGCCTGCATCCTGTTTGTGATGTGCCAAATCTCTGCAGTCTGGGTAAACAAGAAGAAGGCTGAAAACAGGGGCTAAATGCCCGCCAGCGTAATCACCCTGGAGAATAAAGGGCCAACGATGACAGAGGGAGACGCTGCTAATGGTGGTGTGAGATTTAAAAACAGGATGCTGAATGGCATTAAGCTTAATGAGGTAAAATTCAAAATGAGAACGAACAGGACTGTATTTATCGTCAATGTATTTGAAATAACTCACAGACATTTTAGCTTCAACTTCAAAATTATTGTAAAAGTATTGCACTTCATTTTCCTTAAGAGAAAGAAAAAAAAAATCCAGATTATTTTTATTCATTCCGTTTTCATCCAACAGGGGGAGGAATAACTCTTCCAATGATCCAACAAATCTCCTCACTATATGTGTGTCTCAATAAATGGCAACCATTTACTGAAGTCTTTCATCTTTTAATTAAATTAATGAACACATTGGAATTATTGTTAGACATTTTATAATGGTCTTTATTTCCCTCGTGATTTGCTTCCCGTTGCTGTTGTTCATTTTTCCCCGGCGCTGCCGTTGAATAATAACAACTCCGGCGCACACTGTTCAGAGAAATCATGGTTTTATGACTTTGAAGCCAGGACGGCGTCATCGTCAGACAGAAGCGCACTCAGTACCTGTGCACTCTGCGCGGCCGGGGTGTAGAGACCGTTGGAGACGGCCGGACAGTTTGGCTGATCGGCGAAGCCCAGCTGGACGTGTGACGGGGATACAGTGTGGGGGTCAGCAGGGCACGGCTGGACCAGGGTGGGCTGCGGGGGGGGGGGGGGGGGGGGGGGGGGGGGGGGAGACAGGTCAGACAGTCACACGGTCTCAGGTTGGTTCACCGGGAACTTAAAGCCGCTTACGTCTTTGAGCGAGCAGCTCCCGTTGGAGCCCTGGCCGGGGCCCTGGCTGGGCAGGTAGAGGGCGGGCAGGGAGGTGTTGTGGGAGTGGAGGGACGGCAGCTTGTGGCGGTCGATGGAGGCGGAGGAGTGAGGCCGCAGGGCGCTGGCGGCAGAGAGGGGGGGCCTCATGCTGCGGCCCAGGCTATTCGACTTGCTCTCCCTCCGCTGGTACTCAATCGGTGACTGTAAGGCTGCAGGACACACGGAACACAGGCAGATATACGTTCATCAAGGTGCAAACTAACAAACCAATAACTAATAGAATAATATCCAATAACATAATTCCTGCCAATATTGGAGAGACGAGCCAATAGTGTAATGGTGGATCTGTATCAATAACATTGCTAATAATTTAGTTAATAATCCAATCATTCATCACATCAGGGAGTAGCATATCAAAATATCCTTTCAAAATGTCACGACTACAGCCAATATTTTGATAACACATATTTACAACTGCATCCATTGATTTTTTAATTTTTATTTTTTTTTGCAAGTTTTGTGCGGTCTGCTTAAGTAAAATGGGTGTTGTGAACAGCTGTTATACTCATTCATTGAGGATACATACTGTACAGCACTGTCTCTCAATTATAATTACCGGTATTATATAATATATTATTATATTATTGGCATGTTGTCACATTGTTGACTTTATTACATTCAAAATGTCCAAAATATTCTATTACAGGCAGTTATATCATAATTGGTTGCTCCATGCTTCCTCTCTTGTAATTGCATCTTATTATATCATTATATTTGTAGCTGCTACTAAAATAAACATTGTACGTTAGAGCAGATGTGCGAACAGTGTCTTATTCTTATCTTGATAAACTGATTATTATTGTTTTCTCACAATGAGCTTTCACATGAAGACGAAGCAGACTATAACCACATTTCTGTTCTCCGTCTATGTGAGCACACAGAGTCAATATCTGGACATGATATAAGAAACACGATGTATGGATTTAGGAGACATGGCGTCTTCTTCAGAGCTCAGCCGGGACTTACCATTGAGGAAATTGCGCTGGCTTTCCAAGATCTGCACCACATCGTTGACCCAGGCCCTGCAGATGTCCGGGGAGGCGGCCTGCAGCTGGAAGCGCACCACGCTGCCGTCGGGGTTACGGGACGTCAGCACGAAGCGAGACTCGTCCCCGTCCGGGCTGGGCTCCACCCCGAGACAGCTCACCTGTTTGAAGGCATCAAACACGACTGACTCCCACCTGAGAGCGGCTCATCCCGCCGAGCTTCTGCACATGAAAGCCTCTAACAAGTCCCCGCTGTGGAATTACATAACAGGCTGAAATCTGCCGTAAATCTTTTGTGTGACTCATAACCATGGAGTCCAGGGAGCGTTCTCGCTTTAATTCTGCTAAAACGCCCTGGCAGACGCGTCGGAGAGCTCCGGGGCTTAGCAGCACCCACCTTGATGCTGTTTTTGAAGGTGTATCCAGGGAGCGAGAAGCCTTTCTTCCGGTCGATGGGCTCGCTGAAGATGACCAGCTGCTCAAACAGAAAGATGCGTCGCTCTTTGGCCCGAGACAGGAAGCTGCTGTCCTGCTCGGTGACGGTGAAGGTGTCCTGCTGGAGCAGCTTGCCCTGGGCTGTGATCTTCCCCTGCTCACACAATGACGAGAACCAACCAACAAACAAGGAAAGCAGTCACACAGCTGTTTCCAGGAGCGGCACAGTTGACATGAGGAAGGTCACTGTGTCGAGGAGGGAGGAGGAAGAGTGTAAACAGGATTAAGCGTACCTCGAAGCCTTGTAGTCGACCCACATTCATCATGTCGTTGCATCGTTTTGGCACAAAGCACATCACTTCTACTGCTTTCTGTTGGAAAAACAAACTCTTTTTTTATTATCGTGCAACAGATGTTCGACAGAGAAACAGTCTCTCATTCATTAAAGTTGTGCTTACCAAACACTTCATACATACTGGATGCAATATTGATGCAATATCAGAAGGTTTTCCTACACGACGCTCAAAAGTTTCATTTTTGTGTCTTGAATTGCTGAAAACTGAAAGCTCCTCTAACAAAAGCCTCATGCTGGTTTTGCTGATCTTCTTCCGTGAACACACTTACTTCCAGCTCCTCTGTGTCCATCCCAGCTTTGGTGTTATACTTGAGGAAGTCCTGTTGAAGTAAACACAGCGTGGTCACAGAGCGCTCCAGGTCGACTGTACAGTGAAAGAGACGACATCTGGAAGAGCCTCATGGGAATTAAACCCATCCTTCACTTGCTTCCCAGAGGGCAAAGACTTGAATTTAGACAACATTTTAGTACCAGCGATGTCACTTTGTGATTATCTTCAAAGACTTTCCAGCACTATTGCTCCAAATTAGAACAAGTCCGACTCTCTAATTGCTTCTTCCTCTCCGCATGGAAAGTGGTCCAAGCAGACAATACACTGTGTGTCATCTGTGTTTATGCACGAACGGATGTGTGTGAGTGTTGCTGTATGTTTACAGCCTCATGGCAGGACCTGCTGTGTGTCTGACAGCTGCTCGGTGTGTGTGTGTGTGTGTGTGTGTGTGTGTGTGTGGGTGCTGGTGTTGATCAACAGCACAGCAGCGCCCTGCTGTTCACCTTCAGCAGTAGCTGGTACTTCATAATCCTCTGGACGGGTTTGATGAGCAGGTCGTTGAGCTGCAGCCTGTGTCCCAGCTGCTGCCGGAGCTCCTGACAGCAGAGACGGATACGACACCAGTCAACATGACAGCCGCAGCGCCGAACGCTGCGGATGATGGCCTATTTAAGCCCTCTAAGACAATAAAGCGCTGGGATTACACTGCATGTCTGTTCGTCTCGTGTTTGCTGTCAGTTTGAATAAACTAATTACAATCTGAATAATAAATGGCTGCTCAAAAGAGATCAACAGGCCATGTATAATACATAGAATAGGCACAATGAGACGCATGCATACTCAATGTCTGTGATTGGCAGGTGAAGATGTTGTGTTGGACTGAACAGATGATATATATCAATAACCTCAAGAAAAAGGTTAAAAAAATAGTAATTTACCTCAAAATATGTCTCAATATACTCTGACACGATGTGTTCCGACTTGGGCTTGTTCTGACAGTAAACTACATACATATGCAGACGCCTCTCCTGCAACACAAGCCAAACAAACAGATTAGACACGAGCTGCAAGAGACAATAGTCCTGTAACAGGAGCCTCGCTGTGAGAAAAATCCACCTGTAATTGCATTAGAAAGAAATTAAAATGCCACTGACGGCGAGCAAAAACAGCAATCGATGTGCGGCGTCCCCGCTCGCTCTGTGATGAAAGGGAGCGGAGCAGTAATGAGAGCAGGGCCTTTGAATCTAACCCCGCCAGTGACTAATTGGCACGGGAGTGCAGATGTGGCAGTCTCCAGAACCCTAATGGAGCCACGCGTAGATGCACATCAGGTTATGTATAATTTACCCAGGTTACCCTCAGTGTAACCGGAGCCTTTTAGAGCCTGCCGCCATAAAGCCGTACCTAGCAACTGGCTGGATGGCGCCGTAACCTTGAGAACAGGAGGCTGCTCCACTTGAATATGGACATGGAGTCACAGCACAGACAGCTGAAATATGAGGAAGTGTTCGTGTCGCTCCACCAGCGTTTGGGAACATGTTCACATGTGTTTATATGCTGCGTGTGTGTGTGTGTGTGTGTGTGAGCGCACATGTTGCATATTGGCGATACAGCTCTTGTTAAAAGCGGATTTGGCTTTCTGCTTTTCATTAAGGCCATGTTCCCAACCCGCTTGTTTTCACAGTTTGACACCACGCTTAGATTTAGTTACAAGTTTCTTTATCCCCCCCAACAGGCTTTTGGAGTTGATCGTCCAGTGGGCCGAGCCTCGTTGAACTGCTTGGAGAGCTACACTCAAAAGGAAACGAACATGGCTAAAGAGAGACACACACTTTTTACTTAATGATCTTCGAACAAAAGGCAAGTCATATTACCCACCGCGCCCGCTTCCACTGCATGCGCCACCACTTAAAAAAAAATCTAATTTGGTTTAAGTCTTGTGACTTGAAACTGGCTCGGGCTCTATTCAGTTTCAACGAACAATTGGTTAAACAGTAAAACTTTGTTGCAATAATCATTTTGTTTTTTTTGTCGTGAGGAAACAGGTCACTGTTCCGGGTGGAAAGAAGGTTTCATATCAAAGACCTTTTGCTCAGGATTTGACATTCATCATCTTTTCCCTTCTTGTCTCCTCTGAATGTTTTTCCCTGGCGTTTCCTGGCCGGTCCAGGCCTGACTGCGTGAGCAGACTTGTGCGTATGTGTGCGTCGGTCGTGTGCGCCGCTGTAAAAACACTGCTGCATGGAGACGTATCAGCAACGGGGAAGAGGAAGGAGAGAGGCTGGCAGCTGGGAGAGGAGGAAAGAGCTACGCTACAGGATAAACAGGAGCTCTGCCTGTTTTCTTAGCTCTTTTTTTACTCTCACTCCAAACAGCTCAAGGAAGCAGACCCAGACGCCTCCACTCCGGGGTGTGTGTGTGTGTGTGTGTGTGTGTGTGTGTGTGTGTGTGTGTGTGTGTGTGTGTGTGTGTGTGTGTGTCTCTTTGTTTTGCCCTCATTATGGGGTCATGATCGCTTTGGGTCTGGCAGAGTACTGGGGACCAAAAAAGGTCAAGGTTTGGGTGAGAATGTCAGAGTTACACTTCAAGTATAATGTCAAGTGTAACACATCTAAAATACATTGTTCAGGGTGTGTGTGTGTGTGTGTGTGTGTGGGGGGGGCAGGTGGAGAGATTGTTTTCCAAGCATAAAGCTATTTAAAATGTCTGCTTTTGATTTCTTTGTGTCTTCTTGGGTACGTCTCAACGTGGCTCTTCTTTGAATTGCTACAAGTCATGAAATGCGCCAGTGTGCATGTGTACGTGCATGCGTACGTGCACTCGTGCATGTGTTTATGCCATACTCACATGTTTAATGAAGAGCTGAGCCAGCCTCTCAGGCTCTGCCAAACACTTCTCCAGCTCTCCCAGGAAGTAGCTACACACACACACACACACACACACACACACACACACACACACACACACACACACACACACACACACACACACACACACACACACACACACACACACACACACACACACACACACACACGGTCACGTTTACCTCCTGACTCATTGTTCCTTTGTCCTGCAAACTGCTTAAATTACTGACTTTGAATTTAAAATATGCACACTTTAATCCTCCCAGTGAGGGACTTACTCTTTATGCCAGTCAAATATTTGGTGGATATTTCCAAAAACAATCTTGTCTTTTCCCTTCATGTCTTCTGGCACCCCTTTAGACATCATCGTTCCCATGTAGCCCTGTGTGAGAAAAGACAATTCCGGTGATGTCTGTTTACAACAAAAAAAAAACCTTAAAAAGAGTTCAAATAAATCAGTGAGAGTAAGTTGTTGTGACCGCAGCGATCAAATGCCGCTTATTATTGAGCTTTTCAACTTTCGGATGGCAATAATTCCTTTCCGAACCAAAATAACTGAAGTTATTTTAGGCGACAGAAGCTGGATGGCTCTGCAACATAATGCTCCTCAAGATAATAACTCTCAAAATCTGCTTAAGGCTCAAGTCGACGGGATGGAAACAGACCAAAGTGTGGCGTAAAGCGGAGGAACGGTGATGAGGAGGATTTAGAGCTTTCCCTGACAGACTGTGTGGATGACTAAGTTTTCTCTTCCCCGTCAGGGCAGATTGTGAGGTTTTACCTCCACTATGAGTCCCAGGTCTGCCACGTAGTGCTTCTCCGTCTCGATAAGCTCCTTCAGTACATACCTGTGAAAACAGAGGCGAGGAAAGATTAGTCCCAGAGTTATATAGTAACGCTCCGCAGTTTAAGAAGTTTGCTGAAAAAAAATTACTTGATCGTTTGATTTTATCAAAGCATTGGGAGTACTGTCAAATAAATATCACCGCGGTTTTGCCACCCAGCCAATCAGCTGATCGTACCAAACGTGATGAGTATCGCTGCAACGCGTTCAGCTGCCTCTCGCAGTCTTCAGAAGCTAATGGCGTTTGCTCCTGTTATCATGATCATGAAATAGATGTCGAGGCCTGATAACTCCAGATGATGTCTGTGAGGTGTGGTTGAAAGCTCCCGGAGCTTCAGCAGCAGGCCGACAGAAGATGGATGTTTTGGATCATTCCGGATTCTCAGCTGCTGCAATAATGTTTCCATCTAGTCTCCCTTTGTTTTCAGAAAAATGAGCCAGCGCTGACTTTGTTTATAGTCTCTTTACACCACGTGTCCGCTCGGCCTAATCTCTCAGATATCTCATGTTTTCCTCCATTGTGCAGCCTCCGAAATCTTCAATAAATTATGAGGCGAGTAAAAGCAAGCGCTTTATTTTCTGTCGGAGTGCAGTAACCTGCCTCGCAGGCCGGCTTGACAGCACACATTTGTCTTGTCACAGTAGGCAAAGCACCAGTAATCACATTAACAATGGCTCGTTTATTTTCAAGAGTCCCAGCAAGACGTGAGTGATTCAGTCTGAACCGGCGCGCACAGTAGCAGAGCGCTGAAACAGGAGCAGCTCAAAGGCCACCATTCAGGGTAGTATCTCTAATATCTGCTCTTCCTAAAGGGACAAGCCAAGTTAATGTGAAGAAGGCTTCTTTTTCTGTAAAGGGGATCTTATATCTAAGTATTTTCTACCTCCAGGATTGGTCATTTGTTTACCGGAGCAGTCCAGAGTGAAATATGTGTGGCCGTTCTCGTCTCAGCTGGAGACGAATGAAACCCGCAGTGATGAAACACGTACGTGCTTTTCTCTAAGGCACTCCTCCTCTCCTCCTCGGTGTCGGCGGCGGCGGACCACTGGCTGGAGGTGTCATCCAGCAGGACCGAGCCGCTGTCGTCGGGCAGGACGCTGGTGGACTGAGTGTCCTGAGGGGGGGGAAGGGGGACAGACAGACAGACAGATGGACGGTTTATCAGACGTCCAGTGCCTGCGATGTGGATCATGGCAGGAATAAAGTAAACAAAGCGAGATAAAGAGCAGCGGAGAGATGGTGATAATGCGGGTTGCCAAGGTGACCAGGGATCGCAGCGAGATATGACGAGCAGAGATTGAATGATAAAAAGATCTGATTCAGATAGTCGCCGTTAATGAGCCCAGCTGTGCCGCACATAAATGAAAGACAATGAGTCAGAGGGGCGACATAGTTTCAGAAAATTTGGTGAACTTTTCTCATTTTAGATAAATAACAAAATAGAATTTTTTAAAAAAAAAAGCTTCTTCACAATGCCGTATGTCAACTATGTGATTTGTGTTTTGTTAACTGAGGGAGAGAAACGTACATCTTTTGTTGTGTTCTTATTGTGACACGACTCCACCAACAGTTCCCAGGACTGCTTCACATGCAGGACAAACCGAAGGCTACTCTGATCTAATCGATTGTGTTCACGGGTTGCATACATGACCTCCTTTTCATGCTTTTTCCTGGAATTGATATCACTTCCTGTGGGGGGATTTTGGTGCAAATATAGTCGGTGCTCACACACCACGCAACAAAGCCTGCGTACAGTGGAATGGTGTCTGACTCAATGGACACACACTCCACATCTGCACATGATCTGCGTGTTTGTGTAACCTGGTATTTTCCTCTGTGTTAAAGCCATGCTTGTCCCCTTTTTATGGTCATAACTCTACTCACTACAATATGTCTGTGCAGACTGTCTCTATATTTAGAAACGGTCTTTGTTTCATTTGTCGTGTTTTCCTTCTGCGCTGCCTCAGTAAACATATAGGGGCCGTCGTCTGTCTTCACCTAAACCCTTGTGTTTTGTTGTCCTGGTCAACCAGAACCTCCCCACCTTAAACACACACACACAGACCCGAACACGCCACAGACGTGCACCTAATCCCTCAGACGCCTCCGGTCGACGGCGGCTTCATGGAGAAATAAATACGGAGGTGGGTCGATGTATATAAAAGCAGATGGAAAACTTTCTTCTCTTCTTGTCTTGAGATTAACTTGCTCACCTGCTGTCTCACTGAGAAACCCACCGACGTCCACAAGCGCTGGCTTGAGGGGCGTGTGAGAGCGAGCGAGCGAGCGAGCGAAAGTGACGGAGCAGAGAGACGGAGAGGCTCCCCCGGCTCGGAGCGCTCCGGCCCGGCTGACAGGTCTCCCCGGCTCCCTGATCATTTCCAGATGTGCTGTGGCAAAGCCCACAGGAAAAATTCCCTCCGTCTCCCTCTGTTGTAAGTTTTGTTTTTCTATCCAGAAGCCTTTAAAAAAAAAACACTGACAACATTTTAGGGATAAGCTGAGGACATTTTCACAAACCTCAACAGTTTGAAAGACCTGCTGTGAATACTTTCACCTTAATAGGTAAAGATACTGTAGTTTCAACTGTAAGTTGTCAAAATATAGTTTTCTTGAACACTGAAAAAATATGAATGTTTTACGGATCCATTCATAGCTTATATTTTGTAGATAATCAAAGCATTCCTGAAGCCATTCACATAAACTATCATGAATTAAGCCTGAATGACGGCTAGAATACTCAGAGGATCAATACTCGGGTCACGTTTCAAAGGCTCATGCCCAGATGTGGCATCCTCCCTTTCTTATTTGAACAGGGATTAAATGTGCAGGTCTTTATTGCTAAATACCTTTCAATGAATGAAAGGAATGAAGACAGAGTCACGGAGATTCATCATGTTTCATGTGCAGAAAACTCTAGACTGAAGAGAAGAAACATTTGGAAACTGTTCCAGTCAATCCTTTTCGCAGTGTTTGTTAGCTGTTGCTTGGCAGATACAAACAAAAAAAAAAAAAAACTGAGAAAAGAACGACCCAGCAAACACATGCAACATGTGCTTCTGGCTTGCTGTGGACGCTACGGGTTGTTTAATCTGCAGCCGTCACAGGAACAGCTGCACTGTGGTGTGAAGAACAGCACCGAAACACATGGATGCTGAACCCGGATCCAGCAACGGTGACAGAAGAATGAAACTAAAAGATTGGCAGGAAAAACAAAAACACGCTGACCCCATCGCTCTCAGTCAGCTACGACGCTGTTTTTTGAAAGGCTGCTTAGATTTGAATTAAGATTTCAGCACTGCTGATATAATTACACGTCAGCTAAGACTCCATTCAGCCACTCCCCGAGAAATGCTCATTTGCCACAGTTTGATTGTTTTAAAAACTTCCTCCTAAAGCTCTCATGTTTCTTTCACTGTGTAGGTGGAGTTATCCTTCATTATGTTTCTGAACTCTTTCCTATTTTTCTGCAGGCATGTTCCCTTGAATGTGAGCCATGAATCACCGGTCGCTGTCACACTCGGCCCGGAGGTCCTCTGGTGCAACGATCCGCTTCTTCTACCCATTCATGCTTCTTGATATGCTTCCAATATATTTATATTATATATATAAATATACAATTATTTCCCCCTGTCATTGAAAAGAAGGAGAGTCTTTAGTCATTTCCAGATCTGGCTCGAGGCTCATGCACACAAAGAACAATGACGCGACGTCACATCCCTCCCAGGCTCTGTCCTCGCTGGACTTATTACAGGTCTCCTCTCATCAGCTTTCTCTTTAAACCCTCAGCTGCAAAAAGTCACTTTCTTAATATATCCTGAAAATTCGAAGGAATAAATGAACGGATGGACAGAGGAACGGATGGATGGATGGATGGATGGATGTTTCAGTAGTATGTTGTGCTGGCAGACCTGAGCATTCGGCAGAGACGTGCAGCCAATCAGAGAGTCCGTGATGAAGCTGGGTGACTGTAGTGTAGCTGGTGACAGGTCCTCAGGACTCGCCAGGCCGTCTTTCCACTCCTGGAACACACACACACACACACACACACACACACACACACACACACACACACACACACACACACACACAATGCATGGACACCGTCAAATATCAATGTTCTGCCAAATCTCTGAAGCATGGAAGGAAGTAAAGAAACACAAACAGCTACACATTAGCAAAAAGAGAGCCAGACTCCCAGAACATGGCGAAAAGAGAGAGAGCCTCACCTAACGTGACACTGCCTCCTCTGAGGATCAACAATGTCAAACTGTTGCGCCAATTAAGTTCCTGAGCTCGGCAAAGTAAACAAGCCACGGTCAGGATGTTTGCTGTCGTGTGTATTTATATAATAAGGTTTCACATGTTTACTTCAGAACTCGTCCAAAGGACTCCTGATGAGTTTCAGTGAGGAGTATTTCCCTCAGAGGAGTTTATTTACGAGGTAGTTTCATCCAAAAGTTTAACAATAGACTTAAAGCACAAAAACAACTTAGAAAACGTTGCTTGGTGAGTTCATGTGATTGAAAAAAAAAAAAAAAAAAAGTTAGATTTTTGCGTCTCACCAGTTCTCTGTGGGTGACGGGTAAGATGGTGAGAGGCTCGTCCGGCCTCGGGAGGCTGTTCAGGTCTTGACTCTGGCTGTGGGACGAAAGAGACGGAGGTTTTCCCTCCAGCTTGCGGACCTGGCGCTCTCCTTTGGTCGCCGAGCCGACACTGAGCTTGCGGACGGGGTTCGTGAGCCACTTCTTCAAGGTGCTGACGGAGCGCCGGGATCCCGGGGAGCTCGGGGCCGAGCTGCCCGAGGCCTGCGGGGGCAGGGACGCCACGGAGGTGGAGATGCTGCCCTCGCTGCCTGCTGCCGAGTACGAGTCTGCGGAAGGAGAGAGGGACAAAGGAGACGTGGGTTAAATGGGACACAGCGACGAAATCAACCTACGTATTTCAACTAATCCACAAAACAGATTTTCATCCTCGGGCGACAGAAGCTGTTGGTGACTGATCGGGTGAGGGCAGCAGCGTGGGTGTGTGTGATGGATGGTGTACGACCGGAGGCAGGAGAGGCGTCAACACACCAGGGGGAAAACGGTAATGAGACAAATCAAAGTAAAGAGCGAGACGTATAAATAGCCCTTCTCCTCAAACACAGCTGTGTAGCCATACCGTAAAAGACGCAATGTTCTGTTCACGTCCAGTCGCTTTTTGTGCACTGAAGTGTGCATCAGTGCATGTCTCCATCACGTGGACGCAGAGGACAGACAGCAGAGGTCACGGTTTCTGACATGCAGACCGGCTGCAGGTCAGCTGGTGCCCGGTGACGTCAGGAGGACATGGGAAGTGTGCGAGGGGGGCGGAGCCTGGGGCGGACATCCGCTTTATTCCTTTGTAGACGGGGGGGAGAGCCTCACCCAGGACAGTTTGTTTTTTTCTGTATTGTCCTCCGTGATGATCCTCCCTCCCTCTTCCGCCCGACTTCCCGCCCTTCCTCAGTCCTGAACTCTCCTCCTGAACCGCGAGCATGAAGTGTTTATCTGTTCAGCCTGATGTTAGTCATGCCTCCCATCCATTTTCACGCCCGGGACCTCTAACCCGGATCACCTCTGTCCTACATGCGGAGAAACACTTTCTCCTGCTAAGGTTCACGGCCGTGACTCGTTGTTGTCAAACTACAGAAACTGTTTCACCTCATTTCCACTGAAACGTGATCAGACTGACTCAAATAACACAAAATTAGTTCTCTAGGAACTAACACATTTTCCAAGTTCTGCGTACGTTAGTGAGAATTCAGAGATGACCTGGTTTCTGTCTCCTTTATCTGAGCCACAGAGGAAGATCTTATCAGAGTTTTCAGCATGAAGAACCAGACTGCAGAGGAAATGGCCCATTTTGTGAGCGTCCCAACTTCAAATGCAAATTCAGAACAAATTCACAATCTATTCAATATTCATACTCACTGAGCCGCTCAGACTGTATTCATGCTCTCTGTCTGTAACTCTGTAGTATTCACTGAACAAAATGAGCTTTGTTCTAGGAGAAATGATCACATCTCAGATTTCTAATATCTGTGAATGTCTTCTTGTTGTGCATATTTTCCACTGATTCACCTTTTCCTCTGTAGTTTTCCTCTCCAGCATGTTGCATTCGTGATATAACTTCTCGTCAAAATCCTCATTTTTCTCTTTTCACCACCGTCCACTTAAAAGGACCGGACAAGGCGAGGGGATCTGAGGTCTGACCGGGTGAGCTGAGGGGAGATTCAAAGCACGCACACCGGTACAAAGGAGACAAGCGACTGCACCCCCGCAGGGAGGAGACAGAAACTATTTGGTTATCGAAATGCATCTGAGAGCTGTTGTATTTATGAGGCACAAAAAGCAAAGCGTACGCCATCTGCGATGGCCTCTAGTCACAGAGAAGAAAGGATGTGAAAATGATGGTGAGCACATGTGAAGCCGCGCAAAACGCCCAAGTTTCTCCGACCTCTAACGAGGGCCAGACGCACAGGTCTGTGCTTCCCAGTGATCTTCGCTCGGTTTCAGGCAGGTCGCTGATCGGAGGTCAAAGTGCAGAGATACAGCCACTAACAGCATCACTAACTATCTCCAGACATCAGCTGAAAAACAAGATGGAGAACGCTCCATCGGTGCCTGGGAGTAATTATAAGTGCTGCGGAGCTGTGTGAATAAATGTACAGCTTTACGAAGCACAGAGTGCATCTTCTTTTTCACTCCCGACTGTGGAAAGTTTAATTTCGGCGGCTTGAAGGAGCCTCGTCTGTCTGGAAGACTATTTCGGCACAACAATGAGGAAAAGCGTACCGGGGAGATGATGAGCTTCCTCTCGGAGGGACGTGCCTCCGTCCTCCCCGGACATTTCAGGATGAGAGGAGTTGATATTGTGAGACACCTACGGAGAGGGAGCAGGGGAAACGGTCCTTCCCACGCTCTCCTTGACTGGCTGCTCGCTGACAGAGCCCCGTGATTCTCATCTGCATAACGGCACTGCGAAGAAAAGATTACCCCGGCTGATTCTGTTAATGCAACTTGACTATTGTTTATGTGCTCACGTTAATTAACAGCTGAGGGCACCGGGCCGCGGGACTGCATTAGGCTGGCCCGGTCCGTGGTGATCAGTTAATGCTGGGCTTTCACCAGGCGCCCACTCGCTGTCTGGACTGAAGGCAGAGCGGCTGCTGGGACGGGAGCCTCGTCCAAAACCGTCATACGACGGAGCTTCAGAGCCAAGAGGGAATCTGCTGCAAAGTAGCTCCAGATTTTCCCTTAATGCCGTTTGCTCTCAACACTGAAATCTGATCGTACTCATCGACTAAGAGCAACTTGGAGAACTTCATCATCTTACAGTGATTGCATTAGTATGTGATAAGAAGCTTTTCTTATTTGTCGGACTTGTCCGAATCTTTTTCATACTTTCTTCTTTCTGCATCTGTGTAAAACATAACGACTTTAAGTTAGCACGAATGTGACCCTAAATTGCCTGGAGGTGTGACTTTGACTCTCTCTGTGTTTGTCCCGTGATGGAGTGGCGCCCTGTCCGGGCGGAGCTCTGCGTTTCGCCCGGCGTTGAGCTGGGATCGGCTCCAGCGTCCGCCGCTCTGAACTGTATAAAGCAGTAAAGCAGATGGATGACGCTGCTGTTTAAACTCAGGTGACGCAAACGTCTTTCCAAGGAAGTTTTCACGGGCTCCAGCTGATAAATTTGGCTGTTTTTCCTGCGTTTCATTGTACTGTTCTTTATTCTGATACTTGTATACATATTTTGCCTTATTTAAAAGTGCGCTGGCTGCTATCTCTGCCTCACATGAGAGAAAAAATACACCCCAGTCCTGTGCTGAAATAAAGACTGAGAAGAGGGAAACTTTTCTTGTGCTTGTGTGTGTGTGTGTGTGTGTGTGTGTGAGACTGACATGGATGGATATGCTAAGTGTTGGCCCTCTGGAAGAAGTATGCTCCAACTTCTCTTTATTGATCAGTTGTTGAGTAAGTGCTGAGCCAACAGTTCGGGCTAAAAGCGTCGGCTGTAATGGAGCAAACTTGTTCGCAGCCGCTCCGCAGTGGAGCTCTCTGTCAATCCCGCGGCCTCTCGGGACGACGCAGGCATTACTGGACTCCACCAGCCGACACAAACAGACAGATATGCAGGTACACACACACACACACACACACTGCTTAAGAACACTTTTCTTCCTGAGAAGCTGTCTCCAGGGGCGCCTGGCTGCAGACGGACTGCAGATAGCTCTCCCGTGATCCAAATTTCAAGTGTCATCTGTCTCTCAAGGAAACAACGCAGTGCAAATTAGATTCAAGCATCCTGTTGCCACACAGCGGTAGACGCCACCGCAGTCCAGCTGAGGCCAAGAGGCCCTTCAAGCTGCCAGTCAGAGGCAGAACCTCACAGCTAAAAACACCGGGACACAGACGCCAGACGCCTGTCTGCGTCATCGCTAACAACCCACCGACACACACACAAACGCACACACACACACACACACACAACGCCACGCTTATCTCCTCTTTATGCCAGCGCTCCCATTCGCTGCCCTCTCCACCTTCTGCTCTCCAGCCCTGTATTACATTTCACCCACTCAGAGGAAATGGACACGCTTCCCATCAAACCAGCAGGACCTGGATTGCACTCAGGTGCTTGGATGTGCAAACTCAAAAGACTTGGGAGAGCAGACAGCACTCAGAACATAAACCTTCTGACCGGAAACGGCCCATCGTGCATCTCAAGATGCTGAAAATCTCACTTAAATTCATCTGCTGTGATCCTCGGTCAAAGCAAAAGACGTTGTTCTAGTTTAAACTGTGTCTTTACTGCTTTTGGACGCTTCGTCTCTGATATTTCTGTGTTGGCCTCGGGCCAGTTTATGTGTTGTTTGCACCTGATTTATAAAACCTGGCAGTCGGCTCCATTCTGTTCCTCTCCTGTCCTCCGCTCTCCGTCTGAACTCACCCTCGGCTACAACGTGTCCTTCCGCCCGCCACCCTCTCATGTACTCTGCAGATCCGTGCACTGCAGTGTTTTTTTACACAGTGGTTGAGTCCTGCTCTGGGATTGAGAGGACACGCTGCTCCCTCCTCCGATGCAAAGCCCCGAAGCTGCTGAGACCAGCACAAGTCCGAAAGGCAAAACCAGCCGGCGGAGAGAAGAGCCACACGGGAGGAAGGGAAAAATCACTTCTTCTCTGTAACGTGGCTATTAAAACAGGTTTTCTTCTTCGTTTGGGTGAATAGTCTGACGTGAAACTGAAATCCGTAGTAAGAGCTGGGGAGGAAACACCGAGGAGAAGAAAGGCAGGAAGTCCACCAGGTCAAGAGCTACACATAAACTGCACTCGAATGCATGCAAACGCAGGAAGCGTGCAAACTTCTAATCACATGCAAAGAAACATGGACATGCATGCAGCCGCGCGACTGATGTCATCCTTGCGTGTGCCATGTGCATGTGCGTGTGTGTGTTTGTGCCAAACTTTGGGAGCGACACACTGCAGCCAGACGAGCTAACAGAGGTTTCCTGTCCTCCCACTGACCTAGTTTGCAGACGCAAACATGCACACGCTGCTGTGCCTCCAGGTTGACGGGAGGAAGTGTGCGGTGGATACATCAAGTGGCACACAAACAAGCCATCAGGGCCGCTCTCCCGCCGTCGGCGTTCGCGGCCAGACTCTGCGGCATATTTCCTCATCGCCACAGCGATCTCAGCATCGAGGTAAACAAGCCCGAAAATGATGTCGCTGGCATTAATCTCATTGTCTGCGGAACAATGAGAAACAGCGATTCAAACACTTCTCCTGATGAGAGCTTATGAAACGACTCTAATTGATAGCTCGATCTAAACCGGCAAATTCAGGTCAGCAGCAGCGCGGCGACGCGTTTCAAGCGGCGGAGGTTGAGTAGGTGACGCCTCCCGAAGAGATGATTTTCCCAAAGTCACAACTCTTTCCATTTAAACTTTGCTTTGTCAAAAAAATTAAGAACAAAAAGGCAGTGCATCGTCATGAGCACAGAGAGGCGATTGTTCGACAGACAGAGAGTCTTCGCTTCAGGATTCCTGCAGAGGGAAACTGGAACCATGTTTGTGGTTTGCTGGTCTGAAACCTCCAGACATTCCTCCAGAACCACTCAGAGAAAAACAGAGACTTTCCAAGTCTTTGGCACAACCTGCAGGTATCCGTTTCCACCGAACCGGATGACACACGTGATGAAGTGAAATTCAGAAGACCGAAGTTTAGGATGATCGACTTTACACTTGCACCGATTATAATCAACTGGGTAAAATGATGAAGTTTAGCTGTATATCCTGCATTGCTGACTCAGGAATGCAGGATTGCAGGATTCCTGCAAGTTAGCAATAATTTACCAAACTCCAACTTTTAATCACTTTCCCAGAACTAGAAGTGATCATCCATGCCCTCGTTTCACTCATGTGAGACATTCAGTTTTCTGTCATGTTTTAAATCCCAGAGTGAAACAGCGGCCCGTAAACACACGATCCACACACATGTCTGCATGCACACACGTGCATCCTCATGCATGTTCCCTGAATGATGAATGTTTTTTTATGTTCCAGCCTTAATGTTAATTCATTTACGTCCTCAGGGCGAATAACAGCAGTCGTTATTGGACAGGAACAGGAACCACCATCCATCCTCGTCAGCGTTCTCAGTGTTTTTTGTTTTGTTGTGTGTGTCTCAAAACCTTTTTCAATCACTTTTCTGTATTTTTGTGTCTATTGCTCAATTCTGAAAATGACTCACAGTTTTTTGTTTTGTTTTTGGTTGTTACGTAACAGAAAACGAGAGCGAGAGAACAGTTTTGACGATCAAGCTCAGGTGCAAAGAAAACTCATTAATACATCCCTGTGATCCAGGATGCTGTGTGTTACGCTGCCAGAGTACACAGAGAGAATCACACACAGGTGTGTTAGTCGCTTTCTCTCCTTCAGAAGCAGCAGACAACAAAAGACCAGGGATTTCAGCTCAAGCAGTCCAGAAGAAGATTCTCTTTTGTTATTGAGAAAACAACTCGGCCATAAATAGATAAAAAATATCTGAACAGACATCCTCTCCAGAGAGAGGAACACATGCAATCTACAGCACAGTGGTTCATGTTAGCATGCAGCGATGGACAGTTCTTAGAAAAGTAGGAGTCTGTTCTTTAGTACATAAAAAAACAATTGTTTTTTTAAAAAAAAAAGCAAGTGTAGAAAAATGATATTCTACAATGCAACTTTTCTCGTAAACCTACAAAACAAATTAGCAGTAAATGATTGTGAATATGTTGAGGTTTTTTTTCTCTTTGAAACATTTCCAGTGTATTTGTCAGTCGCTAGTTAAATTTCTGTTGTTTAATTTCTTTTTCGTGTCATTAATCTGCAGTTTTTGTTTTGTTGAACATTCTTATTATTGTCTACATTTTGCTTTAAATTTTTGTAACATATTAAATGCTATTTAATATCTTTCTGGTGAAGTCAAGATAATATAACTGAATTTATCAATTCTGATCTGATCTGATCCAAACAGAACTGATCTCTAAAGATGACTGATGCATTCAATAAATTTTGTTGCTGTTGCAAATATGGATGACTGTCATCGACATACATAAGCAACAATGTGTATGTTGCTTATATTTTATTGACCTGCTTCTGCATGGATGGATGGATGGATGGATGGATGGATGGATGGATAATCAGTATGAAGCTGTATCTGATTAACCACTTCTCAAACCTCAGACTTTGTGTGATCAGAGTTTGGCTTCACGAAGCTAACCGCCAGCCGTGCACGCTGCCTCTGGAACATAAAACACCGAGGTTTGGATTTTTCAGTTCTCCTTTTAAAGAATATTTTTAGAAACTGTGGAATGCAGAGCACTCATTTGACCTTGTAGTGTCTATGCCAGTCTTTTTTTTTTTCTATTTGTGCTGCACATGTGTGTGTGTGTGTGTGTGTGTGCGTGTGTGCAGCCTGCTGTTAAAGAGGCAGAATTGGTCAGCGTTGATCATCACTATGATTATCTGGGCACAAACACAGGCTCTAAAAAAAGAGAGCGGGGGAAAAAAAAAGCGGGCTCACACTTGTGTTTAGGGGTAAACAAAGCTGCCGTTAAGCCCGAGGTGAATGAGAACAGCGTAAATTAAAAGCAATGGCGATTTCACATGGCAGCTGTGGCAGTGCCAGTCAGGAGCTGGAGACGGAGCTGGGGACGGCTGCCGGGCCTCGGGGGGCGTCCAGCCTCTCCTCCTGGCCCCTTTCTGCCCCACAGCTCTGCTCCTCTCAGCTCCGGGCTCCCCTGGTTCGACTGTCAACATGGTCAGCGGCCATGACTCTTGCTAAAATTCAAAAAAAGTCAGATGTCGATAAATAAAATAAAAACTCGGAATCACATTTTTAGCCTCTCAATGTTTGCGATACACATAAGAGGCGTGAAAACCACAGAAGAAGAGTAGTAATAAGAGTGAGTCTCGTTCTGATCTGGCACGCTGCGTCGACACGCAGATGTAAAGATGTGTTAAAGATGCTGCTACAGCAGTTCTCAGTTGGACTTGATGAGCTTTCCAGACACAATATTCTGACTCCTTTCCGTGGCTCTTCACTTCTCCGCTCTCTCATTGCCATAGCAACTAAACCCAGAAGGAGAGAGAGAGAGAGAGAGAGAGAGGGACAGCCGCGCAAAAAGATTAGCCATGAGCAAGACAAGAAATCAACCTACACATGTGGGCACAGACACTAACTCGCGCCATACGTAGCGTCACACACATCCCCGCCTGTTGCGCACGTCAGGTAATCTGCACCGAGGCGTGTTACAGAAGCGCACAGCGAAACGTGCTCGGATCTCAGGGTGATTTGTAAGCAGAGGACGTGCGCACAAAGGGTCCTTTTGAAAAATTGTAATTCCAAATTCACAAAGACCATCTGCACCTGTCAGCTTTTGTGTATTTCAGATCAGACCCTGCAATCGGAGCAAGAGCTCTCCATATGGCCAAAAAGAGGCTGTCTTATGAATACGCAATATTCATTCAAGTGTTGCACAGTGACCTGAATATCCCTTCCACCTGTAATCTGTGGTCTGAATTTATGAACGGAGCAGGTTTGACCTGCTTTAGAGGGTTTTGTGTGAATAAGCCACTCAAATTTGATCAAATAAATAGAAGTGGAATGAAAAAAAGTAATAACGCTGCACTAGGGCGACTGCAGATACCATAAACTTGGTGTTTTTCCTTTTTTGTGTCACCACACTATAATCTGATGTTATTTGGTTTCTTACAAGAAATAAACCCTTTATTTTTTAAAAGGCTGTGGATAATTACAATCCCCACAGAAGTCTGCTTAAATTGAAACAATTACAAATACAAAAGGCACGAAGCATTTATCTCTCTCCTGAAAAATGGACAATTAAATCAAGCCAGACAGAGTTGGCTTTCTCTCTTTTCTGTCTCGACAGCCAGGCCACCAAGGCACCTTTCAAGCCTCCAGTATCAGCTGCACCAGGCCAGCTGCAGGCGATCGCTGTGTGTCTATAGCAACAATCAATGCTCCCGACAGAGAACACACCATCACTTTGTCATCTGCTAAGTAAAAGGAGGAAAACAGGTCAATTTTAAGGTTTTCTAACAATGTCCGAAAGCAGCCTGAAGGAGGGAAGGAGGCTTTTTAAACACTGCTGGTGAATTTTTGCAAGAGAAACGTCTCGTTCTTTTCACATCATTTGAAAAAAATACATCAACTTTTGAAGTTGAGGAAGCCAAAAATGTACACATAGCTGAGTGTGTTATTTGTATTAGTCTGAAAATAGCCCAGAGCACATTATAAATGCATAAAAATCACAGAACACAAAAAAATAAATAAAGATCATTCATGAGGGAGATGTGGATCAATATTTTGCATACTAATCCTGTATGTCTCTGGAGTTACTGTGTAATCAGATGATTTGAATGGAAATCGGGGGCTTTAAAGTCATTGTTTGAACTGTAAATTTAATTAAGTGACATTTCGTGGGCTGCAGTTCTCGCTCATGGAACATGGAAGAAACGTGCAGCTCCTGCAAGTAAAACACCAAAACTGCTCAGTACGGCCACTTCCCATTGTTTGCTTTGCTCTGTGGACTGTTTTGGAAAGTCTCCTCAGTGGGGCCTTTATCAAGTATTCCCTGTGGAGATCTGCAGAGGAGAGCAGCCAGAAAAATGAAAATCTTTCCGCTCCGACAGCCCGAGGCACGCCAAAGCACTAAACGTCGCAGCCAACCTGTTGCTTTCAGACGGACAGTGAGCTGGAAGAAGAGAGTCTTCCTCAGTTGAAAGTAAACACACGTATGTGTGTGTGTGTGTGTGTATGTGGGTGTGTGTCACCCCACCCCATTGCTTTCAATCACACTTCCTGACTGTACTGTCAGAATCTGTCGATTCTTGCTGAAAATCAGGAGTGAGTGACTGAACAACTACGAATGTCACCGGGAAAGATGGTGGACGTAAAAAGAGCCAAATGGGCCGAAAAGAGGGGGTAAAATCACAGGGGGGGGGGGAAGTGGCTCCTCTCCCCGTCTGCGCCGTTGGAGAATTCTTTCTAAACAAGGTATGGAATGCACTCCTGTGTTTCATAGTTTGTTCCCTCATTCTTCTCCTCTGCAGGTTTACAAACAGAGTCCTGAGGAGGAGGGAAAAGAGACGCGTAGAGCCCGAGCGGCGCACGGGAGCTCTGAAACATAACATGCGTCAGGCCCAGAGCATTTAGTGGTGCAAAGAGGGAAAAAAAAGGAGAATGAACTGAGAACGATGGGGAAAGGAGACAAAAGGGGAAAGGACATAATAAATAATGTGGATGACTGGCCATACGCTGAGCGCTGGGCGAGCGGAAAGACAGGCGAGGCAAAGGAGAGGAGAGACAAAACGAGGACGTCTCTGGAAAAGATCTGACAATGTTGTCCAAACTGCTCATTTTCTGCAAGTTTCCCACATCGGGCCTCGGTCCCGCTGCGTTCTGCGTGTGCCAGCGAGAAACAATATGGAGGCACGGCAGACGGGAGGCAGGGGGCTGGGTGGAAGGGCAAGAGGAGATGACGAGGTGGGGCGGGGGGGCTGGGGTGCAAAGTTTAAAAATATCCCAGACTGCCGAACACATGGCTGAGCCATAGCAGTCCAGCATGCCTTCAATTTCTGCTATTTCGGTTGCTTTTTCCATAATGTCTGAAATCTGCCTTATAAGCTGATGACAAAAAAAGATTCACTAGATGAGGTATAAAAAAAAACACACACACACACACCCGGGCTCTGTCTCAGCAGATTTCCCCGCAGATTGTCGAGCAGGGCTGCTTTATTTTAAAAGTAATATATACTTGATATCAAAATGCATTCATCCCGGGGTGGGGTTAGATGAGGGGAAACCGTGGGGTCAGGTTCCTGCATCTCTAAACAACCACATCTATGAAACGCCCCTCAGCCAGATACTGAATCTGACCTCCTTCACGCTCGGTAACACCCCATACACTCTGACTAATCTACGATGGGCGAGCAGGTGAAAGATTTTGCTCAGTGTTTGACGATTTCATCTTAAATTGGCTGGAAACTGCAGCAAATGAGCCATGGGTGGAAGGTGGAAATTGCCAAACAGCTAAACTCAAGTTATTAACTTGAGTATTGTTTTGTCAAAGGCTAATAGGTTTGTATACAGAGTGTTCACAGGTTTATGGTTCTGTCTTTGATTGAAATATATTGTATGTGAATGATCAGTTTTGTACATACTAAAATCCATGTATGATTTTGTTCTCTCCATTCTCCCTATTTGCTTGCCTGTGCGTGCATGTGCGTGCGTGTGTGTCATTGCTGTGGGGGATACTTGCCCTAACCCAATGCTTGCATGCATGAGTCAAATGCAGCCCCCAACATTCACAAATAGACACTCTCTGCGCAAAAAGACAAACATTTACAACAGAAATGTATATGAAAGTGGTTAACACCGTCGTTGAGACGAAGAAAGAGAAGTTTTGGGGTGTACAGAAGGACACACGGTTTCAGTTACATTCATCACAAACGGGCAGACTCAGGTAAAAGCTGCTTACTGCCTGAGAAGAGGAGACACAGCAGCTCATGTTGAGAAGAAGACGCATCCAAAAGACTGGAGGAGTGTGTTTGTGTGTCACCGGAAAGCCACAGAGACAGCCAGTGAGAGGAGGTACAGATAAAACCCTTCATCCCTTCAGATTTTTTTAAATTCCCTCCATCATAAACAAAGCAGAAGGAATATGCTATTTTAAATTTCATACTTTAAGTCAAGGTTGTATTTAAAAATTGTGGCGATAAACTTAAGTGTGATTTAAATAATCGACATGATTGCTATATGCTTTTATATTTTGACAGTTTGACACAACATTTTGGACAGGAGACAACAGTTCCAAACATATGAACAAAAAACTGTAAATGTAACCATTTTTTAAAAAAATCTTTAAGTAATGTAAGCCTCATAACAAGAAGCTTGCATATTTATTGAGGTTGAATTGTTGTCTTGGGATGAGTGCAGCTGTATCCATGTGTGAGTGTCTGTGTTTGCCCTGTGACCACCTGTCCAGACCCAATCTTTACCTTCAGTCAGCTGGAATCGACTCCACCCTGCTGTGACCTTAAGTCGGATAAAGCAGTAGATAAGACGGATGGATCTGCCCACAAAGCATCTTCAACATGCTCTTCTATACATTTATGAAGGGAAAGGTTGTGTTTTACATCATTCAATTGAAAGTCATTCATGAAATGCAGCTGATCGTACTTCTGAAATAAAGAGGCATTTATTGAACGTATAATCGTTCCATTACGGGCCGACTGTCTGTTTCACTGCGATCTCACCTCCACTCCATCCTTATCTCTGCTGTGTTTACTCTGTTTCTCTGACAACCTGCATATAGATTCACCTCAGGGTGCTTCCCAAATACCATTAGGTGTGTGGGAGGCTGTGCAGCAGAAAGGATGTCAGGAAGAAATAACCAAAAGGCTATCAACATTACCATGTATGTATAAGGAAAACTGCATGTCACCAACAGGAGCATGTTGATGTGAATCACTCCTTTTCTTTTTTACCAGTCAGTATTTAATTCAGGAGAGAGGACAGAGCGACCGTTCGCTTTATCGCTGACTCCATGCTCCCACTTTTAACGGCACCGCTTGCTTTGTTCCTCTCGAGCGTGACATGTTAAAAACATTACTCAACGCACAGCTGATTTGGTGAACCTGCAGGTTGTGTTTCCTTCCTTCCGCACTCTGAATTTAACTGACTGTGGACAATCTAAGACAATAACACAAGATCTATTTTTAAATGATTTGTCAACGGTCTTTGCTGGGAAGCGGGCTCCACTAATGGGCCTCTCTGGCAGGGAATCTGCTAATGCGCTGTGCAGAAAGCAACGCTGATATCAGAGCTCCAGAGATCCATGCTTTTCTCTTTCATTATATCCATCTCTCCACCTGTCCATCTTCCTGCTCCTCTCTATCACAATGAGTACCGCTCAGATCAATAATCCCTCCCCCGCACGCATCTTCTTGTACTCTCATATATTTCCTCAGTTCCCCATACTTTCCTCCCAGCAATTAGATGTGCAATAAACACATCTGCATGCGCAGTGCAGCAACTGACGCCCACATCCGCGCGTCGCCGGGCTTAATTAGGGACTCTGGCGTCCCTGATACAGGACGCATCGATCAAGATGTGGAAAATTTGTGTAGCGGGACAGTCCAAACTGACCCGCCTGCAGCGCTCATCTGCTTACAGCTGAACAGGTTGAAGGCTGGCTGACCTTTTTGTGACTGACGCACCTCAGGTTAGCCACGCATTTACTGAAAACTGTGCGCGAACAGTTTGATCTGACGGCATGCGGACGTCACGCACAGCTACACATACGGCGTCGCGCGTTTCTCACCATCAGGCAAGCAAGGAAGTGTTATTGGCCGTGAGTAGGGGATGAATCACGCAGCACATGATAATTTCCTCCTATTGAACTTGAGAAGCGAGTGATTTAAATGCATCGTACACAGTTCAGCCCAATTTAATCAAGTGAGACAGCCTGTCGAGGAATAAGCAGAAACAGTAAATCTATTGTTTTCTGCTGATATCAGATAAATTACTGCAGCAAGTTGTGTGACTGAAGGTCACAGGTTCGAATCCCACTGCCACTCCAGGTTGTGTCAGGAAGGACATAGAAGTAAAACTTTCATTGAAAAAGTTGCCCGAAACAGTCACACAAGCAGCTGTCTGTTTGCACGCTGAGCTCTGATCTGCATGTTGCAGTTCATGCATCCTGTCAGCTCCTCACGTAATGTTTTGTAAAGCAAACCCTTCCAGGAATACATGAACATGATCTGAAACAGTGACCTGAATGAACAATACCTGGAGACACAAAATGTTCGGAAGACTCTGATGAATGAAGTCACTTCAGCATTGTTCTCTGTGTGTGTGTGTGTGTGTGTGTGTGTGTGTGTGTGTGTGTGTTTTACAAACACCACAAAAGAAACAATGGCGTGTGAACCGTTGATGTAACTTGTGCTCCAACTGAACTAGATCTTGAAGTGCGGCATAAAATCCAAAGCGCCACCAATTTCTAAATTGAAAACAGCTTTGATCAATGAAAGTATAAAAGTACAGAGTTGGAAAAGTGCTTTTCTTTTAAGGGCACCAGCTGACCTGTTTCCTCCTCGTTAATTATAGAAATTGCTTTGCAGTGGATGAATAGGGACGGCTGCCCAACATGCTGGTGGGACTCGGCTCGCAGCAGCAACATCGAAATCTACTTTACCAGCTCTGTGAGGGGCTTCACGGAGCACATGGCTTCATATCAATAGTTAAGTTACTCTATGGGACCACTGCAGCTTTATGAAGTGGCTTCTCCAGAAGTGGTGTGGCACTCATATTCCTCCCGTTGAGACTGAAGTGAGTTCTACAGTTTCCAGCTCCTGCTTGTAAAATATAAAACACCTCATCTTGTAACGCCGAGTCGAAATCCTCCTTCTTGTTGTTGTGCCTAAAGTTGATTTAAGACATTCTGGACCGTTGAAATAATGCTTCATTGAGAGTCTTTTAATAGCCTTTAAAGTATCATTTCTCCAGTCCCCCTCATGTTTATATATTGTGATCTAAGCGTGTGCATATTTGCTATGATAACATGCTAGAAGTGCAGTGGAGAGCTGCAGGCGATGGAAAAGGAGAATATCCATTACATAAGAGATTAAACTGAAGGAATCTGAGGTATGCATCCAACAACGCCGGCCAATAATATGAGCGTCCACTTCATAAGCGCCCCCCATGTATAGAGCCTCAACGGGCAGCGCCGCCATTTATGCCTTTGATGTGAGGCTTGTAAAAGGGAACAAACAGCGTGACACCACAGAGTCAGCCCATGTAGTGCTTTTAGACGCCGCTGTTGTTTTAACTTTGTCTCTGGGCCACAGGGACAGACGGACAGGGACGGAGAAGCCAAGTGTTGGTCAAAGACGGAATGAGTTCTAGTTTTTCCTGCTCTCTGTTCGATGTCCAGGTAAGTTTTGTCTAAACTCCAAACAAGCAATACAGCCTGATCGCAGACGAGTGTGTGTGTGTGTGTGTGTGTGTGTGTGTGTGTGTGTGTGTGCGTGCATAAGCTCACCTGCCTCATTGTTAATATAACGTTTGCCACCCGCTGCTTTACCTCAACCACACTGTTCTAATGGACCGCTGCTGTTTATGTTGCACTTTGCTACAACAAACATGAGCGTGAGAGGGAAAGACAGTGGGAATGGGGGGGGGGGATTACGCCTGTTTTTGTTCAGCTCCCGCTGTTTGGGGTAGAGGAATGTTACAGAGTAGCCCGCTGCCTCTTGCGTGCTTCATCCGTCCACGTGCTGCACATAACTGCATGACACACACTCATCATGATGGAGACAGTCACCAGCCAAATCCCCCCTACAGATATACATACACACACACACACACACACTCTCTCTCCATCTCTCTGCTCTCCATGGAAGAATGTGTGATGCATGTCCTGTGCTGTGCAGTCTGTAGGAAGGACTTCTTTTGTTGCGCCTGCTCTGATGTGACACACATCTGTTGCTCTCGCTGGAGGCAGAGAGAGCAGGGGAGAGGACTGAGGCTTACATTTAAACGATTAGCATATGCTCACAGAGGGGGAAGAGGAGATAAGGGAGGCAAGGGTTGACATCCAAGAAAAAAAAAAATGGAAGAGGAGAGGAGGAGCAGCGCTCCTTGAGTTATTGCCTCGGCTGAAAACTACTCACGCATGCACCGAAGCAACGCTTAAAGAACAACACCAGCACCCCGGGGCTCGGAAACACACACTGACAAACTCAGTGACGAGCAGCGTTCGGATGTGCGTGTTATCTGTGTGTGTGTGACACTGACCTCTGACTCTGGCATAGCAGCAGCCACACTTGACCAGGACTTTACGGAACAAGTGCTGGCAGCCACAGCCTCGGTGGTGGCGATGGTGGTGGTGGCCCCCTTTCATGCTGTTGAACCATGAGCAGAGGTGGGCATGGCCCGGCACTCTCCCCCCTCTCTCTGCCTCTCTCTCTCTCTCTCTCTCTGTCTCTGTCTGTCTCCCTCTCTCACCCTCACCCCCAGCAGAGGTTCACTCCTCCAAGTGTAAATCCACCAAAAAGATGTCCCTTGATCCTTCTCCTCTTCAGTGGACGGCAAACAGAGTTGAAGCCAACATCCAAGAAGCCAAAACGTGAGAGTCCAGAAAAAGAAGCAGCCAAGAAGAAATCCACACTCACAGTCTCTCTCTTCTTTTTTTTTTTTTTTTACATCGAGTAATAAAGCAACGAGAGAAACATTCCAGCAGGCTTATCGTTATATTGAACAGGCAACCTTTCCCTCTGGCTCTGTTTTTTTCCTCTGCTTTCTTTTTGGTGCTGAGCTCTCGCCTCTGTGAACTGCCTGGTCAAATGACAGGCTGGGAGACTGCTTCGAGAGAGAGAGGGAGAGAGAGAGAGAGAGAGATAGCAGGGGTGAGAGAGAGAGAGAGAGAGAAAGAGAAACAGAGGGAGAGTAAGGGGAGGGTGAGAAGGGTGGAGTCTGCAGCTCTAGTTGCTGGCTATTCCAGGATAAGGTTCCCACTCCCCTAGTTTTCTCTCTTCCTGCCCTCTGTTTTCTCTCTTCCCTTCCTCTCAGCTGTTTTTTTCCTCGGCTCCTTTCTGTTTCCTCTCTCCTCTGCTGCCCCCCCCCCCCCCCATCTCGTCTGCTCGTCTGTCACCGTCTTTTCTCGGCGGTCGAGCCTCGCCATGGTATAGGTAATGCTTACAGACATCCAGATGAAATGACACACTCTCTTGTGTCTGCCCGGGGCCGGCCCTGGAAATAGCAACACGCCGATCCGTAGCGATGCATCATGCTATTTACAGAGGATAGTCCATGTTAGGGTGTCAGGTCTTTTCCAGTCAGCGTATTGCTGTGTATCACACTTCCTGACAGTCCATGGACTCACTGATCACGGTGGGCTTTCCTGGCTGGGACGGCTCCAGTATTGACTGCTCTGCTCATTTATGATCATGGAGCCAGCAGGCACTTTCTTTATGTGTGTGTGTGTGTGTGTGTGTGTCCAAGCAGTTTCATATTTCACAATGCTGGCAGTCTCAGCCAGTGTGCACGTGTGTTTGTGCAGGTTTTCGTGGCCTCTTTCGGACGTTGTTGTGGGACCAGCAGCTCTCGTGTGAACCGAAGTTAAATCCAAATAAAGGGAAAATGTTTGATTTTTGAGGCTATTGTTTGGCTGCAGGGTTAAGGTGCCGGTTAAAGGTCGGAGCTGAGGTAAGCTCAGGGTTCACATGAGGGGGTTGGGGTCTGACTCCGGCTGTCAACAGCAACAGGAAGTCAATGTGGTGTCCTAACAAGAACAGCTGCAGAAGTATTTACAGTCTGTATGCGTTTAACACTCTTCCAGCCTGGATGTGTTTAAGACTGTGGTACGCTCTGGTACAGCCCCACATCATCTATAAGCATGTCTGCTCAGAAATTCAACTAATTATTCATCATCTGAGTGACTGCATGAGAACAAATCCTGAAGTGCAATCCCATCCAAAGCTTTCATTCATCCACATATCCAGAGGAGAGTGAAAAAAAAAACCAGTCTCTGATTGAAGCGTGTTTATAGAAGAGACAGAAATGAGATGAATGAACTGGCTGCTCTAATTCCAGACGCTTAGCAGGTCAGTAGTCCATCACTGGGCAGAGAGGGACAGAAAGCCAAACACACTGGTGAGGTGCTACTTTGAGGAAAATTATTCGATTTCCTTCCCCAGTATGAAAGGCGAAAAGCCCTATGTGTGCAATATCTGATTGTAATATAATGAAGAGAGCTTTGTTTTGCAGCTCAGCTCCTCTTCATCACAACAGTCCAGCAGGCGCCTGGTCGAATCTGCATCCGATCTCCTGCACTCCCTCATCAATACGACTGTAACGCACTTCCACTGAACCCCCCCCCCCCTACTTTCCACGACCGACAAATGGACTCAGACGTGGACGTACCCATCCACCTCCGCTGACGCCCTCCTGACTTCGCACCCTGTCAACGAACATCACCAACAAAAGAGTCGTCAAAGCACAACCTGCCGAGCCTGCAGTATGTGGAGAGAGCGGATCACCAGCAGCAGCAGCAGCAGCAGCAGCAACAACCCGGCTCTCCAGAAGCGCCTCCCGCAGCAGATCTCAGGAGACGTGCATGCTAGCTTCCTCCAAATCCACAAAACACATGTAGCATGGACTGTAATCTGTCTGCTGTTTAGGGGCCATGACAGAACCCACAATGCTCCTCCTCCGTCTGAGGGTCGACTGTCGGTCAGAATCTCCTTCCTAGAACTATACGTGGTTTTGCTCTTTTTTTTTTTCATTATACTAATAGCACTTTTGTTGAAAACCACAGAGACTGAAATGAAAGCTATTGCTGAGAAAAGTCGCTCTGTAATCCTGACGCTGACAGCCCCGTGGTTTCCCGGTGTCAGAATGCCCGGCTGTGGACTCGTCAGACTTGAACAGAAGCACAAAAAAAAAAAAAAAAAAAAAGCATGTATTTGCAAAAACGTGTCTGTTTTTTCAACTCAGCTGTCGACTCGACTCTCACTTTTAGGATTTTCCAGCAGTTTGAAAGTGTGTGTGTGATACAGCACAGCCATGCTTGTGCCTGTGTGAGTAAAAGTCTGTGACAGACTGCATGTTGAGTTTATCAGACCGAGCCCACGTGGCTGTCTGCGTCTGGTCCAGACATGGCTGTAAAAACCTCATGCTCTGAGGTGAAAACCAGAACATTAGAGCTGTTTCTTTCTTCTGTCACTTTGATAAGCCTGGAAACAACAGAGGAAGGCCCGACGCAGGAGTACACTCCAGATTGAGCACATTCAATCTGGAGTCTGCTGAAATATTGTTGGGTAAAGCGGCTTCATTCAAGCAAACAGCTCGACATTAAACCCGCACAGGAAGGAAGGAGAAGGAAAAAAAAAAAAGAAGCTTTTATGACACATTGTGCCTTCTGAGACTCAGCCAATTATTATCTGACCAACAAGCAGCGTCTGTGCGGCCTGAAGCCGTGGAGCCGATGACTCAGAGTGTGATCTCATCTCACTTTCTCAGGGCGCATCACGCCACGCTGCTCTCAGAGGCTACAACCCGACTGAAGACGGGCCGCGTCACGGCACCCACTCGGGTTCCTCCTCGGGAGCTTCAGTGGAAACGGGAGACGGCTGAGTATCGGCTGGCGCTGACCACACACACACACACACTCAGAGTCTCACACACACGTGCAGCACATCCCGACGGTGCACTGTCAAGTGGTTCAGCCTGCCTCCCCAGCATCCATCACAGCGTCAGGGTGGTGGCAGCCTGCTGTCATCGGGCTCTCTGCACTGAGTCAGGAAACCCCACACAGACAGATGTTTTGGCCATTTTCAGGCTCGCTGCTTTGATTGTGCTTCATACAGACAGGCGTACAGATTGATCCTCCCAGCTTTTCTCCCTTTGCCCGTCCTCGTCTCCCTCGCCACCCCGGCCCACAATTTCTCAATTTCTTTTTCCCGTAATGGATGCTTTAAGCGACTGCGACTGAAGGGACAATTCACCAGAAGAATATTGACCTGCCCCGCCGAACGCATCCATTTGTCTGATGTTGATACGGATGTCTCAGCAAGAAATGGGCGAAAAACAAGATAAAGATACTCAAAGAAAAAAGCAGGGCAAAGCATTACTAATTGAGTGCAGCCTGCAGTATAATTCACTCCAAGCAACAGCTACACATTAGAGCTACAGTGAAGGATACGTTGGTCCTGAGACGCATTCAAAATTTATGAAGCGATTGCAGAGGAATTTTTATTTTGTGATCTTAAGATAGGAGCTGCCAAAGAAACGGTACGGGGCACTTGTCTTTGTTGCATAAGGATTATAAAAATGTCAACTGTACACTGTAAATATAATTGTAAAGGAAGCCAGCTTTATTCATTATTTCCAGAGCCATATTATCACGGGATTGATTTAACATTGCACAATGCATAAAGGCCTTAACTGACAAACGGCCGCTGTATAAAATGTTGATTTTTGTGGTGCGGAACCCCATTTAAAAGCATCAGCTTCGATACTTGACACCGTCTGGATATGGGATGACACCTCTCAATAGACGAACGCTGAAACTGGCCCAGCAGACGTTAACAGAGCCGTAAATATTAACAGAAATATGGAAAAAATGTTCCTCCTCCCGGCTTAAAGGGAGGAGCGGGGGATGTGAGGTGAGGCAGGCATTAACACACATTCATCTCTCCCCTTTTATCTTCCTTCCACACACACACAGACACACACACACACGCACTAAAGATGATTCATCTGTACACGTATGCTTGTGCAGATGTGGATAAAGAGACCAGGACGATTGAAGGAAATCTATACATGTACATTCACACTGGACTGAACTTAAAGGCTTAGCCGAAGATTAGCAGCCAAGTAAATGGATGAGGATCTTTTTTAAAAAGCCAAATATGGAAAATTTATGGGTTTTTTTTTTTTTTCTTTTTACTGTGAAGTGGTCAGCAAGACACATTCAAGAGGCTCAGTTTGGAATCCGGAGTATGATTTGTGGATGTTAAGCAGCTCATGCAAACAAACAGCGGTTCCTAATGTTCTTTTGATGTGATGCGGCTGAAATGCACATATGGTAAACGCCGCGCGCCCAGCTGGAGTACAGTCATTCATAATGTATCGTGATACTGTACGACACGCTCCATACACAGATGGAACAAGCAAATATGGAGATTTCACATGACACAGTGCATACTAATAGACACAGCCAGTCCCCGCTGCGCAGAGATGCGGTTGCTTATTCAGAGTGTGTTCCCCAGCCCCCTAGTGACATTAGCCTCTCCTCACCCCATCAGCCAGCTGAAATCCTGCCAAAATATGCTCACTTACATTTCATTTTCCTACCTCCTTCTCCCTCACTTTTTCCTCCTTAGTTCCTCTCCCTTCTCTATTTTTTCCCTCCCCTCATTTCTAAGCTGAGCACCAATTAAGGCAAACTGGCATTCTGGACGAGCCGGTGTGAGGGGGAGGTTTGTGGGTTTTTTGGCCGAGGTCCCACCTCGGAGCAGAAGTAACTGTCCTGTTCTTCTCCTCTCGGGCCCGCGGAGAGCTTCGCTTTCTGTCCAATTAGACCCAACCGCGCAGTGAGAATACAGCAGGGAGAGAGACAAGCGTGCTGCCTGACTGTGTGTCTCCGTGCATGTATGCGTGCGTGTGTGTGTGTGTGTGTGCACGTCACCACTATATAGTACCACTCAGTACCTCCCACTGTTCAGCCTCAGCGAGCGCGGCCGCTCTCCAGCTCCACGGAGGAGAAGGACACCACCCAGGTCGACTCACTTCCCACAGAGATCTGCCGTTACACTTTACACAAACACGTTTCTTCATTTAGCTGCTCTTATTCAAGCAGACCTTGCCTGATCTGACACACACCACCCCCCCCCCCTTTGTCTGTCTCTCCCCCTCTCTCTGGAGCAGAACTTGCAAACCTTGCTGTGGAAACAAAATGCGACCACTGAGACTGCGGGACTGCTGCCGTCTGTGTTCGGGGCTTAGGTCTGATCTGAAACGCAACCCAGCGGATAAAACTTTAATTAAGCAAATGTTAACCCGAGAGCGACCCATGAGATTATCTGTTGGAGGAATGATTTTGAGGTGTTGCTGTTATATTGCACTGGAATTTGTACATCCTTGAATCTGAACGTAAATCTGAACTGCAGAAGGACTTTCTGATTTTGCCTTTGTGTTTGCATGTGGTATGTGTGGAAGGCAGCACATGACTGCATGAGAGCGCGTACATGTGACTTTAAAGCTGTTTTTTTTTCCCTCCATCTGCCTTCTTCTTCTTCTTCTTCTTCTTCCTCTTATTCCAGGTCAGTTTGTGGTTTAAATGCCAGCTGTGTTGCAGTGCAGTGACCTGTGAGGTGTCTCACTGACCCGACTGACCTGCACCTTCCAGCCAGCCCCGTCTGACCCACTTCTCTGAGAGCACAACGTGAACTCCGCAAAAAAAAAAAATATGCACATTAAATCATTGTTCGAGCGTGAATCACTGGGTTTCCGGGAGAGTACACGGTTCTCAGTCCTTCACTGGCGGTACACAGGAACGGTTAGTCATAAGTACTCATCACAGGAAAGGAAACAAAACGATTAAAAAACAAAGTTTTATATTAAAAGCGTTTGGTTAAAAGCCTTCCATAATATAGACTTGGTGGATATTTTGCTTTATCTCTCCTTCATCCTTTAATATTAGCCTCTTATAACGTGAAAATAGATGAAGAAATCCAGGTGAGTAAAGCTCTTTCTCCTTTAGAAACCTAAAGACAAGAGCATGAAAACTTCATAACATCTACAGCTGTCATAGTTACTCTATAGTCCAGCTGCATTCATAATCTCTTCATAGATTATGATGAGATTTTTGACGCCACACTGCTCATTTGCACCAGGATAATTACTGCGTGACTAAATATATATGTGTAAAGTAGTGCAATAGGACCTCTGACTTTTACAACAGGATATGATATGATATGATATCAGGTTGATGTGGTTGCTGATTTAAGGTTGCAAACACGCAGTTTAGAAGCAGGATCCCCGGGGATCAGAGCTTCTTTTTGGATGACACACTCCCCAAAAATCCTGATCTGAATAATTCATCCATTTCCGACCTTTTTTCATCTCACAATTAGTACTTAAAATAGTGAGTGATTGGACTCCTTGCATCAGAGGGGCTCTCTGAGTGCTCAGCTGGGCACCTTCTTCAATCATTCTGTCTTTTTCTCCAATTCTTTGTCTTGATCTTCAGCCTTAAACACAAGTTATACAAACTGGCTCATTATTTTAACATTATATTGGTGAACAATTGTGAGAAGCAGAAAAAAGATACTAAAAGTATAAAGCCTATTGTTAAACAAATAAGGAGAGGTGGGGTTCATGACGCCAACACTGCAGACATGGTCTTGATATAAAAATCTAGACAGAGGTATATGGGCTGGAGGAGAAACTGGAGGAGGAGGCGGGGGAAATGAAACAGAAAGAAAATCGAGAGAGATTCATTTCTCAGACAAATGAAAGACAAAAAAAAGGGAAAGTCAAGACAGACAAATGGGAAGAAGTGAGGAGTCGAACGCTGTGATTCCTGGGACGCCACCAGCAGGCATCTTGTTTCTAACACATAACAGATGGTCTGTGCAGCCCTATGAACCATGTCTTCAAAGAAAACAGGGGCCTCTCCTCTTCCCGTCACAGGCCTTCTGTTTTACCTGTTTGCTGGACTGAACGAATCCTGTGGTCGATGTGACCGTGGAGAAAACACTGGAATAAAGCTGAAGACAGCACAAGTATTCACAGCCTTTAGCACGAATTGAGCTCAGCTGCTTCTTGTTTCCACTGATCATCTTTGAGACATTTCCACAGTTTCATTGGAGTCTACCTGTGATGAGTTCAGCTGAGTGGATGATTTGAAAGGACACACTCTATATAAGGTCCCAACAGCGTGTCAGAGACCGACCGAACATCAAGTCAAAGGAACGGCAGACTTTTGAGACAAATGATAGAAAAAAAAAAGTGTTGCTTTGAAGGTTCCAGTGAGTAAAGTGGGTCATGTCGTCTACAAAGGAAAGACATTCAGAACCAGGACTTCTTCCAGCTGGACAGTTGAACTGAGCGATCAGGGGGAGAAGGGCCTGAACCCATTTTAATACCGGGCTGCGTACTGGCTGGTACGGGATTATGCTTCAACAGTCCAGTATCAACGCCATCGCTACGTAATGTTCGACATCCCAGCTCTGTGCAACCGTACGATATGGATCCGTGGTTTTACATGACAGTGCACACACCATGGGTGCTCAGTTCGCCAGCATCTGCCACATCAGTGTCAAAGATTAAATTCTTTGGAGTGAATGTCAGATGTTCAAGATCTTCACCACTTTCCATTTTCATTAAATTTGCAAATACATAAAAAAAATAACATTGTCAGTGAATGTTTTTGTTGTTGTTGTTGGAATTTTGATGGAAAAAAAACTGCATTGAATCAATTTTGGAATATATTTGTAACATAACAAAATGTGGAAAAACTGAAGCGTTGTGAATATTTTCCGGATGCCGGTGAACAATAATAATAATAATAATAATAATAAAAATGCACTCCTGGTTCTAGCCAGGCTAAAATGAAGTACTTTGTTCCTTGCGGTGATTCAGATGTTTTTCTGCTTTGTGTTTCATTGATTTTCCTTCCAATTTCCCCTGGATGGGAAATTGGGCTATGCAAAAACAATCCGGCAAAGAAGTTTGTCTGGACCTGAAATAAACAACCTCTCCTTTAGTCATTATCCGTCTGCATGGCCCAGAATAATGCAGGTCTCTGTTCCTTTTTTCTTTTTTTTCCCTACACTTCAAACTCAAAAACATCTTTGGCTGCATTGATTTCAACAGCATAGCGTCTTTGAGTGGGACTATTACAGATAAGCATCGCTGACAGTTTCCTCTGGCCTCACTCACACCCCTCCTGTAACAGTTAGTGGTCCCGCCACATGGTACACACCACCAAACCCCCAGTATACAACATACACACTCCCTCTAACCCAGACCCGGACCCGGCCACAAGGCTCCTTTTGTTCCCTTCCACTCGAGGAAAATGGCAACACACGCGAACCCTTTCACAGCGAAATCAGCAGAAGTGCAGGCAGCAGTGAGGGGAAGCAGCTGAGCGTGTTTTCTTACCCCATCTGGAAAGTATTGCTTGTGTATATGCATGTTCACAGGGATCCGTCGCTCTCTCACGTACTTGTGTACGGTACATTGCAGAGAAGCAATTTACTGCTATCAGTGCTAATAGAGGATACGGAGGGTGGAGTTTAATGGGAGCAGAGCTTAAACACGCGGTCGACTCCGATCTGATGCTGTCGCTGCCGTTACCGCCTAATGACCGCCATCAGATATGGCGGACGGAGCCCCGGACCGTTTATTCACATGAGGCCGACGTTCAAGAACAGGCTCAGAAAAGGGAAAGACCGGTCTGAAACGAACACACCGGAAGATTCAAGTTGTTTACTGCTGTGAGAGTTGATTCTCCACTCCCCTGCTGTATATATGTTCACTTCAACACAAAGCCGTTGCCATCAGTCACTCGGTGAGTGGTCGAAGGTTGTTTTTCAATGCTGCCAAACAGAAATCTGAAACATTTCATACAATGAATCAAAGCTGAGAGTTTGCGCCGTCTTCAGCTCCGACTGGTTTGGTGAGGGACGGTGTTTGGATAACACTGGACGTTCGGGGTCACAAAGCGGCTTGTCGCCCTACGCGCAGCTCTTTCAGGTCTTACCTGTTCTCTCTCTCGGCTCGGGGTTTTCTGTCGCCGGGCCCTGTTGTTCCCAGTCCTCCGGCTCCCACAGGCCCTGGACCGGCCCCTTGTCCTCCTCGCTCGATGGGAGGTCTGCTTCAGCCCCTTCTGCCAGCTACACACAGAGATGCCTTTGTCAACAGTGGGGCTCAGCTCTCAAGGAGGAAATGATTGTAAGATTGTACCGAGTATTTATGGCCACATAACCACAAACATTATACCAGTGGCTGAGTTTTTTTTTTCTCTCCCCTCTATTCCCTGCATCTTTTTCTTCCCTTCTCTCCATTACACATCGAACAAAAATGCAATGGAAAAGAGATCCGGCGTTTACCAGAGAGCTTGGATAAGGACTGATCCTCAGACAGCAATTTAATTCTGCATTTAAAGCCCAACAGCATCAAAGTAGAGGTTAATAGGGGCAGTCAGAGTTATCGCTCTTCAGAGAGAGATCGGATTCACTGGTATGTTCTTACCACTATCTCCAAGACAGGAAACGATCTGTCAAAATAAACATTTTTTTTTTCAGACCGGTTCCAAGGAAAATCCACTGAGCTGTCCTATATTCTTGGCTTTTTGTATATTTAATTTCTCCACAGCATCATATATGGAATCTGTACAGCAGGAACAGAGTGAACGATTGATCCTCATCAAGCTTTGCAATTAGCAAATGTGTAATTTCACTGGTTCATTAGCAGCAGAATGTTTGAAATGAGGAGAAATGATCAAGACGGAGAGAAGAGGAGAGGACAGAGTTCTATTTGCATGGCGGCAGTGAGGCGTTACACCTGCACGGCTCTGTTTACGGTCCGACGTTTCAATCACCACCTCTCTGTTTCCTGTTCCACGTCCAAGATTCCTCCAAAGCACCGAGCAGAGACTTTCAGCGTTCCTCTCTCTCCTTCCTTCCCTCCCTCCCTTTATCTCCAGCTCCCTCTTTCTCTCCTCTCTGCTTGTCTGCCTTGACCATTTTAGGTTTATGGAAAAGTTATAGCGATGGCATGAAATGACACTGGAATGCAACGATGTAGACCAGAGATAAGATGGATGTCGTGCTCAGTGAGTCCTAAACAAACTTCCACGTGTGTCTGTTTCCATCGGGCTTTTTAATGCGTGGCTTTGTGCTTCCAAGAAAAGAACCAGTAAACAGACAAACAAACTCAACAGAACCAACTCACCCACTGCTGATTGGGCATGGCCACGGATGTCAGCATGTCGGCCATGGCTCCCAACATCTGGTCAGTGCGTCCCTGATTCTTCTGCAGTGCCTTCATTCTCGCCGACACTAAACAAAACCTTCCTTCAAGTTACTCTCCTCCTCTGGTTGTGACGTTCGATCTCCAAGTTTGACAGCCAACCTCGGCTGTTTGCGTCCCCTCCCTGCCTCGTCCTGCTGTTTTCTGCCTCTTCACAGCACACTGTGCCGCTTTTTGGAGCCGAGCCCACCTTGTCCTTGTGTGAAACACAGGAAACCTCATGCAGGAGACTAATTGATCCAGGAAGAGGAGGGCTTGGGGCGCTCGGGACCCGGAGCCTGTCCTCAGAGGAGCCTCAGGGCTTTCGTCTTCTCACACAACACAGGTGAGCTTCCTGCAGGTTCCTCAGGTTTAATCCAGCCACTGTCTCCTCTGCCACTCTCGATCCTAAAAACCACGGCAGAAGGTTTCCTTGGGCCTCATTCCGGGTTTCTGGTGGAGTCGGTTGCTCTTCTTTATCATCCTTCTTGTCATTTCTCTGTGAAGTTGGTCTTCTTCTGTCTTCTCTGAACGCTGGAGTGCAGAGCAGGGACTGAGCACATCACCCTCCCTGAAATCCTCCTTTCTTCTTCTTCATTGGCTATAGAGGATCACCACCCCCTCCCCAAAACCTCACCTCCTGCCATTATTCTCACTTTTCTTTGCTTTTCTCCCTCTTCGTGCGCACTACCTGGCTCTCTCCCCAGTCTTAAGCCACCTCGATCTTCTCCCTTTATCTCCTGTCTTCTCTGCCTCTGAACCGCTGTGGCAGCCTTCACCCTCTCCTCATCTTTGCCCAAGTCTCAGGCAGTGACACATGGATTGTGTGAACTCTTGAGCAGAAGGGCAGCCCCAAATAAGGTATCAGCACACAGCCCGTGAAGCTTAACTATTTAAGAGACTGTCACCAGTTGCACACACGCTGTCCAACTTTTCCAACCGCCGTAGTCCTCATTTATCAAGGCAGTGTTTATTATTTGACTGCATGTAGGATTATTTGCTCTGAGGTCAGAAGATCTCTAATAATATTTATAAACAGTTTGATCGTGTGCGTGCATGCACACGTGTGTGTGTGTGTGTGTGTGTGTGTGTGTCAGATTGCACACAGACCCATGAGTGAGGACTCATGTCTTTGTATGGGCCCAAAAGTGAAATCATAAAGTTTAAGTTAAACTCTAAAAACTGAAGGTAATGGAGGATTCTGATGAGTTAAAGTCCGAGTGCCGATGGGCTTGAATGCTAAAAACAAATGTGAGTATTATGAAATCAGTTATTCTATTTCCATGATCCTTAGGTTTGTCACGGCACAATTCAAAACACTTGTCGAAAGAAATGCTCGTACTTAGTGTCAGTCGTCTATATCCACATATCCATCATGGGAACGATCTCCGGGGGCTTGCAGTGTTTTCAGAAATTCACTTCCACGAAAAGTGTTTCCACTTAGAGAGGCCAGAGGTAAGAATTTATTTTCAGGAAAAGTCATTTTAGCCTCAAAGAGTCTCATCGTCAAAAAGTTGAACTGGAGCTCAGAATAAAGCGTCGGGGCCACAACACAACTTCTCTTCATTTCATTTTACTGTCACTGGGACTTTAATTTTTTCAAGTGATTTAGATTCTTCTCACTTCATTAGAAGCCCTGAATCTGAGCCGAGCAACAGAAATATTCCACCACTGCACCACAACGCTACACACTCCTGAAAAGCCTTTGTTCAATAAACCTGATGTTGTTAACATGGTCCAAAACATCCCCCCCTTCTCCACCCACTGTTTTATTCTGAAAGCGACTTGCCTTTGCCTTTATCCATCAGTGTAATTTATTGTCATTATTATCGTCTTCAGCTTAAAATATCATCATTCACATTTTTACCTTATAAGACATGTGCCGGTCTGTCCCGCTGACACCGTGACATATGAAGGAGAGATTAGACTATTATTATTGAAGATTAAATGATCATTTGAGTAAACTATTTAGGGCTTAACATTTTCAAAGTTTATACATCATTTATGATCCAGAGAGAGAGCGCGAGAGAGAGAGAGAGAGAGAGAGAAGAGAGAGAGAGACTGAACAAAGCGGTTAATCCCTCAAAAAGTTATTCTCAGCTTTTGATGTCAACATAAACCAAAGGAAACACATGAATCTTAGTGAAACAGGCATGTTTGCTGTAAATCAGTAAACTACCAGATATTATTTGTATTCTAATCACGTGCTCCTTTTATTCTTTTATTTATTCTTTTATTTATTCAAGCTTAAATCCATAAATCCTTCTCCAGCTTTCAAAGAGAAATGCCATTTGGGAATGCCTTTTTTTAAAATCTGACTCAAATTTCATGCGCATTTTGGAAAACATCCCAGCCACCAAGCCAGCCTGAGATCCACACACTGTCCCGTTTTGGTCATTTATAGTCCAGGCCAAGGGTGGTTGAGCTCTTCCATGAGAGCCTCGTTTCCTAAAAGAAGAACCATTGTAAAGGTCGTTGCAGCGATTCATCTAAATTTTTCATTTTCTTTTTTTTTTTTTTTAACCAATGAATTTGTTTATTACTGCACTGTTGCATTTTTTTTGTCCTTTTGACTTCCGAGTGTTTATTTCTAAAATCAGGGTGAACTCAAGACTTCACTTCAGCGGCTCAGCCTTTCATGAAGCTGTTTCACCACCACTGCCAGGCAGTAGGACACACACACGTGTTTTTTTTTAAATGAAGGGTTAAAATATTAAATTGTGCACTGGCCACTGAGATTGCATGTTCTCCCCACCTGAGCGTGGCTTTCCTCCTTCCACAGTCAAAAGAACATGCATGTGAGGTTAATTGGTGACTTTTATTAGGTGTGAAGTGTGGCTAGTTTGTTTTTTTGTGTTTGTATTAAAAAAAAAAAAACATTTTGTGTTTCTTAGCTGCAATTCCGCTAAAACTTCTGAATGAAGAGAAAAAACAAGAATCGATCTTGCTTTAGAAGAATTTTTAGAGCAAATGAACTGACTGTGGTCAAGCAGACACACTTCCAGCACGTATCATACGTTCTGGGGAGTCTAGATCACATTTAAAGAATACGTGAACTTGCATTTCTGTGTTTCGAAGCACAGTTTTTCTTTATTTAATGAAGGTTGAACGGATAAGCCTTATTTAAGCTTTTAGTTTATGTAACGTTTGGTTTGAAGTTAAACGTAATTCTGATTATCAGAAATCTAATAGAAAACTGTGTGTTTCATGTATTGTCCAGCCGTCCATCTTTTATACCGTCTGTATTTATCTGGCATTAGGTCTGGACAAGTCATCAGTCCATCACAGGGTAAAGAAAGACAAAGAAAATGAAAAACGCACACACACACACACACACACACACACAGCTTGGGGTAATCACGAATCACCAATTTGCCTCAAACATGGATTTAATTATGCCTTGATCTTTAGACGTGAGATTTTTTTTCTCTCCATTTTGTTCGTACAATAGACTAATTAAATAGATTAAGTCAAATTCAAAGAGGCAATAAATGAGGCAATCTAGGTTTCTATGAAATCTTTAATACTCTATTCAGGTCATTAAAACTGGGAGCAGAGAAATGACTGAAACCAGCAGAGTAAACACTGTAAACACCGTGTGAGAGCAGAGCGAAGCACTAATCTCAGAGTTGGAAGAAGCAGCGATCACTTCAAACAGCCACTTTGCATTCAGGCAGTTTCCACATCGTCCTTATTCGCTTTGGTCCAGACTGACTGTGACGCCTCAGAATAGGTTTGTTTCAACAAGGACAGCAGAGGAACTGCGGCTTTCGACAAACAGGAAAAATCATTCCAGCCGCTTCATGAATTATTTTCTCTATTTAAAAAAAAAAAAGATTAGGAATGATGCCATACCTTTAAATTACATCCAGTCATACTACAAAGCTTGTTTACTGCTACATCCTTATCTACACCAAACCACTCTTATCCTGGCTTCTCATACTGATTTCACAGTGATACAGATTTCAAACACAGCCCAGCGTCTTAAAAGTAATCCACGGTTCAGGTTGGATTCCTTTAAAACAATAAATTTAATAATTATGCTTAAATATATGTCTTTGGGTGAACTGAAAATGTAGATTTAGTGTCTAAATTTTCAGTTTTCTGAAGGCCGCCCAAAACAAATCATCTCCCTCATTTGTTGACTTCTTCACCCGCCCTGGAGGCAACGCACAAACGCCCCAAAGCTCCAACTTCTCATTGTAATAACTTTCCACAAATCACCCAAAATCTCCTCGCTGCCCTGCATGAACGAGTTCAGCTGCGTTTCCTTCCTGCTTCCTCTCATTCACCTGACTGCGAGGCTTTTAGGTGCTTTAGGACAATCAACAAGGGGGCGGGTTGTCTTTAGTCGCAAAGATGGAAATAATTTAGCCGAACGCTTGTAAGACCAGTCCGGCGGAGACTGCCAACTCTAATATTAGATGAGCACATAGCTGTCTTTAGAATCAATCACTAAGCCGGCTAAACTTAGTTCATTGCCTCCCGAGCCGCTTTCCAATTTGTTTCAGCCCGCCACCGCCTTGCGCCGGGTACCTCGGCGTCTGGGGAGAAGGTGGGCCGCCTTTCACGGCGATGAGTGAACGGCTCCGGGAGGAATTTGCAGAATAGGAGGAAAATAACTTTGACCGTAGAAGGAAAGTCTGGTCACTATCAGGAGGCGGGAATCGGAACAAAATGTTCTTCAAATCATACATAGGGTTTGTGATTATTTGTTTAGAAAGATGAAGGGGGAAAAAAATGGGGATATTGTGTATGAGAAGCCTGAGTGATGAGTTTGTGCTGGGAGGCGAGGTTTGCTCGGGGTGCTGTGCTGCCCTCATCTGGCGCAGCAGCTCGACCATGAAAAGATAAAGGAAAACATCAGGAGTACACAATCACAGCCTCGCCCTGCCTTGCTAAACACACTTCCTCTTCCTCTCTAATATTTCCTGTTGATTTTTCTTTCCTCTAATTTGATCCCACAAGCTTTTTCTTTTTTTTTTTAACTCTTCCTGTGTTTCCTGTCAGTGAGGAGAGCAGCCCCAGTCTGCTGTCTCTGAACACAGCTCCATTTGAGCAGAGGAGGTTTGTGAGGTTTTAACATGATGCAGTTGGTCTGATCTGACGCTTCACAGCTCAGGAGGCGGCTCCTGATAACAAACTGCCACGAGGCATTTGAAAGGATTGGGGAGGATTATTTTTTTTGGAGGTGAATCAGCTTGAACTGGCTGCTATTGAAAACATGTCTGTGTTAATAATTCTCCGGATCTACGCGCTTCTGAATGAGTGTTCAGTTTATCAGAACGGCTTTGTCTTTTCAAGGCTGAGATCTACAGCGCTGAATATCTGACACAGAAATAATGCAGCTGGAATGGAAAATTCGACAATGACTCATCATACCAGATGTGTGTGTGTGTGTGTGTGTGTGTGTGTGTGTGTGTGTGTTTGTTTTTTTCCCTGCTTTTGCAGATTTTAATTTCAACATACAGAGAATAAATCCCATGGTACATTGCCACTCATGTGAAAGAATTACAATTCCAAGTTTGATCAAAAGAGGGCAGCCTGGATCCTTTCAACGCGAGCAGCTGTTGCATAACACAGGTTACAAAGCAAGTCATGGCTGGGCAACAGTCCCGTCCAATATGAGGGTTGATCTGTTTACCTGCACCTTTGGTACCACGCGATTGTGTCACTGATGCTATGAATAAACCTGTTAACACGATATTCCAGTCCACAGAAAGGATTCAAGCCCTCCAAACCCAAAGGGTGTGATGGACGTTCAGCAGTGGTTTAATCGTGTCTGTCTCAGAATCTAAAGATGTTAGTGAAGCCAGATAATTATGGGAAAAATATAGTCTTCGTGCACATTTAAATGATTTTTGAATTCTTTAGTTTTCACAATAGGTCCGTCTCAGTGTGCATTGTTGTGCATTTTGTTCTGTTCCCGGAACTTTCAGTGCGTTTCGTCTCCACCATGGGAATAATTACAAAGCCCCTGGCTCACAGCAACAACAGGGTTCGCTCGTTGCTCCAGTAAAATGGATTTCCATGGGAAAAAACAGACCCCACACTCTGTCTCCCACCAGGAAGACACATTGGATTTATTACAGCAGGGGGTCCAGTACAGCGAATTAAGGCGCCATAGCTCAGAGGTTTGAGGATGGATAGACTCTGAGATAGCTGTGGAGACAATTGAGAAAGAAAAGAAAGACAGAAGAGGCTAACTTATCAGACAGCAAGAGGAGCAAAGTTGGCTGCGGTCTGTTTCTTTCTCTTAATCCTTAAATCTTCTGTAATCGGGATGAGAGGAAGAGAGCACGTTGCCTGACTTAGGATGGCAGAGCCTATGTTGGGACCTGGCTGGTGAGGCAATCTGAATGGACAGTAGGAGAAATGAAGGGAGGGGGGAAGGCTAGAGCCAGAGGAAGTTTGGGAAACTTTACCAGTACCTGCTAAGCGCCAACAAGAAGACTGGGAGGTCCTTTAAAAGGCGATGTTTTGACTACCGAGAGAAAATTCAAAGAAGAGGACGAAAGCATGGCGCGATTGGTTTAGGGTGAGAGCCTGACTATTGATGTTTGTTCTGTTTTTCACTTCGCTGTGGCACGAACTGCTTCTTCCTCATTGCATCTGCACTTTAAGAAAAGTCAACTCAGACAGCAGAGAACGAAGTGGAGTCAAACTGCAATCTGCAGCTCAGCAGAAAATGTAGATCGTAGTGCAGATAAAGTAGGAACCTTCTATGTTTGTGCAGGAAGAGGAACCGAGAGAAGAAAGGGGAAATATTTCTTCGATAGTGATCTTCATTCTTCTGCTCAACACAATGTAGAGAATCAAACATACGCTTGCGGGATTAGGGGAGTTGAGCAGTTCAAGCCCGCATTTAACAAGAGCTTACTTAAAAGTTACCGCTACCCTAATAACGTAGAATTAATGTGACTGTCAGCAGGTGCACAGCTAATTCTGTGCAAACACTTATTTGCAAGGACGTGTGGAGGCCAACACAAATGTTTGAATGAAAACCCTCAAATGCTCTCCGGGAACAAGATCAACAATGTGCACGTCCCAAATCTTAGCCAGGAGAGCAAGCAGCTACATGCACACCCTGCATGACAGCGGGGATTTTATAGGTCCTTTAAAAAAAAGACAGAGAGAAAGAAATGTGTTCATTGTAAACCGCTGAAAGCCACAGGCCACTTCTAATGCAAAGCAGTGTGACACTTGTGCTAAGTCACCATGACCGAGGCCTCCCGCTGCTCCAGGCTGTCTCTTTAAACCACTGCACTCCACCTACAAGGCCTTCAGCCGCCAACAATCATATTGTTACGTCTTTGTAGAAAAGTACGTTCCAAATGTCACACTCCACTTGTTCGGTTCTGCCAGATACACACACACTTACCGTACTTAATGGGTTAATGGGTTGAGGCTGTAGCACACTCACGTCAAAAAAGGATCTGACAGCTCATGTTGTCAACCAGAGACCTGCGGGTCAGCCGCATGACGGCTGAGGAGAGGTAAAGCTCCTCATCCTCTTTAGGCATCAGGCCTTTTAGACAAAGACTTCTCACAAGATCAATTTTCTACAGCTGTCGAAGTTCTCACAGACGTCAGACAAAACTGATGCCTGGACAGTCATCTCTGATCAAGACTTCAACACGAGCACAAACACAACTGGAAACATCACATCATTTCAAACACTTTAGATTCACGAGAAGTGACTAACTCAGTCTAGCTGAAGGAAAAGTCTCAACAAAATACAAACACAGACGAGTTGTGTCTTCATAATAACCACAGACGGGTGTTTTCTACGTCAGATGTAGGCGCTCTGCAGCCGTCCTGACTCCCCGCTGTGGTCCCAAGCAGAAGGGGTTTCAATGGCTACTGCGAACGACGACCCACACCTGGGCAGGGGCCCGTCGGAGGACTCGGAGATCGTCCTGGACGACTCCGACTCGGGGAGCGTGCTCTCTGACGACTCGGTGCTGCCTGACTATGAAGCTGACGCAAAACATAAAGAACCGCCAAAAACACTGTACGAGGCCTGCGCCAGGAACGACGCCGCTGCCCTGCGCGGCATCCTGGAGCGAGGAGTCACCAAAGAGGAGGCCATGGAGCTGGACATCAACGGCAAGGTCAGCTGGATCATATCTCCTCACTTTCCTACTGTGACACACAATAAGAAATGTCTGTATTTTGAAGACAATCGAAAGTAAAATCAACGTATTTAACTCCATCAGAACGGACTGATGCTGGCGGTGGGGAAAGGTTACGTGGATATTGTCTTCCTGCTGCACATGTGTCCATTTATAGACATCAACCACCAAGATAATGATGGAAACACTGCTCTCATGATTGCTGCTCAGGCAGGTATGTCTGGACTACACAATCTCAGTTATTGACAGTCTCCGCCCTGCAGGTGTGAAAGAGTTATACTCTTTCCATCCAGTAAAATTTACATTAAACAGCAAAAACAGTACAAATAGTTTTGTGACATAGAAAAAACTTTGACATTTATGAAGTTTTTTTCACTGTGAATCAGAAGGATGGAAATGTATTTGACCTTTTTTGGGCCATTTTTAGTAAAATTTGCTGTTTTGGTCATTTTAAGTTGTAGCTGTTTTACATATTTCATCTTTTTTAAATACTTAACTTTTCTTATTGCTGTTTTAGATAATTCAACAGTCTTTTTTGCCATTTCAGTTGCTTAACCCATGTTTGTGGTAGAGATGCGCGGATTGCGGTTGCACCCGTGGAGAACGCGGATAACTGCCGATCGGGCGGATGACGTGTCGAAAAATTAAGATTTTAATTACATTCGGGCGGGTTGCGGTTGAAGCACTCAAATAAAAAAAGCAACATTTTAATAGCCAAGGCATCTTTAATACACCTAAACACTATTCTGCAGATGGTGGGCGGGTTCGGTTTTGGAAATTGATAAAAAATCGTTCGTGCGGGCGGATGGAGGTTTTAACAATGGAAAAATGAGCCATTCGCGCATCTCTAGTTAGTGGCTTTACATAATAACATCTTTTGGATTTAAGTGCTTTAAAGCTTTTATGTTGTGAAATTTTTTTTCCCTCCACATATCAAACATTCAGGAAGGTAACTATGCTGAGATTGTTTGACATTATCGTCTTTATTTGTATTTATGGATCCAATACCAAGGAGCTGTAGACTCCCACTTGGCTCCAGAATGACAGGTTCCAGCCTAATGTGCAGGAGCATTAACGGACTGATGTGAACTTTACCATCCAGGCTTCAATATCATCCTGAACTACATCCTTAACTACTTCCGCGGTGTGGACACTGAAGTCAGGGACCCCCGTGGATTCACAGCCCTCATCAAAGCCGGCCTGCAGGGCAGAGAGGAGTGTGTGTGCTCGCTGCTCATGCATGGTAAGTTTGTAATTTTACATGTCTGACTCAATCTAATCTGAAATATTTGGAGAATCTGCGTTTGAGAAGGTTCATCAAAACCTGCGAGTGGGACCCACACGTGACACACAGGGCAAGTTAGGACATCTGTGTGGTGAACTAATCTGGTTATTCTCTGCAGGGATTAGTCCAGTCCAAACAGTGCAAGACACAATTAGAATAACACTATATAAAAAAAAAAATCCCATTTGCACCCTGTTGAAAGGTCAATTACATTAAAAATAGTCTGACAGCTTTATTCTGTATTCGTAGATGTGTGCAGAACATCATTATGAGGGCGACGATTTGTTTTTTGAAGGCTCCATCATTCATCAGGTGGTTTGCCAAAGTTATATTAAGTGACTTCCATTCTCAAATAATGAGACAAGGTGAATTACTGTAGCAATTTGGCTGTAAGGCGAACTTTCTGGACTCTGCATTGATGTAATACGCTGCTCTCCTCTGGCTGCAGTGGGTATCGTGTTCCTCAATGCTGAGAAAGAGTCTGATCTGTTTCTGAAATATTAATGCAACACAACCATGCTGTGATTTGACCTAAAATGTGGCTACACGGGGGTGAAAACACTGAGCCGAAAGAGAATTCCTTATGATGCTTATGTCTTCCAGACAGAACTGACCTGCCTTGTCTTATCTTGTTCTTGGGATGCAGGCGCCGATATCAACGCGATCGACTTGGTCCAGGGGAGAGGCCTGAAGGACTGGGTTCTAAAGACCGGCCGCTTTGAGACTCTGGGCCGCCTGCGCCGCCTGCAGAATCGCCCCATCGCCGAGCAGTTCTGCGAGAGCTACATCCCCGAGTGGCCCGACCTGAAGCACCTGGTGGCCAAGGCCACCGCGGCTAAAACGGCCAGCCAGAAGCTGAGGCAGCGCTTAAAAGACAGCATTTCTTTCACCTTCCCTCATGACCCCGAAGACAACGGGGTCTTCGACCACATGGTCCGGATCACCACCAGCATCCACAGCCCCCTCATCGCCACCGCCTGCCACCCGTTCTGTCCCAGCAGCCCCCCGGAGATCGGCAAGCGGCGTCTCGCCGTGCCCGAACTGCTGGAAAAGCACGACAAGAAGGACTTGGAGGAGAGCACAGTGTCCCACAGCAACGGCTCCATCACCTCGGCGTCCCCCACGGCGCTGTCAGCCACCTCCGTGTCCCTGACCTCCTGCTGCCAGGACTCGCAGCGCAGGGACAGCGTGGCGCCCGGCGGCATGAGGAGCTTCATGCCCCGCAGCATGGCGCACAGGAACAGCATCTTCCCGTCGGGCTGCATCCCCAAGATCGAGGTGACAAAATCTGGGGAGCCCACTCCAAAGAAGGAGAAGAAGAAGAAGAGGCAAAAGGGCTACCTGGAGCCTCCGGTCTGGAAATACAAGGAGGCCAAAGAGGAGAAAAAGAGGGAGAAGAAACAGCAGCAGGAGAAGGAAAAAGAGGAAGAGAAGAAGAATAAATCTTCCAAACGTTCATCGAGCAAAAAGTGAGGCGGTGTTTTCCAGGGAGGCTTTGGCTCCGATAATGTCTCACATGGAAGATGGATGTTTGTTCTGGAGTCGGTTTTATCAGGACACGGCCGAGCTGCGAAAAGAGCAGCTGGATGGATTTGAACCTCGTCTCGGGCCGAACGTGACAAAGCTGAAGTGAAAAAGCTGAAAATGACCCAAACGTTTGGTTTTAGGCACACAGTGACATGTTTTAGCACGGCTGCTTCTCATGGAGAAGCACAGACTGCAAACAACCTTCGACAGAATTTCCTTTTTTTTTTTTAATTTTGAAAACATATTTTTGTGAGAAATGCACTAATCTGTAATTTGTGAACAACTTCAAGGTAGCGTGCCATCACGGTATTCAAGAGCATGAAGCATAGTAGCCAGTACTGTGAACACAATATAACTTATATAATCAAATGCCTTCCATATATCTATTTATGTTCGCAGCTAAAAATGTGCGAGATTGTAAGAAAAAGAAAAAAGGCAAACAGTCTGTTTCCATTTCCAGTTTTTAAAAGCTAACCTTTGTTCTCTCAAACCCAACATGCAGCATTGACCAGACGCCTTTATGTCTTTATGTTTAGCCCAGACTGTTTTGCTGTGTCATGCAGGTTATGTGTGCAAGATGATGATAAAGGAACTGAGTTTTCTCTCTGCAACATTTTGTCGGATGGTGAAAATGACACCGCTGTATCATTGTGCGTTTGCTGTTTGAATTTCTTATCAACCAACACGAGACCTCACAGATGAAGAACTATTCATATGCAGTGTTATACGTTCATATGAGTGAAAAAAAAAAACCCAAATCTGTCAGTATATGAAGCTGCTAATCACAGTAACTGTCACATTTCTATGGTTTTCATTGAAAAATTCGAAAACTATTTCTGGGCCTTTTGTGAAAGGGAAAGCTAAGCTCCTCTGCATCTAATGTCAAATGTGGCAAGAATGTGTTTATATGAGAGCTTGGAATAAATGTGACGACCTTCGATAACGAGAGTTTGTTTTCATTTACTTGGAGTAAAGTGGAAGTGTCGAACCAGTGTGAATCAGTGCGCTCAAAAGAGACAATTCAAAGAAAAGCTCTGCACGGAAACGTCTCCACGTACGTGCAACACGTGTGAAAAGTCTTTACCCGCCGCATATGTGGCTGATTACACTCCTCTGGCACATCACCTTGATTACTCTTTCAAAACGCAGTTACTCTGAGCTACTTAAGGCGGCTCGTAATGTGCTCTCCGTGGTGACACGGGATGGCCCTCGAACTCTGAAGTGTAATCCCTTAATCTCCCGCTGCGATTACGTAACAATTTGCTTTTATTTGCGGTAACACCAAATCAAAGTGGCTATTTTGATATCTTTGAGAGCAATTCTGATGCTAATGTAGATTAAATCAGCTCAGGTGTATACTGCATGCGCCAAGGGAGCAAGTGCTCATTAATGAGAATTACAGGATCATATTTTTAGCATTGTGAATGCTTCAATTTTAAAATTGCTGAGTTGAGGTCTTAGCAAAGCGTAAATCTTACAACGGGCGGACTGGAGCGACACCACAGACACTGAGAATGAAGATTTGCTGGACGTGTTCCCTGCATGTGCTGTATTTCATGTTGTCCACAGGGGAAAACAATCATTGTGAAACAGTATCAGTGCACATTAAGACAAGTCTTCTCTTTATCGCTGGGTTGCCTTTATAAAACCTGACAGCAGTGAAGAAAATGTTATATCACATCACTGCGGTCTATTAGATTACACAACAAAGAGGCTCTTCAGGAAGCATCCTTGAGGGAACAGCGCTGCGTGGCTCGCAGAATCACAAAGATTAGCGAGGAGGGAAAAATAAGTGCTGATTTAAAAAGGAACAATTTGCTGTGCTTTCTCCATGACAGCCGATGAGAGAACTTCCAGCTGTGTCTGCAGCCTGATGCCAAAACGGAGAGATTGCAAGGCCTGAGAACAAGGAGGGGGATTTACATTACAGACATGAAGACATCGCTCTCAGGCTCCACTAAATGAAGTGTTGTCACTTCGGTCGGTCTCTCTGGCTTGAAGGAGAAAACTTTGTATCCGCCCCGCTAAGACAACGACACACAAGCCGCAGTGTGTAATCCTCAGTCTCGAGGGATGTGCAGAATTCAAAGTAATCGCTAAATGCAATACAGATTCCAGGAAATGTAAGTCTTAAGGAAATCATTAAGTCATGGTCCTTTAAAAAAAAAAGTGTTTTCTTCATTGACTTCACTTGGCAGCAGCGACAATGTGTCTGACATGGAGCCGTGAAGAACACTGAAATCGAGCGCTGAGAATAAACCTGCAGAAGTTAGAATGAATTCACAAGCGAGTGACAAAGAGAGAGGGAACGATCTGACCGGCTAACCTGCAGGGAATTATCTCCTCCTCTTCTTTCAACTTCAAGAGGCTTTGTAGTGAGAATCAGCTTTTTAACGAGCTGCATTTGCTCCACTCTGTTTCTAAAGAGGCAACATTTTCCAGCGAAAAAAACGTTTGAAAACACAACATATCCACGACTCAGCAGGTAAAGAGACACACAGACTAACAAATCGGACATGGACAAGGGTCAGGGGTCATAATAAGATGACCCCTGACCCCCTGATCTTTATCATTCTGCTAATCTTATCTTAAAGTTGATGTGCCAGAATTAGAAAAATGGAATAAGAAGGCTGTGTGAGTATCTCCAAAAAGCTGCTCTATGGGGAGGGAAGAGGAGGAGGACCTGCGACCGGATGGTGGGTGAGAGAAACTCCCTCCAGCGCCGAGCTGCAGCTCAAGCTGCCTCAGAGGTGAGGGCTGCTTTCAACAGGAAGTGGGTTTTTTTCTATATTGGACTGATAAAACAGAGCAAAACTGAGCTCAGGGGTTTATTGTACAGCTGGACTGGAGTCCATTCTTCTAGAGGGAACATTCAAACAAAGAAGATGCCTCTCACTCAGCAGGTTTGAACTAAGAACATTTTTCTGTGAGACATGTGGAGCGAATCACTGCACCAGCATGAAACGCTCTCATCTGGATCGTCTGCTTTTTGCTCACACTGGCATTTTAAAAATGGAAGCAATGAAGCAATAAATGAACCATGGACGGCTCTTGTAATGTACATTTTGTGACATGACATTCACAGTGACTCTGAGCTAACACAGTGTATGTTGGATTCATCAGATAAAAGCAGACCAACACCAAAAGCAGCAGAATTCTTCTGTAACTGTAGAAAATGTAACAGAACAATGTATGTATGCAACAGTGAGAAAATGGTTCAGCCTCAATTCATCACCAGCTTTTAAAGTGGACTTTATCCACTTCCACACATGGACAGCACTACTTCCTGTAACCAGGCCTGCTTTAAAGTCTGACATTGCATTGCATGGTTGATTTGTTTTTCTTTTCTAAAGTGCGAAAATCATGGGTCGAGACAGCAGCACATAAAGCATCTGAATTAAACTATCATACTTAATCCTCTTGGACAAATTCTTTTTTTTTTTTTTTTCAAAGGATGAGCGCGCTGTGCATTTTAGCAAAACCAAGTAGCAAGCGATGGATGCAATTGATCAATGCTGCAGGTTAACACGTGCAATCAATCAATCTTGCGCATTTTGTTAATTTTACATCGAATCTCCGTCGAAGTTGGTCTTTTGAAACATTACAAAGATTGGAAACATGTTGCCACCCACCTTCGGCATGTCTGTGGTCGCTGCAGTCAGTCCGGGGAAGTTAATGATCCATAACGACGCAGTCCTGTGTGAATTCAGCACGTTCTGTTTCTCTCTAGCTTCAGACCAGTGCAAGGCCTGGATTACACTGACCTTCTCCCCTTTTCTCACTCTCCATACATTCATGTGCCACCATTAAATCACTAACATGAAAGGCTGTCCTCTCTTGTGGATTCAATTAAACTGTTTATGTTTCAGACTCACTATCATTTAACTCTAACTGGTACATCAGAACATTTCTGCAGTTTCCACTGTCACCTACACTTGCTGATGCAGGTTTTTCTTTGTAAAATTGCCATGATTTTGTTGTTTTTTATTTGAAAAAAATAATTAATGCATTGTAATGAATGGGTTGGTTATCAGGTCCGCTGCAAACCTTTTAAGAAGTGTTAGGAAAAAAATTCAAGCATGTTTGCTCAGTTTTGTGTTGTTTCTGCTGCCACCAAGTGGACTAAAAAGGCTGGTTTAAGTATGAAATACACATTTTGAAGTAGAAAACGCCTTGACACTTAAATGACGATTCATGTATGTTCTTGTTTAACCAAAGAAAAAAAATACAAGTCAAACTAAATAAACAGGGAATGATTTAAAAAGTTTCTGACGGAGTGCTAAACAGTGGCATCTGGAATCATTACAACAACAAAAAAATAACAAACTAGAATACTGGTAAGAAGAGTGAAGAAGAGCGCTGCTTGCTGGTTTTGTGTGTCTCCGGGTGGGTGCTTTATGGCGCATTCCTGTCCGCGCGGCGCAGACACAGGGGAAAAGGAAAATGAGAGGTTTAGCAAGCAACAGGAAAACCGCTATGAGAACACATTCCAGGCCGAGCAGACCCTCTGCGGGACAATAAGGGGTGGGACGAAAAACCCAGCGCTGCGAGAAGAACATCTGCAATCTCTCCCTGAAATCAGGAGCGCACGGAGCGCGCGGGGCGCACAGCGCACTGCCGAGGCCACTGGTGAAGTTGTGAAAGCGGAAGGATCCTGTTTCCACAGCCGACCACCTCCTCGGTTCTTCTTCTAGTTCTGGATTATCAGCGCAGATTTTGGGACCGAGATGAGATAGAGGCAGAGGCAGCTCCTCCAGCCTGCACCATCGTCCAGCGTCTGCGCTTTGGAGACGAGAAAAGAAACTGTGGAGAAAGTTTTCTTTTTCTTCTCAAACGGCTTCAAAAGACGGAGAGGGGAGGATGTGATCTCCCTCTTCGTCGCACATCTGCATCTGTGATCTGATTCTCCCCCCACCCCCCTGAGGATGAGCCCAGCTGTGGTTTGATCTCGTTCTTTTTAAAACTTTATTTGACTGTGAAGTCGGACGGAAGCTCGGAGCTGACCCTGATATGGGAGACTTGAGGCGTTCGCATCTGTCGCGTTAACTAACAGGTAAAACTGGGATTAAGGCACCTTTTCCTCTCTTTATATGTGTTCGACATTTCAGATCAGATCTGTCTGTTTGGTGTAGCTGAGTGGGCTCAATTACCTGTGACAGCTTCACGCTCCATCAGTCCACGTGTTTCCAGATGTGAACAGGTGTCACGAGGCCCACCTGAACTAATAAAAAAAAAAGCATTAAACAGCTGAAAACTGGATTAAAACCGCTGAGATTTCATTTGGTATGAGTTTTAAATAGATGGAGTGAGTGGGTTTAACCACTAATTCCACATTTTACATAATAATCTCCTTGTGAATCATCTCCTGTGGGAGACATTCTTTTATTGAGATTCATTTAGCATTTCTGTAAGTTCAACATTTACTGTGTTAAAAACCTTTGAACCTTTGGCAGAATAAGTTCCACTCATCATCATTTAACTTACAGCTAATACTGAAAACGTGATCAAGTATATTCAGTATAGTAGAGCAGGTCCTGAAAGTGACTTTTAAAGACCCCACAGAGGGTCTTTCACAGACCTGAGTATCCAGTGCCCCAGGGGCCACCTGTGGCCCTCAGCTGTCATTGAGAAATTCCATATCAGATTAACATTAGAGTACATGATGCATGTAATGGAGTTGTGTTGGCTCAGATATTCTTATTCATTCTGAGTTTTATTGATTGAGAGATGGAGCCAAGTCTCCAGATGTCCACCATAATACAGAAAAACTATGGAGGCTTCTCTCTTCTTTACTGTCCCACGTCTATGTATCTTAGGCATCAGCAGCAGGTGTATTATAAGACTCTATAATAAGCTAGAGAACAATAATGCATCAGTCAAGTTATGCTTGTTGACTTAATCATTTAGATCTGACATTTTAAAAAGGACAAAAGTATAAAAATCACTTTTATTTTTACTGAGCCATGAAGTCTCTTCATGGATGATTCATATTCGGCTTTAGTTACATGAACTTCAATAGCTGAATGAGTTTATGTCTTCTTCATGATGTTTTTTTTTTCTTTTTCCATGCGGTTACTTTCAGTCAAACAAAGGATTTGAATATTTCCTCAACCGCTGGCATGTGCTGTGTAACGAGAGCCCGCCTCGCAGAGTATGTTGGGGTGAAAAGTTCATGTCATAAAGCAGTGTGGTAGGATGCTCTGTATCGTATGAATCTAAATCCCCTCTGCATCTTCCCTCTTTTTGCATTTCAAGCTTCATGCACACACCCACACGCAGACACACACACACACACACACACAGTGAGTTTGGGGTGGGGGGGGGTTCGGCTTCGGGTCAGAATGGAGGTCACGTTGGTGCTTTTCACGTCTTCTGTCTTCATTGCGTTTGTGTCACGTACCAAGACGCTGCTTGTAGCTCTTTGCCTTTCTCCTTTGTTCTTGTTCTTCTTGTTTTGTTTTGGTTTTTTTTCTCTCTTTGAAGCGAGCACAGCATGTCTGAGGTGCATTATGTTTGTCCTCTTGCAGTCGGGCTTTCATGATCGGTGTGCGTGTGAGAGCATGCAGGCAGCTCCCCTGCCAGGTCTCTCTTCCAGAAGACGCTGCCCGTCTCCCTTCAGCGGCAGATTTATCCGTCAGAAGTCAGTAATGTGATTGCATGATGGGAGCTTTTACGGCAGCAGTGAGGAGACGGGCCGGAGGATGAGGCCCAGCAGAGGGGCCGCCGCCATGCCCCCACAATCCTCTGCTGCAACCGCACAGTCATCCAGATGGAATGAGAGATCTGCCGCCTCGAGTCGAAGCTCTGTAGATGAGAGGAAGAGATGACAATGGATCTTTTCCCCTCGGGTCACGCGGGTGTAGCTTTGGACAGAGCGGAGACAAACAGGAGGGAGGAAGTACGGTGGGGTATGAAGTCGGGCCGCCGCAGATGGAGGACATGATTACTGCCCTCTCATCTGTCGGGACCCTGCGGATCATGAAATGATAGTCAGGGAAATGAGACGCAGCTCTGCCTCTCCTCTGAGGATAAGTTCATTCTGTGGGTGGAGCTGTGTTTATGCTATTTTTCCACTGGTTCGGCAGATTTCTCCACCACCATTGACATGCGGCCTGCATAATTCAGGAAGTGCTCTTTGCTCTCTGGTAAAACGCGGCTTGTGGTTTGAGTGTTTCATCCGCTGGGTTTAGATAGGAGGCAGTCTAAAGATAGACCGTCGGATTACCTATGGGGAATAAAAATAAACTAATCTGATCAGATAATCTTGCACATTTGATTAGACAGATTTATAAAGATGGGCAACTCCACTCATGGCATGCTTTTATTTTCAATTTATATCTGTATATATGAACTGTCTTTTTAAGATTTATAAGGAAAATGTAAGAAAAAAAGTACTTCAAAAAAGTAAGTCACATCTGTTTATCTGCTCGCTCTTCAGTGACGATTGATGCCATAAATGAAGCGAGCGAGGGTTTCCTGTTCTTTCATCGATCCAGTCAGGTGCATCATAACTAAAGAAGGATATCCGCAGCTTTGTGCTGACGCGCAAGTTTCGCTGCCACACGTGTGAAGTTCAGGGGTGAGAAATGAAAGGCAGGCTCACTTTTTTCATGAGAACAACACGTTCAGTTCAGTCAGACTCGCTGAGTTCTGTGTCCATTACTGACAGAGAGAAAGAAAATCACCACGGACTTAAAATATGTGGTAGTTTGAGATGGTCGATGCATATTTGTGTCGGCTTTGAGCTACCAGATAACCTCAAGTGCCTGTTTTTGAACTGTTAGAGGAAGAACATGTAAGGCCGGACTCTGAGCAAAAGCAACACAAAAAAACAAGTGGATAAATCTTTCTTTGCTCCTTTAGCTTTAACTCTTTTTAAAGACAGGCCTACCTGCTTACACAGACCAACACGTTTGAATCTAATTTCTAAAGTAAAACAATCATTATCATATTTGATATTATGTGTTTTTTCACTTTGTTCCTAAAGATCAACCAGCCACACCGGGCTGAGTGCTTTCCAGTCCTGTTCGTGTGTTTTCCCCACAGCTCAAGACAACGACTCCTCCTCTTCCTGAACAAATAGTGATTTATTGCAGCCCTCAAGTGGACTTAAGTTTTCCTAAATACGTTACCACTGCTAACAGAAAAACATGTCATGGTGTTTGTGATTTTCTGTTGGTTACTGTTTACAGGTGTTTAATACTGATTCTTAATTTAGCTTATCAGTTTGGTTTTTTTTTAAGTTTGAATAAAAAACTTTTGGAGCCAAATATTTAAACCTTTATAAGTCATGCAGTTTACCTGCTGATCCCTGTTCTATGCACTTTTAAAAGCCAAAACAGGGATTTTTTTCTTTTTTCTTTTGAACTGTGTTCACAGTACAGACCAGTGCAACATACTAGTAAATACATTTTCTGCAGTATAAAATAAAACAGCTCAGCAAGGGACGCTACCTTCAAACTTCATAAACATTTCAAACTGTGCACTTCTACACTGAGACAAGCATGTGAAGTATGTGTTGATACTTGTACAGCACTTTGATTGAAATCACTCTGTAGATACCATTTAGACCAAGCGTACAAACGCACAGAAAAGAGGAACTGACATGTTTAACCTGATGAACCCTCTCAATGGTGGAGAAAAACAGGAAGAAATGTTGGCAAAGAAGCACTTTAAAATACATTATGGTCTTGTAATTTAAGTGTTTGTTTGAAAATAAGTTGGATAAAGCTCAGTTTTTTGTTGTTGTTTTTTTTAAATCTTGCATCTTATGTTTTGACAAACAGCTGAACCGTACAAACAAAAAGTCATTAAAAGTTACTTAATGACACGTTTCAGTCTGGTCTCTAGGAATCTTTTCAGGTTAAATGTAGCACAGTGTGTTTAATGGCCGCTCTGCTTGCGTGACTCTCGGCCGCGCAGTCCTAAACAATGAGCAGACCTGAGGCTCGCCGGCGAGCCGGGTGGGGCCGCTCAATGGCAGGAAGCACAGCCATCAATATTTACTCTGCAGGCAGGGTAGCGGAGGAGTCGGCAGGCCTGGAGCCGGGGCAGCACAGCGCCACACGCAGTCCCAACACACATACACAAACACTCCGGAGTGCTGTTACAGCCCGCTTCCCCTCAGCCCCCTTTTCCCACCCAGAGCAATTACAGCCCAGGCAGACAGGCTGGGCCCTCCGACTGTTGTTTTTGACCTCATAGCTTCCTCCGCCTCCTCCGAGCCCGAGCTTCAGGCCGCCGCCGGACTCCTCTCAGACGCCACTATTAAGTTACCCGCTTCAAATTCCATTCAGCCGTCAGAGAAATGGCCTCATTTTCCCACAACACCTCGAATTAAACTGACGTCTCCTCATGATGACAGTCCCTAATAAAGCAACAGCACTAACAGTGTTATCAGCATGTGATTACATTGTCTGGTATTAATTATTTTGCTCCTGTTTCTCAGGGATGGGACGCTCTGCTCTGCTCACATCGCTGCTCGCCGGAGTCTTCCTGTGGATTTCTGCTGTTCAAGCAGGTGAGTCAGTCATGCGGAAAATAAGGGCTGTGTTGGACTGAATTAAAGCTCTGTTGGTGGGAACTTTTAACTTCCCCCCCCCCCCCGGCGATGCATCAGGTGCAGCCTTGACCTTGAATAAGGAGGAACCCAGAAGAAGGAACGCCGTTGCTGCAATGTGGAGGGTTTGCAGTGGGGATGCAGCTGATGGAGATTTGCTCCGGTTCTTCAAGGAACACATTGTGTGGTTCAGGCTTATGCTTTTCACCGGCTTAAGTAGCAGTTTCCCGCAAACGTGCCCCGACAAGATGGGTGTACACTGCCTGTCTGACACGAAAACAAAGAGTCTTGTCTCACTGAGCACCGGCTCAACTGTTAACCATCAATCATAGGCTTTCTCAGATTTTGTTGATAGCAGCTTCACAATTTCCAGGTTTTTAACAGTAGTGTTTTCGCCATTCTGTTCTTTAAACACATTTTTTAAGAATATCGGACAGAGGACAGCGCTGAGACCTGAGCTGAGAAATCGGTGATGCTGCCCAGAAAGATGGCAAACTAGCTTTAGAGTCAAAGCCCAGACAGGGAGAGTTTGTAAAATCAGCAGTAAAGCAGCAGCTAGAGGAGAAATGTTGTGCACATTTCTCTGTTTTGCACCAGCAGCTATCATACAGATTTGCTTGATGTTGAGAGTGTAATCATTTTTGGGTAGTAATTGTTAGATTTTGTGAAAATACTAACATTTTCATCAATAAAGAAAACCATTAAAGCTTAGATTAAAAGGTGTTTATGGTCCTGTTTTACTGGTCTGGTGCAGCTGGACTGTATGTGACCCCTGAACTGGAGTGTGTTTGGCACCTCTGCTCTGAACTCTGACGTCTCGTGGCTTTCAGGAAATGAGTGAACATTTCTCTTTCTGTTAGACTCCACCTCAGACTTGACTCCAGTTCATCACTTCACATTTATGTCTGAAAAACCAGAACAATCTGTGCATTTTATTTATAATTAAATTCTGTCTTTGATAGGATTCTTGCTATTTTCCTAAGAAAAAATAAATCTAATGCGACTTTAAAAGTGTCATTAACTTGTTTATTTTCTGCTTCCAGATGACAGGATGCTGCTGTGTACGTGTGAGAATGACAAAGGCACGTGTCAGAATGGGACCTGCGAAGGAGACTACTGCTTCTACAGCTGGGTGCGCGGCGTGGAGGAGCGCGGCTGCTTCTTCAAAAACAACTACAGGGAGCAGTGCTTCTCTGCCGTCGAGCGCCTCTACGTTCACTGCTGCAAAGAGCACAAGTGCAACGCTTTCAGCACGCCGCCACCAAACATCGGTCAGTGTCTGAGAGTTTGTGGAATTGCCATTCATTATTTTTACTGTTGACCCATCTTTTTTTGTTGATTTTTTTTTGTCCTTTTCCTCTTCAGAGCTGAAATATCTGCAAGTTTCCCTGTTTTCCCTCTCAATCAGGGGTGGGCATTTAACTTTCCTGAGGGTCTCACTAGGAAAATGGAGTCCTCAATCAAACTCAGCTCCACTCAGTATTATGTCAGGAAATTTTAAAAATGAATGATAGTTTCAGAGTTTATAGGAAGAAGAAACTCACTTTAGTCATAATTTAACCTGATTAACCATGTATTTTACAGTGCTTAATAGAAATTTAATGAATGAAATTTTCATTGTGTTCATAGTTTTTTGACCTTAAGCAGATCAGAGACAACCAGAAGGCTGCATGATACCCCAGTCCACTGCAGACAGTGACTGGTTCCCCCTTGTGGTCACTCAGTAAATTGATCTTGTGTCCCTGTACTTCCTGGGATTGATGATGCCCTGATCAGCTACTCTCTTCTGACCCATTCATGAGCTTTAAACAGAGACCGCTCCTCTCTAACGTGCTAAACGTGCTGAATACTCATGTGTTTCCAGACAGGAAGCCGACCAGCGCCCCTCCGGGCCTGCCTCGTCCTGAGCTGTGGGTCGCCGTGTCTCTGGTGCTCCTCTTGATGACCGTGTGCGTCTGTGGCTTCGTGGTATTCCTGCGCTTCCGACGAGCACCCTGGAAACCGAAAGACGCCGAAGACCATGACACCACCATGCTCAAGATCCCTAGCGGAGACGACCCCACGTATGGAGTAAGAGACGTCCTGCGCTGGGCCTGAGACAAGATCCTCTCAGAAGGCCTGGATGGATTCAATGTGTGTGTGTGTGTGTCTGTGTGTGTGTGTCCAGGATATCTTTGATGAGTTTTGTACATCGGGGAGCGGGACCGGGCTTCCATATCTGGTCCAAAGGACGATGGCCAGGCAAATCTCTCTTGCTGAGTGTGTCGGTCAGTCTCTGTCTCTACAGGGATTCTCTTTTTTTTCTTTTTTCTTTTCTTTTTTTTTTGAAATGGCATTATTTGTCATTATATAATATTTTCATTTTGTTTCTAGGTAAAGGAAGATATGGAGAGGTGTGGAGGGGAACGTGGATGGGGGAGAGTGTCGCTGTAAAGATCTTCTCCTCCAGAGACGAGCAGTCCTGGTTCAGAGAGACCGAGATCTACAATACCGTGCAGCTGCGACATGACAACATACTGGGTACGGCACCGGAGTGAAGCATCGATGACGGTATTCCTGTGATGTGTTTGAAAAGGTAAAGTTTGAAAAACGTGTCCTGTGTTTTGGAATTTAGGCTTCATAGCCTCTGACATGACTTCCAAGAATTCCAGCACCCAGCTGTGGCTCGTCACGCACTTCCACGAGCTGGGCTCGCTCTACGACTTCCTGCAGTACAGCAGCCTGGAGCCCGAGAGCTGCCTGAGGATGTGTCTGTCCGTGGCCTGTGGTCTGGTCCACCTCCACACTGAGATCGTCAGCTCCCAGGAGAAGCCAGCAATCGCCCACCGAGATCTGAAAAGTCGCAACATCCTGGTAAAGCGGAACGGACAGTGCTGCATCGCTGATCTGGGTGAGTGTTGAAGGAAAGGACAGTGACTCACAGCGAATCTGCCAGACAAAGTCGTGTCTGTCTCCAACTCTCGCTGCCAGTTCCGACGGGCTGATCGGGTTGATCGTGGCAGATCCGTTGCGATAAACTGCTTTGAAGTTGACTCTGCCGCCTCTCTCCTCAGGTCTGGCTGTGATCCACTCACAGTCTCATGACTATCTGGACGTGGGCAACAACCCTCGGGTGGGGACCAAGCGCTACATGGCGCCTGAAGTGCTGGATGAGACCATCCGTGTGGACGTTTTCGAGTCATATAAGCAAACAGACATCTGGGCTCTGGGCCTGGTCTTCTGGGAAATTACCCGCAGGACCATTGTTAATGGTGAGACGACAGAGTGAAGTGGAGATCTTAGGTTTTATGTTGTTTTTTTTTCGATGCGTATGTCTGTGAGGCTCTGCTGGAGTTTACATACATCAGAGCCGGTTAGCCTCGTGTCTCTCAGCAGCCCAGTGTTTTCCTAGACTGTGTCTGTCTCTGCTATCCTCTCATGATTAGTTCTGCAGTAATTATAAACAGTCTTATCTGGTGTCAGCACTCACTTGTACATAGTCCAGATGCCCGTGCACACAGTCTGTGGATGCGAGCTCGCACGCACACACACATGCACGGGTATGCATCCATAACTGTGTGTGTGTAGAGTGTGGTACACTCGATGGGACCTTCAGATTTCCATGCTCGTGTATTCACAGGGGAGTTGATATCTTTCTCTGCTCGCTTGTTTAGTCAAACATGCTTTACAAAACTCCCACTGCTGCTTATCTCAATCTCCATGTGTGCTATTTCAGGCCTTTTGTGAAGAGAAATGCATGTTCTGAAAGAGGTTATCCACTCTGGAGGCTAAAATGTGATTTTATGATGTGTAATGTTGCACTCTGCATTTTCCTGCTTACTACACAGTTTTCGTACAACTCTTTTATTCTTTCTTTCTTTTTATAAGGAATCGTGGAAGAGTATCGTCCTCCCTTTTTCGACGTGGTGCCCTCAGATCCCAGCTTCGAGGAGATGAAGAAGGTTGTGTGTGTGGATCAGCAACGGCCCAGTCTGCACAACAGACTTCACTCCCACCCGGTAAGCCGGTCTGATGGGAAAGAAATACATAAACACCCACACAAAATGCACAAGAGTGAAGTTATACCGTCAGGAGTGCTGATGATCGACCATCATCAACATCAAACATTTGTTCTTGTGCTTCCAGATACTGTCAGCCATCGTAAAGATCATGAAGGAGTGTTGGTACCAGAACCCCCCGGCCCGCCTCACCGCCCTACGGGTGAAGAAGACCCTCTCCAAACTGGATCATGACAGCTACTTCAGCATCGAGAAGCTCAAGCGGGACATTTAGAGCCGCTCCAGCAGAAGACTCCAGATCGCAACAGAGCGAGTTGCATGTCATTAGCATGCATTCAGCTAATGCCTCACACAGGGAAAACTTTATATTAAAACCAGAAGACTTTTAGCAACACCCTCTCTTATGTTTTCCCTGGACAAAGTTCACCCACCATATTTTTTTTGCCAGAAACTTTGTTTAATTTTTTTTTTCTAGGATTTAGTGATGAAAGTGTTGACCTGGCTTTTCTGCAGCACTTTATAAACAGCAATTAATATTTGTGGTAATTTTTATAAAACACATATATGTTAAACAATGGAATGTTTAGTATTGCACAAAAAAGGGAGTTCTGACACACAGTAAAATTATTTTTGACACAATATTCAAAGCCAATTAACAGCACAAGAGTTTCATTGTTAAGTATGTGAGTGATAATTTACTCAATAAATGTAAAGCATTTATTATCTGCACATTGAGCTTTTTAGTTGTACATATTGTAACAGCACTCAATGTGTTTTTCCGTGCCTCACCATTGTAAATATATTTCAAAAGGAGATATTGTTTTCTATTATTCAACGATGAGACACATTTGATTTTTTTTTTTTTTTTTTTTTTTTTGTCACACAGCTTTTGCAAACTATTTTTTTACTTCTATTTTAGGCCTAAAATGTACCATCACAATCACTCTGGTCGGTAAAGGAATATACAAAGATACATGTAATGATTTATATCTTGAATAAAGGGCTGTATTTTTCAAACGATTTGCGCGCTTTCTTGCAATTCCAACATCGGCCAGCAGAGGTCATCAGATAACAGACAAATGGGAATTAAAAGGCCTGCTGAGGCTCTGCCTGACAAGCTGTTTACCATTGTACTTTAATATGTACTACAGTGTCTGAAAATCATTATAAAACTTGAAAATTTATTAAATTTAAGACATCATTCTCATATTATCTACATAGGCTACAGTAAATTGTATGATTACAATAAACTACATTAACGATGACCTATAACTGCACGTTCACACACAGTAAATATTTCATCAATCACATTGTGAGCAATTAATCCAAGAAAGCAATTGATAAAAGTATGGAGGACTGAGAATATCAATGAAAGAAAAACACTTTTTTCAAAAACTCAAAAAAAAAAAAAACCTTACACTAATTGTTTTACTATGACCTCTTAAAAAAAAAAAAAAAAAAAGGTCCTTGTGGTGTGGAGATTAACGCTCCATCTTCAAAGTGAAGAATATCCAGGTTTCATGTTTTCAGTCTGCATGTTCACCTGATGCATGCCTTTGATTTGTAATTAAATTTGTGATTTTAAAATGCTTGCAGGTTGGAGGTTTTTATATGCTGGGCTTGTTTGCATGTCCTCTGATTGCTTCCCTTGTTTCTTTCTGTCCTCTAACCAACCCAGGTCTGCAGAAAGTCTCCACATTTGAGTCAGCTGGTTTCTTTCTGTTAAAAGGTGTTTTTTTTTCTTTTCCAGCTCGCTCTGTTCAAGTGCCTCTTTGAGATGACTGTGCTGGTTTTGGTGCTCTATAAATAAAACTGAATAGAATTGAATTGATGAACTGGTGACTGGTAAATTGGATAAAGTGATATGAAGGATCCTCTTTAAAAAAAAAAAAATGAGAGAGAGAAATCAAATAACTAATTTTAAGTTTTGTTACCATTTTGCCTTCAAGACCAGCAACCACCTTTATCTTGTTTTGGTTTTTCTCCCTTGTCTTGATAAGAATGTTTTGCTTTAGCAGTAAACTAATGATAAATTGTATTCAAATTGAAGCATGAAAGCAACAAATTTGAGGTGAGGATTATAAGTCTGCTTCAGCAAAACAATAAAAAAAAGCCAAAAAGAATCACAACTGGACCACAAATCTGCAACACTTTGGGGACATTTTGCAGCGACTGTTGAAAATAATAGTATCAGCTCTGCTCTTGTCTTGTCGTTTCTGCATTACACTGTTTTCTTTCTGTATCAGTCTTGCTTTCTCTTCCTTTATCTGTTTGTGTGCGTGTGTGTGTGTGTGTGTGTGTGTGTGTGTGTGTGTGTGTGTGTGTGTGTGTGTGTGCGTGCGTGCGTGTTGTCTGTCTTGTTGAACAAACTCCAGAGGGATAATGCTCCCTCAGAGTCCCAGTCTGTCTGGTCAGTCAGATGAAGAGCCGGTTATTTTTATCCCTGCAGGAGGGGGTTGTTCAAGTATCAGACAGGCTGAACTCCTCGGCTGTAAGTGCAGAAGCCCATCTCACTTCACCTCCTCTGTGTATTCTTTCTCACAGTGGGATCATTCCCAGTGGCTCGGTTCAGACAGAGGGATTTGTTCTGCGGACGACATGCACCGGAGAAATGTGGAGATAAATTGGACGGGGCCGACAGTGGACACGTATAAAGCCACAGAGGAGACTATGCAGACATAATGAGGCTCGGGGACAGATCAGTCAGAGTGCGAGCAACAGGGCAGGTGATAAAAGCAGACACAGATAAACCCCCAAAATGCACCTGGCGAGATCCTGGCTCACCTGATCCTGAGCTACATTCTCAGCTGGGGGCAGATGAGTGTGTTGGTGGGGTTTATAAACACACTGTGTTGCTGAGCTAGGAAAAAACCCTGACGGAGCTTGAGCAAAGCAACTCGTGCTGTCGTTACTTCCCTGATTATCTGACTGTTTCTATGTAAAACACAAGCAGATATAATCCAACCAAAGTCTGATCCTGCAGCTGATACCTGATCTGAAATGAAATGGCAAAACAGCGAGCAAAAGGTTCATCTATGCATATTTAAATCAAATTAGCCTCAGTGATTTCCATCAGAGGATGACAGATGAGCACAGATGAGACAGCTGCTGTGCCCCATGGGATGTAATATGGATGAGGGATTTGCTTGATAATTGATCTGTCACTGACTATGGATGAATGGGCATGTGTGCCCATTATAGCAGACTACTCCAATATTAGTGTTATCTGGACAAACGCATCAAGGCTGAGAATCACCTTGAATGACGAGAGCCAATAAAATGAGAAGTTATTCGAGTCTGTTAAAGTTATTGTGGGTTGTCTTCTTCTAATCTGCACAATGAAAGTGTATGTGTAATTTTAGGGAAATGTTGAACCTTTATCTACAGGTGAGTGTCGTTGAGACCGTGGTCTCATTGTCAACAGTGACCTGTTCAGGATAAGGCAGCAGCAAACACAAAGCCACAGACAAACAAGACAATTATCTGAACTGAATTTGTAAAACAATTAACATAAAACATTAAAGGTGGTGCAGGTATTAAGCTGTTAATTTGATAGTCTGCCCTCTGTCTGGTGTTGTGGCCAAAGACAGATTTGATAACACTCTGAAATCAGTGTGACATTTCTGCAACTGAAGAATCAAAACAGAGTTTCTTTTTATGAGACTGCTGAATAAACTGTAAAGTTTGTAAAGCATTGCTGCTCCATGATAATCTCAATTTTTACTACTGACTCTTCAAACAGAATCATTTTACTTGATAATTATTTCATATTTTAAAATTATACTACAATGTTTTGCATCTCATTTCACTATGAAGATTTTGTATTCAGTCTACCAACCATCTTTGTCACTAGCCCAACCAATATAAATCCAATAAACTTCAATTTTGCATTGTAGGCAACTTATGCAAACTCTTCGACCCAAAAATGTGAATAAATGACGATGCTTAAGACATTTTGGGAAAACATTGTCAATAAACAACAAATAATTCAACATTAGACTTAAAGATCACAAGACAAAAGATAAGATGTTCCCTTGTTTATTCCACAGTGAGGAAATTGGAAAATGGAATGACAAAACTCACAGATGACAACATGAATAAGTAAAACAGACAATATTCTCAGATAAAATATTACTGTCTGGTGTGTAGCAAAACATATACAATTCTGAAGTGAGTGTGTAACTCATTTAAAAATATTTCCATCCTTTTTAGTTTGATTGTACTCCTTTTAAATGTATAGCTTATATTAAATAAGAAAATCTGTAACGTATCGAAATATTAGATTTTCTTTTTAACAGAGTCCAAATGTCAGAATTAACCCTTTTCTTTATTTGCACGTGTACATCCCGGCATGGGGCAGACAGGGGGTTATAACACATCCTGTACCTCCAAGCGGGGCAGACAGACGCTCTGGGGGCAGACAGGGGGCGTGCAGCGGGCACGGGCAGCCCTCCCCTTTAAACGCGCGCACGCTCACGCCCCTTTAAAGACGTCACCGCCTGGCTCGCGGAGAGTATCGGCGGTGTGGTGCGTGCGGTCGCTCTGTGGTTGTTTCGGGTCTGCTCGTGTTGATAACGACACACTTCGGACGCTTCTGGCCGCGGAGAGATGGGAATTCAGAAGAGATGGCTCTGAAACAAATTGCCCTCACGCTGCTGGCCCTGCTCGGGTCGGCGGCCGTCGGTAATGGTGAGTTTGATGCGGGCACCTCTCCGGCTTTTGTCTCGCCGTGTTTTCCTGGACCGGGCATCGCCTGTTGTCGCTAATCGTCATGGCGCTCCGTGGATCGCTCGTTTGGCTAGCCGCGTCTAGCTAGCGCCGACCTCAAAACCGCCGCTGTTGTTTCTCCCGAATCCTGAGCCGCGTTTCTGTCCAGTTGTTCTCGGTAATGATTTTTACCGACTCGTTGTACCCGACGAGACGCGAATGAACACGGAGCAAGTCGCTAAACCACAACAACAACAACAACAACAACAACAACAACATGGTGGGGCTGTGTTGTCTCACGGCGGCTGCTAACGTTTGCTAGCTAACTGTATAAAGTTAAATAATGACGTTTTTTCTGGTGTGTGTTACAGCTGCAATACGAATATTGAGGTGATTTATTGTGTCGCGCCGAGTGACAAATCATAACACACAGCCTGTCGCCGATACTGAGGTTAATCTCTCTCTCTCGGCGGCTGTTAATGCTAACATATTTACTAAACAGACTGTTGGAGACTGCACATCAACTGTATTGCTTGGAGACGACACCGTGTAATGATAGCTGGCTGGTTAAATATGCGCAATGTGGTCAATTACAGTTTCAGTCACATGCTGTGAGCGCTGCTTTCCACGCTGGAAAGAGCAGAAAGGAGGCTTTGAATGAAGGCCTAACCTACTTTGTGCATGAAATGTGTTTTTGGTAAACACTGGCAGCGCTGCTTTTGGTGTCCATTTGTAAAGGAGTGAAAAGGCTGCTTAGTGGCCTCCAGCAGAAAGTGAATGCTGGCATAGGGCGACAACAGCCGTACATTCAGCCATCCCAGACAGAAGTCAGAGTTGAAGTCTGGGTTTATTGTGATGGAAATGTGGCAAGTGGGGTCTTTTGAGTCGCCGGTTATGGGCACTGCTTCAGTCTGAATCCCCCCCATCTGCTGGAGCAGCTGATAACCAGCCCCACTCCACAACATCTAATCAGCATATATATTCTCCTCTGAAACTCCTGAGTATTTTCCTTTGCTCACCTTTTGACTCTTTTCCAAGTAAACCATTTCTAGTTCTGGTTTAATAGATTACGCATCGCTATTACTTGGTTTCAAGGTTGGCTCCACTGTTGCTCTTCCTGTGACTTCCTCACCTTGTTTCAACTTGCCATTCACAGGATAGACTGAGCAATTAAAAAACAGCAACTTTCAACTGCATCTTGTGTGCCAGAACAAATACCTTGACTGCATTAACTTTCATTACACCGTTTAAGTTTTGCAAAGTTGAGTCATGCTTCCAAGAATCGTAAAAGTGGTCCTCCCCCGCTTAGTGTAGACAAGGGTGCAGTACACTACGGTTAATCAGTTCATACTCTGCATGCTGGGAAAATGATCACACCTGAGTGACTAGTTTGTTTTTCCTTGGTTATTCCAACACTACAGCGGTGTGCGAGGAAGGGGTGGGGGTGGGGGTGGGTCTGTGGCCAGAGCAGACAGACTGATGAGTGGTGATGGGTCTGTCCAGCTGGTGGGGCTCTGTTGGTGTGAGGGGCCCACAAGTCTGGCTCAAACCAGATTGTCACAGCACATAATAGATCGCACCACGCAGGGCCTGAAACCAGACAAACCTGTAAGTTGCCACGCCAGAGCAGATTCCTGTTCAGCCAAGTATGTTTTTCCAAGTACTTTTACTCATACGTTTGATGAGCCTGTCACGTGTTGTTGACTTCATGCGGATTAGGAGTCACCGGTGTTATGTGCATCGCATGCCTGCATGACGCAGTCTGCCTGGGTGAATTGAACACAGTAGCAATGTGATATGGGCATTGTCAGCCACACAGCCGTGAGGCAGGGCGCGTCCCTTCCTTTCTCGTACTCCATTTTCTATCTCTTTTATATTAAAGGTCACCTGCTTTGTCGGGATTTAATCTGTACTGTGATGTCTTTGTTCGCACTTCTGCTTTCATTTACTTATTACCACCAGGGTGCAAATGAAAACTCTGGGCTGGGTTAGTGTTCCACTCCAGGTTAAAGGAAGGCCATTGGTTAGATGAGCTCGTGCTATCTGGTGAACTCTGCACCCTCTTTGAGCTTCTTTTCCTCATACAATCAGCAGCCCTGCCAGAGACCTTGCCATTCCCCGATGTTTGTCTGCTTCAACCACAGTCGTGGTTATTGGAAACTGAGAAAGTAGCAGATTGTACAGAGAAAGACACTCTGTTACAGGTGCTGCCTAATGTCAAATCAGATTGCGAATGACTCAAGGTGGTGGGAGCATGTGTTTTCCACATTGGAACATGTGTACACCTGCCCGTCTGATCAGAGCCAAGGGAATGTACCCAGAAAGGCTGAAACCTATTGGGTTCAAAGCCACCTGTCTGTAAACTGTAGACTTTGGACAAGAAAGAGGAGTTTGACATTTGTGTTTTCAGATGCTGAAGCTTGAAAAGGCGAAAGTTGTTTTCCCGCTGCCTCCCATCTAAATGTGTAGCAGTTGTCGGGACCTGTTCTCAGTGCATTGATGTTTTGGCTGCTGGATACCCGCAGCTGAATTATGATCAAATGAAGTAGCAGCACGTACTCCGTGTAGGATTTCAGTTCACTTCCTGGCTCAGACACCTCGTCCATAGCGATCTGTGTTTACCAACAGTTTCTATAATGTGGCTCCCAGCCAGTCAGGGTCAGGTCAGGTCCAGGGTGGTTCAGCTTTCCCTCCATAATGACCAGTGTGGTTAATGACCTCCGTTAGCCCGGAGGCACGGAGCCCTAATTGCTGCAGCAGACACCATAGCCTCTGACTGACCCAGCTCCGCCATTACTGATGTTTGACCGCAGGGGATTACTACCACTCAGAGCCAGCCCACTCCTTTGCATTTCATTTATTCTGAAGTTTTTATCTGTGTTGAAAAGGTTCTTCCATTTTCATCCTCAATATACATGGAGAAAGAAAGTCGCTCTTGTCACAGTATGCCGAGACAGACTTGGGATCCGTGCGAGTTCATGTCTATAGGGTTGAACCCGACACCCCGCCTCCATTACATGAGTCTTTGAAGAGGTGTCGGATTTTTTTTTTCTTTGCTTCTTTTTTGGCTGCTGTTGGAATTTAAATTGGACCTGCTCTACCTCATAATTTTCTGCAGGGAGGTGTGCAGTCTACTCGTCAAGTTTTTTTTTTTTTTTCCTCAATACTTCCGTGACAGTTAATTTGCTTTGATTGGCATGAACCTGGGCAGGGCTGCTGGGTAAAGAGGCCTTCGCTCAGGGCCTCCAGAATAAGTTATCGAACGAGTTCTTGAACTATTTTGGCCTGCACCGTTTACCTTTTTTTTTTTTTTTTTTTTTTTTGGATTCCCGCTGTGACGTCGGCTGAAACTGGGCCCAACTGTGTTTCACTTGGCTGTTAAGCACTCATCCTTATTGAGTGTATGTGTGAAGTCTCTCCTCCTTGTATCACTGAAGTTATCCTTATTAAAAGCATATCTGTTCTTTTTTTATAGGCATGTGGCAAATCCATGTTTATTTTAAATACAAAGTGGAATAAAATTGTGATATTGAGGAGAAACACAGTATTGTGCAAAACTCTAATTTCACCCAAGTGTCCTTGCTTAGGTTTTCTTTTTGATATCTTCAGTTCAGTGTGTGTTCTTTTCCTGCTGTCTTCAGTACAAGCAAGCATATCAGAATTTAAAACTCACAAATGGCTGCAAATCAAATTCTTTTATCGGTTTGAATAGAGAACACTAGAAATGTGTAAAAGGAAGTGGATGTCTGTTTTCTGTGCAACAGTCACCAACTTTACATGACGCCTAAATTAAAATACAAAAACAGTTCAGCTATCTGACTGAAACATGTTGATTCTACTGAAGGCATCATTTTCAAAGTCTTTACTTCAGACTGGGACCGGAGGAAGTGTTAAAGCTCCATTTTAAATCCTGATTCACAAGTCAAACCGTGTGTGAAAAGGTAAACAGGAGCTCAAACCCAAGAAACTGACTGCCTGCTAACTGTAAACATGGAAAGAACTAGTGGGTTTTGTATTTGAATGGGCGCAGAGACGCACTTCATGCTGTCCCAGTTCACAATTAAAAGCTGTTGTGGCCTGTGATGTTGTAGGTTAGCAGGAAATGGCCCGATGCATTGATTGCTCTCGCGTGCATGTATGCTGGGACGAAGGCAATGCTTACTGACACATATTGCAGAAATATGCATGACTAATCTGAAGGCGACGTTGATCGTATTTAAATGTAGGCAGCAGCAGCCGATCCAAAGTGAGCCGGTCGTCTCGCTGGTGTGTCTCTGAGCCCACCAGGACAGCAGACAGACGGGACAGGATGAGCTGCAGCCTGGAGGACGGGGCTTGGTAGAGATAGTAGGCGCAGCTTCAGCCCTGGAGACTTCACTTTAGAATCAGATCAGTAATCTGACCCTGAGATGCAGACAAAGGTAATGACTTTCCTCCTTCCCCCTAGCATTGATTAGGACACAGTTGCGGTGTGTGCGTGTGCACTGTGTGTGTGTGTGTTGCGCTCACACTGTCTGGTGGCGTCTGCTTGTCTTGATCAGCTCTCAGTCTGGTATCTGTATGGATCTAATTTCAGCCAGTGCATTTTGGTAATGGCGCTCTCCTCCCCGTACGCGTGCACGCACAGACCGTCTCCGTCTGCGCTGCTCGGCCCCGAGAAACCCGCCGTGTGTTTGTGTTACCCCCCCGTCTGCGAGTATTTCCCTCTGACGTTTCGGTGTTGCCGTTCTGGAAAGCGCCTTTCTGTTCTGACAGGGTTGTTTCGCACGAGTAGGCCTCGAACGACAAGTGTATACGTTGAACTTCACCGTCAAGGTCAGTGGGTGAACCTGTTTGGACTGGGACTACGCTGTGGTTTGATTTGGTCCAGGTTAAGGCCACGCTGTTTACGGCAACAATGTTTTATTAATCCCTTCCTCACTGCGTCTGCCATTTCCTGTCTCAACACGAACGGTATGATTGGAACTTCACATGCTTGCAGCCAGAAGAAATCGCTCTCCCTCTTTTTCCTGCACTGTTCCCTTTTCCTGCTGCCTCCCGTAAGTCAGAGTCTAGACTGGGTTTTAATGACAGTCGCAGCTGGCCACTTCGGGCAGACCTCGAGCGCAGCTGGGGGGCTCATTGAGTCCTGCCTGTTTCCCCGCTGCCCCCCCTCCCCTGTATTGTCCTACCCAAATGGGGGACACTCCCCCTCCCCTCAATCCTGTCTGGCTCAGAGAAGCCCTCCAAACATTGGGGTTGTTTCTGGTAACCCCCAGTCTGTCCCGTGTGCTCCACCCATCCCCCCACACACACTGCTCCATGCCGGAGCACACTCCCCCGTCTGCTCTTTGTTCACGTAGGGCCAGTCCAATCCCTCCTCATGTCGCCTTAATCTCTACACAAAGGACCAGTGTAAAGACCACCAATTATGTGGATACAAGTGCAGAGTTCACTCACAAACCGCACCCACCCGGCCTCCACTCAGATCCGTGTGTATTTAGTCTTGATATTGCTCCTTCGAGTCGAGCTTTGTAACAGTTTTGCTCTGAATCCATTGAGATATGCAGAGTACTGTGTAAACAACGTGGCATTTGGATAAATGCAAGTGGCCTGCGGGTTGAAGTTTGATTCAGTTGCATGTCAGATCTTTATCTGGCCCGACGCTCCTCAGATTGAGTTTTCATTTTACTTCTGAGCTCTTGGTTGCATTTTCTCTGCAGCCTGGACAGAAAGTGTAGATGAGCTGCATTGATTTTCTGCCACAAGAGATTTTCCAATTAAAAATATTGTTAAAATCTATTTGTATAGCGATTTCTATATATATAATATAGAACACTTTAAGGCATTGCTGCAAATCAGTAACCTGGACTTTGTTTATATCACTTTAGTGTTTACTTTTAATTAGTTAGCTGCTTGGATACAAGGATTAATCATTGCAGAACTTTTACAATGGGTCATTTCACCTCTAAACCTGTGAGATCAATCACTTTTGCAAATTATTCTGTTGCGACTCTTCTTGTATCGGCCGCCCAACATCTTGCATTTTGTTTGCAAGACTGCATATGGTGGCGAGGTAGCCCAAAATGAGAGGGAAGATTTGCCACAAACCAAACTCCGGGCAGACCACAAACCATCCGTGGCGGATACAAGAAGTGAATGTGTGTGTTTTCAGCCACGTTTGGTTTCCTTCCTGAGCTTCTGTCTGTATGTCTGCGCACCATCTGTCTGACCACACAGAGTCTCCATGATGGATGCGTGTCCTGGTGTTCTTATCAGACTGTTGCTAATTTGTTGCTTTATATTGGCACAAAATGTTTGTGTTGAGAAAAATAAAGGATGTTGGGTTCAGACTGAAGCGTGTATGTAGTTAAAGGTTTTTTCTTGAAAGGTTTCCTTTAAGCTTCTTTCCTTCTCGATGGATTGATCACTATGCCTCCTTCCTGTCTGCGTACACTTGCTGGAGATTAATTTGTTGCAGCAGGAATCTGTAAACAGAAGCAGCCTGTTTGTAGTAAAGTTTCACGTTTTTGATGCAAACGGCGGCTTTTAAACCTACTGACGTTGCCATCATCATCGGTTTTATTTGGCACAACTATTTGCTCCATTAATGCTGCAGATTAGTAAGATCTGGCACCGACTTGTTTTTCTCTTCTTTATCAGGCCCAGCCTGCTTCACCTCTGTGTAATCTGCAGGAAATTCCATCTGCATGCGAGCTTTAGTGAATTTGGACACACTCAGCCGAGAGTTCCTGCCACTTTCCCGCTCACCTCCTTAGCAGCAAGACACGCGTAAACACCACACACATGTGAAATATTACTGCTTGAAGCGTTCCACATTTCCAGTTACCGCCGAGTGAACAAGCATCGACACATCGGCTCCCACACAGAAATCACCGTTCAGGAGTTCAGTGAATTGCAAACCTTCCCGGTGACACCCGGGTTTGTGGTTTTGGCTCCTTGTTTGTTACATACTGATGGTGCAATCGGTGTATGAGGCATTTTCAAGCATTTGCTTATCTGAACCGTCGTGAGAAACGGCTCAGCTGGTTAAAGAATGTTTAACAAACTGGGAAGATCAGTGAACCCATGTGGTCACAGAAGTCCTCAGTGAAAGACACGGAGGATTAGTGGACTCTCGCCACCCTTAAAAACCTTTTTTACTCCTCTGGACCAGACATTGTCAGGAATCCAAGCGATGCTGAGCTTCTTTTTTGTTGGAGGGAGAAAAAAAAAAGGGGTTGAAATGCCTCTCCTCTTTGTGTCTCCTGACGTGTGTGTTCACCGATTCTCCAGCGATTTGTTTTAAGTGTTTCAGTTCTCGGCTTGTTAGATCTCACTCGCAGCCCAGTTGTCAGTCGCACAGTTCATCGTTTGTGTTTCTTTCCCATGTGAAAGAAAAGCCAAGCGTTGTAGTCACACAACTACCTCATCGTGCCGGCCCCCGCTGTGCATTGTGGTGGTAGAAAACCTGAGAAGAACCCCTTTGTGCCGGCCTTGTTCGAAATGAGAAGCATGTGTGCTATGACTCAAAATCACATTTCGCTCCAAATCGAATCAGTTCTGCAGTCTCTTGCTCTCCGGGTGGACCGACCAGTCCTGGTTTTGTTTTAGATGTGGCAGATTTGTGCCGACTTTCTGGCACTGGCCTCATTTTGAGCGTGTAAGATGGACCGGAGTCTTTCTATTATGGCGGCTGCAGGAGTTCCATTGTGTCACATTTAATAGGTCCCTGTGCAGGAGAGCGCTGTGTTTAATGAAACTCTTATCTCATTAGCTTAAACAGTGGCTGCTCTCTGTGTCAGGCAGGGGAACGGAGCAGGATGCTGCGTCGGGCGTTTGGCAGGAGCCCTCTCCCCTTGTTGGGTTTCACTTTGTGTGTCCCACTGGGCAGGCCTGTCTCCACCCTGCGTGTTTGGGTTCATCTGCAGTGAAGGATCTGATTTCAGGGCCGCCGGGGCCGTCTGGCTGCTTCTGCTGAACTCAAAGCTCTGTGTCTGCACATCATGAAATGCCCACAATTGAATGGAAGAGCTTTTCATTTCATCTTGAAATCCTGGGATCCGTTTGCCCCCTGCTGGACAAAACCAAGAAGTGAAAACATTTTTTTTTTTTTTTTTACCTTTTATGACTGTTTTATGGATTTATTTTGATATTTGTTGACAGTCGTATAACCCTTGCAGCCTCCCTAATGACTGGTTTATGGCTGGGTTAAATGATTCTCGGCGGACTGAAAGGGTTAATGTCTATTCTGTTATCTAGTAAATTGTTATTTACTCTGCTCTCTGTTCTTCCCCACAGCTTTACGTTGTAACTGCACAAACTGTGAGAAGTCGGGCTACGAGTGTGAGACGGATGGCGCGTGCATGGCCTCCACATCCTTCATCCAGGGCAAAGAGCAACACGTGCGCATCTGCATCAACCAGGAGAACCTGGTCCCCCCCGGACAGCCCTTCTTCTGCCTGAGTGCTGAAGGCTACCTCAACACTCACTGCTGCTATGTAGATTACTGCAACAGTATCGACCTGAAAGTCCCAGGTACGGCGCCGCCGCCGGACATCCCAGCAGCTGCTCCTCGGTCTGTTGGTTTGAGGGACTGACCCACACCTCTGCTTCTCCTCCACAGTCCCAACTCAAAGGGGGGACTGGCCAGTCTCAGGAACCACCTGGGGCCCCGTGGAGCTGGTGGCGGTCATCGCAGGGCCCGTGTTCCTGCTCTGCGTGTTGCTGATGGTTGGCGTGTTCCTGTTCCAGTATCACCAGAGGGCCTACAGCCACCGGCAGAGGCTGGAGGTGGAGGACCCCTCGTGTGACCATCTCTACCTTGCCAAGGATAAAACCCTACAGGACCTCATCTATGACATGTCCACCTCAGGATCCGGCTCCGGTCGGTGAAAACGCCACCATGCCTCAGAATGATTTTGACGTGTTTATCACCATCTAACGTCGTCGTCCTTCTGCTGCCCCCTGCAGGTCTGCCCCTGTTTGTGCAGCGGACCGTGGCCAGGACGATCGTGCTGCAGGAAATCATAGGAAAGGGTCGCTTTGGGGAGGTGTGGCGAGGGAAGTGGCGGGGAGGAGACGTGGCGGTGAAGATCTTCTCGTCCAGAGAGGAGCGCTCCTGGTTCAGAGAGGCTGAAATCTACCAGACAATCATGCTACGGCACGAAAACATCCTGGGATTCATTGCAGCAGACAATAAAGGTGAGGGCGGCGGTAGGAAGGCTGTGCGCACGGCGCCGGGTGAAAGCACCGCTGTTTTGGCGAATTCCTAAAGCGTCCCCTCCTCTCGTCTCCCAGACAATGGCACTTGGACGCAGCTGTGGCTGGTGTCAGACTATCACGAGCACGGCTCTCTCTTCGACTACCTGAACCGATACTCCGTCACCATCGAGGGGATGATCAAGCTGGCGCTGTCGGCCGCCAGCGGCCTGGCGCACCTTCACATGGAGATCCTCGGCACTCAGGGTGAGACGCGCCGTCGTATCGGATAGACCGCAAGCAAAACGGAAAAAATGCCCTGGCTCATAGGCGCCGATGTCTGATCTGATCTCCTGCAGGTAAGCCTGGCATCGCTCACCGTGACCTCAAGTCTAAGAATATCCTGGTGAAGAAGAACGGCATGTGTGCCATCGCCGACCTCGGCCTGGCGGTGCGCCACGAGTCCATCACAGACACAATCGATATAGCTCCGAACCAGCGTGTGGGCACTAAGAGGTAAATGTTTCCACAGCCATCAGCACACAGATGGAAACGGCACACCGGGGATCCTGCAGGACTCCAGCAGCTTTTTAAAGGCTGTTAGCGCTCGCCGCTTTTTCCCCGCGTCAGCAAATCTCCAAACAGCAGAGAAACCTGTCTCATGACGGGGAACGTGATCCCTGTGGTGAATCCTGAAGAGTTCAGTGATCAGCGTCTCCCTGCTGCCATACAGCCGCAATCTCCACATGAGCCAGTTTTAATGAAACCTGTTTTTTCTCTTTTTACTTTATGAATGACGGCAAATTAAGAGAAAGCTATACATAATTCCAGTCCGCCATGAATCTTCCCGAATGAGACTTGTGATGCTCGCTGTTTTTGAGTCTGGCTGAAAAAGCCAGCCGAACCTGCAGAAAGCCTCGTTGACGGATGTTTGTGTTGCCAAAACAAATGAGACATTTCAAAACGCGACACGTCCCTCGAGACCCCGTCAGTCCTCGGCTCCACGTGTCAGTCTGTGTGTCTCCTCTGAGGTTCACTCTGCCGTTTGGCGCCGTTCTTCATTCCTGCTCTCTCTCTCTCTCGCTGCCTTGGCGTTCAGGTACATGGCTCCGGAGGTGCTGGACGAAACCATCAACATGAAACATTTTGATTCCTTCAAGTGTGCCGACATCTACGCCCTGGGCCTGGTGTACTGGGAAATCGCTCGCCGCTGCAACGCAGGAGGTAAAGCCACAAATGCTCTCTCTCTCTCTCTCTTTTCCAAAACGTTCTTGAGAACCGCCGCTGAACGCAGAGCTCCGCTTCTTCATCGCAGGCATCCATGAAGAGTACCAGCTGCCCTACTACGACCTGGTGCCCTCGGACCCCTCCATAGAGGAGATGAGGAAGGTGGTGTGTGACCAGAAGCTGAGGCCCAACGTGCCCAACTGGTGGCAGAGCTACGAGGTATTTCTCACTATGCGCCCCAGCAGCTGCTGTGTTTTCTAAAAATATTGGGCCTCCTGGGTTTGGCTGTACAAGATGTCCCGAGCGGAGCGCCAGTATAAATCACTGCCGTCTGATTCAGCTTCCCTTTTTCCAACTCTCAGTCAACCGCGGGCCCTTCCTATTTATTTTAATGTCCTTCTAGCGCCGCGAGGACTGTCGATATGTAAAGGGAAGCTGTGACGCGTTAACTCGCTGCACGGCTGCTCAGATAGAAATAAATCCACATTTTCACGGCATAATCTTGGGAGTGTGTTGTTGGCGTCTGACCGCGGCGTCCTTCTCCGCAGTCGCTGCGCGTGATGGGGAAGATCATGAGGGAGTGCTGGTACGCCAACGGCGCCGCCCGGCTCACCGCCCTGCGCATCAAGAAGACTCTGTCGCAGCTCAGCGTGGAGGAGGACGTGAAGATGTGAGCGTCGCGAGGAACACGCTGGAGACGCACAAGCGGAACACACACTCCCCATAGGAAGCAAACACTAAAGACAGACTGCAAATGAAAAACCCTGCCAGTTTTAAAGCCACACTCCAAGTTGTGACAAGGCCTACCTCACCTTTTTAGCCAAAACTACTGAGAATCACCCCCCCCCTCTCCTCCCCCCTGCCTCCATGTCTCCTCCCCCTCCCCCTCCCCCCCTCCGCCCTCCACAGGCCACAGCACTACACCTTTTACCACTACCACTGTTAATATCATGACACTCGACCTCGTTGTGTTTTCATCCCCCCATGGCAGGAATTCTGACTATTGTACAGCGACAGGAAACTTCTACGTTTGTTGGTTTGTTTTGTTTTGGGTTTTTTGTTTTTTTTTACCTCTGAAATTTGTCCCATGACAGAAGAAGTGGAGCTTTAGGAACGACAAAACGTCCCGCTGTGTCACTGGAGATGTGTTGAGGAGGGGAGAGAGGCTGAAGCTTGTAACTCCTCCCTTCAAAAAAGAAAAAAAGAATCCTCTCAAAACCCAAATTAGTTGCACTCAACTGTAGCGTCCTCACCCGGCGTGGACCCCACTCCCTCCCCAGGGTGGGGTTGGGGGGGGGGTCCAGGCCGGTCCCGGTGTGTGTTATTCGGACTTGTGGCAGGGATAATGTTTGGGATGGTTTTGATTTTTTTTTTCCTTTTTGTTTTATTTATTTGTTCATAGTTTTTATTGCATTCTTGATGAACACTGTGAGATGAACATTTTAGAGGTAGTTCAGTCTGACCGGGGGGGCGTTCCCGCGACACCCGCCGCTCTCATCCAGGACATCGTGCACACTGAGCAAATAAGAGGCGTATGAAATGGCAATGAAACATACCGTATGTCTTTTTTCTTTTTTTTTTTTTTTAAATGCGTTGGTTTGTGTTTGTAAAGACATCAAGATCGGTGTTTCCCTGACTTTCCCACTAGACACTACTGATGATGGGTACATATGATTTGTATATAGAACGTGCGTTTTATCCTTTATTTTATTTTGTAATGCCACAAGCACCAGTGTGACATTTGAGCGGTGTTTTTGATTTGTTTTGTTCGACTGGACGGTACTTTCAGAAGTCTTGTTCTGATCTGGTCTGCATGGTTTTCTGACTGTGCCTGGAAATGAACTACATTATCTGCTGGAACTGATTTCTCACTTTTTGCTCCTCTCAAGGCGATTTGGTGGTACTACTGATGCCAGATTATTTTTGCTGCAACGTCCTGTTTTTTTTTTTTTTGTTTTTTTTTTTAAATCCATATATATCTTATCTATAAAACTCTATCGTAAGTGTTGGGATCTGTCTTTACAGAAGTCCTCTGGGGTAACATCTCTTCCTCTTTGACACTGGAATACTTCAGAGCGTCCTGTAAACTCTTGATTCTGTGGGTCAGACAGATTAAACATTCAGATGTGAAATGTAGTCGAGACGTTTTCTCCTCGCCCTCAAACCAAAAAAAAAAACAAAAACAAACAAAAAACAAGTGAAACTGCATGTTTTCATTCTGTCTGCAGACGAGACTATGAAAGTATTACACTGACGTGTTTGTCGCCGCGGGGGCTTTTTATTTGCACTGTTCGTCCAGAACAGATCCCGTCGGTATCCGGTTCTGCATGCTGTCTCAAACACTGGGTCCTCACGCCGAGGAAGATGAACTGAAGACGGGGGATTTCCCGCCTCTCTCCTCTCTGTACTCCCCCCCCCTTTTCTTTTGTTTTTTTTTCTTTTCTCATTTCTTTTGATTTCCGTTGGCGTCGTTGGCTGTGTACCCCAGACATGTTGCTGCTACTGTTAACATGGGGAGACGTTCAGCAGGCAGGTGGAAGCGAGGAGGAGGAGGAGGACGAGGAGGAAGCCCGGGCCGCTGTCGGTTGAACCAAAACTGTCCAAACACTCCTGTCCATGTTTGGTTTGTTGCCATGGGTATATGACCATCAGACATCCTGTTCATAGGTAATACTTCAAGATTTCAAAAGTAATATTGTGCAGATCTTTTCAGGATTAGTTGAAAAGTGTATATAGATGATATACAATAAATTCCTCTTTTCTTTTTTTTTTTTCTTACTCGTGTCTCCATCTGGTGTTTCATTCATTAACTCCTAGGAAGAACATGCAAACTCCACAGTTTCTCAGGCACTGCTCCCTACGTCCAAATGTTACCTTTAAATGAGTCAAACTGTTCGAGGAATCCTTTTGTTATGCAGCGGAAGAACTAAAATTAATAATTTAAGCTCGTCTAGAAGCAGCTGAATTGCTTTGAATCTTTTTTCCATTTTCAGTCTCTTCTGAAGCTTCTGATTTAACAGATATTGGCTTTAAAGGAATTTCCCTCTGGGATTAATAAAGTGATCAGTTGAGGTGTCTATTTCTAACAAAGTGGATCTTGAGGACATTCTGCATATTTTTAATTAAAATGAGATTGAATCCTACATCGCTGCGAACGAGATTAATATTTTAAATTCCGTCTTCGGTTTGAAAGCTTCAAACACAGAGGACCAGATGGCGAATGTATTTAAAATGCATTTTTATTTTCCTTTACAAGAAACAAAAGCAGACAAAGAAATAAGATGAAGGGGAAAGGGAGCGGGAACCAGTATATAAAGAGATGCAACCTCTGGCGTCCTGAAAAAAATATGTACAATTCAAAATAATATCCATACAAAACATGCCACATACAATAAAAATGATCATTATATTTATTCATATTCCCTAAAAGTATCTCTGCTGTACAGATGCAACATCTTTTTAAAAAGTAGGTCGAGGTTTAAAAAAAACCTTCAATTTTGAGCAAACTTTTATTAAATTATAAGATATGCAGAGAACTTAAATTAAGATTCAGAGAAGTTAAAAATCATTTAGGCTAAAATCCAGTGAGCGTCATGTCTCGTCATGGTCTTCCCTTGAAATAGAAACATACCAAAAAATATATATATTTATATATATATCACTGCCTCGGATACTTGATCAATATCTACCACTTTAGAGAAGTTCTCTGTTATACTATGAGAGTGCAATTCATTACCAGGTTAAGTATGGGATTAACTTTGAGTATTACATCATAACATACGAGGGTGTACCCAAAAAAAACCGGAATTTGATTATAACTTTTTATTTATGACATTTCAAAATAAAACGCCACCGTCGCCTTCAAAATAATCCCCATCTGCATTCATGCAGCGCTCCAGCCGTGTCTCCCACTTCACCAATGCGTCGTCAGACCCGCGCGTAAAAGTGCCAGTTTTTGCCGGCTGCGATTTTTCTGTCACCTCCTCCACATCTGCAAACCGCTGTCCCTTCAGCTCCTTCTTCAACTTGGGGAACAAGAAAAAGTCACTCGAGGCTACATCTGGCGAATCAGGCGGATGGGAGAGGAGATTCATCTTATTCTTCACCAGAAACTGCGTGACGCGCAGCGCCGTGTCCGCTGGCGCACTGTCGTGGTGGATCAACCGGGCTCCACTCCGCCACTCCGCGGGCCGCTTCCTCCTCACGGAGCCGTCTGAGGACTTCCATGTAGTAGTCCTGGTTTACAGTCTGACCTGGAGGGACAAACTTGCTGTGGACGATACCCTGGACAGCGGAAAAGCAGCTCAGCATTGTTTTCACGGCTGAGCGCACCTGACGCGCCGACATCTGGCCCTTTTTAAACCACCCGAACCACTCATGGACCTGATTCTTCCCCAGAGCAGCATCCTTGTAGGCTTGCTGCAACAAGGTGAGTGTTTCTGCTGCTGTTTTTTCCCAGCAGAAAGCAGAATTTAATGTTTACGCGCTGCTCTGGCTTCCCCGTCAATGTCGCCATTTTGGAAAAAATCGCAGACTGCCTCTGCACTCTGTTGCTATAAATAGCTCCTGACAGGCGTCAGTGTCACTCTGGGAGCTCAGATTTCTCACAGATGTGCATAAGGCTTACCTGCAGCACATCTGACAGCCAGAAGTCGGAACTCATTATTATTATTGTTTTCTGACCAAATTCCGGTTTTTTTTGGGTACCCCCTCGTACATTAGGCCAAGTAACCATTTCACAAGGTTTTACCAACACATTCACTTCTATAGGGAAGATATTTAAAAAAACAAAACAAAACAAAAAAAACAAAAGCAAAAAACACTAACGATATTCTAGGGAGTTCAAGATTTTCCATTCAAGACTATATTAATCCAATTGAGACCGGTTCAGGGACAGCTTTTGGTAATCCACAAGCAGTAGCATAAATAAAAAGGAAGAGAAAAAAAAAAATAAACACGAACAATTTTACATAAATACAAATGCTATGCACCATTGTACTGCTTTATGCAAGAAGGTTTTTTTTTTCTTATTTTTTTTCCTTTCCTCTAATTGACGACTCTCCAAGCGGTCGGGTGATCGGCGGCGGCTTCTCGTCGGGACTGATTGGAGAAGACCAGACGTGTTCGCGCACCACCCGGTTTTTAACAAACTTGTCTCTGAGAGCTTATAGCAAAAAACACTAATAGAAAAAACAGGTAAATGCAAAACACTCTGGTTCATATACATAAAGATATTAGTTTGCCATTTTACATATATTTATATTTATGTACAGCTTTATCTTTGTTAAAATGATATCCAGTGGTTGATTTTTTTTTCTTGTTTTCTTTGCCATTTTTTTTTTTTAATTTTATTTTTCTACACTTTCAACTTTATTGATTACAAAGGGGCTTGAATAAAGAAGTTGCTGTCCCCCGAATGCATATACTATATTTACAGTTTGTACAACTTTGCATTTTTAAATCATGTGAGGTCTCAGGTTCAGGGGGGAGGAGGAGGAAAACAAAGTAGCATGGGAAGGCGGAGTTTTAGTAAAGCTCCCTTTAAAGACTTGTTTTTTTTTTTTTTCATTCATCTTACACAGAAATGAAAACAAATGCCCTTTTTTCCAATAAGTCTTTCCCTGCCATCAGTTCAGCCTCGAAGAGACAGTACCAGCACTAGAAAAGCACAATACAGGCGGAGGAGAGGGGGGGGGGGGGGGGGAAGAGGGGGTGGGGTAGAAACACTGCAGGCTGTACTCAGGCGGAGGAAGACTTACTACAGTAAATTTTACAACAGTCCGTTTAAATAATACAGAGAGGAAGAGGCATGATTCAAAAGGTGTTCCGTGTCGCAGAGGGATCGAGCGGAGCGGGGGGTGGGGGGGGGGGGAGTTTAAAAAGTGTCAAACGGGACAGTAGTCATGCGTCCGCTGGCGGGGGCGGCGAGCAGCACAGTGGGTGAAAAATCTTCCGATCCCCACGCCGTCGCTGTCTCCAGCAACTGAAAACGGGTGGATGTCATTGTGCTTTCACACAGCTGATAGCATGGTTTGAGATGCATAAATTAAAAAAAAAAAAAAAAGAAAAGAAAAAGCTACATCAATATCCAGGATGATTCGGTGGCATACAGGACACCCACTAAGCTTGATTGTGATTTTAATGCAATATCTTATCAAAAACGGTTCATATATTTCCTCTGTATAAATAATTCATGAATAATAATTATGTTGGCTCATTATTGTAAATCATCATCAGCATAGAGTAGATAGAGCAAACCTGCTGCTTAAGATTCCCTGCTTGTCCGAGAAGGCGAAGCCCATAAAAACACCCGACACACACACTGCCACCGCCACCAACCCCACCCCCTCCCCCTCCCCCACCCCCACCCACACACAGAGTAAATTCCACAGTAGCAGTTAATAAGGTTTTTTTTTTTTTTTTTTTATACAAAGCAGTCACTTCCCGCGAAATCAGTGAGGTAGACTTGGGACTCCACAGTCAGCAGATCTGGTGCCACCGGAGCCACAGATCAATGAGCAACGCAAATTCATATGTGAACGTCTTTTCTTGGTTGGTTGTTTGGGTTCTCCGTTGATCGCGTGTAGTTCTTACAGAGCCACATCAGGATTGTCTAGCGAGCCAATATCCGTGTTGTCGTCGTGAGTCTTTAATGGGGGAAAGTGCCTTTTTTCTCTGGGAGGTGGGGTTTGGGTTGGGGGGGGAGGAGGAGGAGGAGGCGTGGTCAGGAGGTGGGTGGGACAGGAAATAGGTCCAACTTAAAACACAAAAATGCATCCTCAGTTCATTTCTTAGTATTTGTTTTGTTTGTTTTTTTTTCTTAAATGGCTTTTAGTCGGAGCGCTGCACTACGGTGCAGGAGGGTCAGAATCATTTGGTAAAACGTCGAAGATTGTTTATTTCAGCCACCGTCAGCTTATTGAAAGGAGGAGAGAGTCCGGAGGGTTCTATTGGCTGAGAAAAGGAGTCCAAACATAAACGACAGTCCCGCCGCGGAGACGCGTGGCGGTCGGTTGCTTTTTCATGATTAATGCTCTTCAAACCTTTGGCTACAGGTATCGTGACTATGAGTCTTTCAGTAGCGGAGGCTCAACGCCTTCCTCCGAGTCTTTCCAAACAGCTTATGCACTGGCTATGTAGGATTCAAAGGCTTTGGCGCAGGAGTGCTCTGGTACCAGCGAGAGGGTTTCCGTTTCCTAGTTCATCCACTTCCGGCAATTCCAGGCTCCACAATGACAGGGGATCTTGTGCTGATCGTCCTCGAAATCAAACTGGTAGTCGTATGTCAGCTGGAGGGAAAAGAGAGAGAAAAGACTGTTAAGAGCTGCAGGAAAACTAAAACACCTGGTGGAGATGGGTTTTTTTAACATGTTGCACCTCTTCTCCCTTCGGGATCCTGCGGCTGGAGATGATGATGATCTTGTCTTCTTTGTCAAACGTCACAACCTCAGCAACACAGTTGGGGGCGCAGGAATGGTTAACGTAGCTGAGAGGAGGAAGAAAGGTTTGTTACAAGACTGATCAGACCCCGTTCACACGACAATGATCCAAGTGCTTTTAGCGAACAAACACTGAAAACAGCCGCAGCGTTTCCCGTCTCTACAGGGAGACAGTTGTGTTTTCTCCCGTTTCCGTGGAGACTGGAGTAGCAGCGTTTTCAAAAAGCTGAATTTCAAGTGGTCCTGAGCACCGTTCTCGTGTAAACCGATCTCCACGATGTTTTCGAGCAAACGGCGCCTCAGCCTGGCGGATCAGTCACGAGAAGACACTCACCGAGCCGGGCCTCCTGTCAGGGTGGCGTCGATCACTTGCTCGTTGTTGATGCGGAACATGTAGATCCCGCGGTTCTGGAAAGAAAAAAAGAAAAACAACGTTGACTCATCGTTTCTCTCAGAAAGCTTTTCTTTCTTGCTTTGTGTAAACACACGTGGCGGCTCTCTGGAGTACCTGAGACTCGTAGATCTTCTCGCGGCGGTTGGCCACCTCGTTGCGGATGACAGTGCCGATGTACTCGATGACCATGGTGTGCTTCTCCAGGTCCTTGGCGGCGTACAGCCCCAGGCCCTGGATGCGGGAGCGGGCCAGATACACGTTGTTCTTCCACTCGGTCTTCAGGCGGCGGTACTGGGACGACTTGGAGTGGACGAACTGCTTGCTGTACGGCGTGTTGAGCTCCCCGGTGAACGTGCTCTGGTAGGCCTTCGACACGCTGGTGCTGTTGAGGGTGTGAGGCCTGAAGGCAGAGAGAGGAGGCGGAGGTCAGCTGACACTTAATAATTCAATTAAAATTGGCTTGATGTTGAAATTAAAGCAATTTGGTACCGTGATAATGAAATAAAGATGCTTTTATCACATATGCTTTGCACCAAAACCAAGAACGTGGTTCCGTTACCTCTTGCACTGTGTGGGGACCTTGGGCTCGGAGCGAGCGCTGCCAGTTGGATTGATCATGAGAGGAAGCTCCATCAGAGGGTGCCGGCCATATCGGAACTGGTAGTTCTGACAGTTCTCCACTCCGGGCAACTAACACGCAACAAAAACACGCAAATCCTGTTCAGGCGCACCGCAGGAAACTCGACAGAGGACTAGTTATTGCTGACCGCCCTCAGATTGAACATCAAGAACAAGTTAAAGCTACGCCGAACAGTTAGTCTCCTCGTCTGGTGTGTGTTCTTACCGACTCGGTGATTCTCATGACGGCATGAATCGTGAGGCCGTACATCTCCTCTCCCTTCACGTGCTCAGTGAACAGCTTCAGCATGGAAGATTCGTCTCGGAGTTTGGCCACCTGATGAACCACCTGCTCCCAGATCCCTGAACACAAACAGTACAATACACTCAGAAACTGGCACAGAGCGCTCTCTAGTAGTAAAACTGTTGTAGAGCCGAGAGCTCACCCTCGGGTGTGGTGGCGCGGTACTGCAGGTCCTCCATGCCGTGCTCCAGAACGCGCACTTCGAACAGCGGCCGGCCGTCGTCCTCGCCGATGCGGCAGCGGTAGCGGCAGCGCTTGTTGGGGACGCGCGTGCTCCAGTAGATCCTCGTGGCCTCGTAGCCGACGGGGAAGATGGCCGTGGGCGAGTGGAAGTTGGCCATCTGGGACGGGAGCAACTGGCCGATGGCGTGGAAGATGAGGCCGCCGACGCGGAACAGGTGGATGCGGTCGCCCCGCTGCAAGATGCTGGCGATCTGCTTCACCTCGTCCCGCTCGATGTAGACGCGCCGCAGCACGGCGAAGGTGCTGAGCTCGTCGTCGCTGGGGCCCTTCAGCTTGTGCTGCGTGCACAGCATGGTCTTGTCCTTGAAGAACATGCAGCGCGCCCGGATGGCGCAGGCGAAGTGGTAGACGTTCGGGCACCGCAGTCTGTTGCAGCTGTTGGTGGCGCCGGTCTTCTGGCAGTACGCGCAGAGGGTGCGCAGCCCGCGGCGCAGCGCCACCTCCACGTTGATCAGCGCCCCGCCCTGCGTCTCGTACACCTCGGTGGACCACAGCGCGCAGTTGAGGTGCACCCACAGGTCCACGTCGATGTTCAGCAGGCGCGCCGGCCCGTCCGTGGCGCCGTCCCCCTCCTCGTGGCAGAAGCAGCATTTGCGCTTGTCGCGAGGAAGCTTTTCCGGGCGGAGCGTGATGCGCAGGCGCTCCATGAGCTCCGACACCTCCCGGCTGCTCTCTTTCTTGGAGCCGCCCTTGCGTATTGTGATGACGATCTGGAGCCGCTTCCACCGGATGCCCCGCCACTTCTTCACTTTGGGCTGAATCACCTCCATATCGGGCGAGAGCGGCCGCCGCTGCTTGACGACCTTGGGGGAAGCCTCCATGGCGCCGGGAGAGTCTTCAGGAGGCTGAGGTGGATCGGAGGCCACATCCTCCTCCTTGACAGCAGGACACAGATCTTCGGTGGCGGCGGACGGCGGCTCAGACACCTCGGAGGCGGGAGTTGGATCAGTCGCCGTCTCCGGAGCAGCCGGCGCGTCGGTCGCCTGAGCAGCGTCGGTAGAAGCTTCAGCATCGTGCTCGGGCTCAGTCTTGAGCTGGATGTCTGCGGGAGCGGCGGGAGACGGAGACGACAGAGCGGATTTTCTGGAAGGCTCGGCGTCAGCGGCTGCGACTGGGAGAGGCGTCGAGGGTCGAGGAGGCGACGGCGACGGGGGAGGAGACTCCTCCACGGGTATAACAGGGAGGTGGCGCACATCCAGATCACTGACATTAGTTGTGTAACAGTGCTGCACAGGCTTTTCCTCCTTGTCAGGGAATTCCTGTGACAGACGAGAGAGGAAAAATGAAGAAAAGAAGGTCATGAGATCCACAATTTCTTAAGTATAATCCCGAAAGAGCAACGATTCACACAGTTCCAGCGAGGCCAACCTGTTTAATGAGTGACAGAATGTCCACCTGTTTCTTCAGCGTGCAGCCGGGGAGAGAAACGTCAAACTGCCGCAGCCACTCGTCCTGGCTCGGCGAAGCGCTGTTCTTGGTGCACAGCACCCCTGGGAAACAGCAACAAGGCAACATAGATTAAAACCTGCCTAATTTATTTTTTTCAAAAAATCAAAACAAAAAGGTACAAAACAATGATTCTCCTGTTTGTTGATCGGGTTACTTTAAACTGCGATTTCAATCAGAAAACATCAAACACTATAAATCAGTGGTGGCGAATATTTTCCACAGGCTTTGGCTTGCAGGCCTTATGCCATCTGATCAACGAGGAAAACGCAGTAGAGGGAAACGACTGTAAAAGTAGGCTGGAGATGTTACCTGACTGGCCGGGTCCTTTTCCGGGTTGATCCACACCAGGGAGATCGGCGCTTTGTGGAGGAAACGTGACCTCATAGGAACCTGGCATCCTGATGTTCAGCAGCTGGGCCATGGCCAACATCACATGATTCAATTTCTGAAGAAGAAGGAGATAAAGGTTTGTTGTATTTCTTTGGGAAATGTAATAAAAATCACAACAAAAAGGTCGAAAACAGAAACTGTTTGATGGTTAATGAATGGTTTGGTACCTTGGCTGCAGCGGACGTCAACGTGAAGGTAACAGACACCTCGTTGCTCTTGGTCTTATCCCACTGGTTGGGCGTAGAGAGGACCTTTCCATCAGGCGCTTCAAATGGTTTGTTTTCTGGGAAAGCTAAAAACAAAAAAACAATCAAAACAAAACCTTATGAATTTCAAAAGTTGTAAAAAACTGACACAATTCATGTGGATTGTTCCAAGATGTTGTTTTGAATAAACTGAGCTCCTCCCGTTTCAGACTCCACAAGCACAGCTTGAATGAAGTGCTAAGTCTGGGCGACAGACAGATGCTGGTCTAATTTTGTAACATTCACACTGTGTCACACGGTGTAAATTACCTGGTATGGCAGTGCGAGGAATGAGGGGTATGATGGGGGATATTGCTCTCTCCGTCTCCTCCTCTTTCGGCTCCCGCAGGTGAGGAAACCGTGGCGTTTCATCTCCGACGTTGCTCTCAGGGGACGACGCTGGGATGATGCTTTCAGGTGCATCTTCATCATCACTCTCCATCCTATTTTAAGATTATTTGCACATTTACAGTCAAGTCTCAAAAAAAAAAAAAAAAAAAAAAAAAAAAAAACCTTCAGGGTGGAGAACAGAAGTCAGACGGAGCAGTAGTACCTGATGTCCTCGTTCTGGTTATGTGGTGGTGTCGGGAGAGCTGCGAGAATATCCACACTTTTTACCTCCTCTGTAACAGAATCTGCTGAAGAAGAAAAAAGATGATTGTAAAAATTTTCTATAACCAAACTGGTTTGGATTTGGAGATTAAAATGATAACAAGTTTACCCAGTGGCTCTTTTGTTGGCTCTGTAACTTTCTGCCCTTCAGACAGATCCTCTCCTGAGGTCACTCCATTCAGCAGTTTGTGTTGGACTGAGGGTGGAGGAGTCGGCGGCAGGGAGGACGGGGGTGTCGGGGGGTTGCTGAGATTACTCTGTAGGGACACAAACAATAGGTCATTGAGGTTATTTTACAAAAGGCACTACACTAAACAAAAACATAGCACATGCATAGCTTGTGTATACCTTAGTAAGTAACTGAGAATAGTAATCTGGAATATTATCCAGCACCGCATTTCCAAATGATCCTTTGAGCTGGGCTTTGCCATTGGCTGGGCTGCTTCCAAACGGAGCGAAGAGATCCAGACTGGCAGTGATTGAAGGCTCCATGAGGGGAAGCAGAGAGAGGCCCTGGAGAGGCAAAAGCCCATTCATTTACATAACCGAGAATAATTCTTTAAAGCGTAAAATGTCAGAGGCATCGTATCCGCTTACCTGTTTGAGTTGTTTGATCAGGGCTTCAGCACTTTTTCCAACTTCTTCCTTTTTGTTCTTTTTCCGTGAGGCCGGCCCTCGGTCTCCAGCAGCTTTGTTAGTGCGCTTTGGCTTTTGAACAGGAGCCCTTTTTGTCAGAGACTGTAAATCCTGTGGAGTTTGACCACATTAATGAAAATGTTTTCTCACAAAGCAGTGAGAGCAAAAATAAAGAAAGCACCTACCTCCATGTTGCGTGGAGTCCCTTGAAGTTTCTGCTCAAGCATCGCCAGCTTGCTGTTGATGTGGCCATTGATCTCATTGTGAATGCCCTCAGACGGCCTCTGGCCGCCAAGCTGCAGGTTTTTGGTTCTCAGAAGCTTCTGCAGGAGCTGCTGTCCCGTCTCAGACCTCGGGCCTTGAGTCCCAGAGGCAACCATCTCGTTCATCATCTCCCGCTTCACAACCCCATGATGAGCCTCTGCTGCTCCGTCGCACTGGACCTCTCTTGGCTCCTGCTTGATGTTTTGCAGCGCCATCTTGCATACGTTCCCTTGTTGTGTTTGAGTAGCATGGCTTTCTGTGGCCTCCGGCATGTTCGAGACTTTCTGCGGCCCATTGGGCATAACTGGTGCTGCTGAGGATGTATCCATCCCTGAAGACTGAGATTCTACTTTCAGTCCCGGACAATCGAGCGGGCTCTTGGCTCCAGGTGATCTGAGAGGAGACGCCCTAACTTGGCTGTATGGACTCCCCCTCCCAGCTCTACTGTCAGCAACAGATGGTGAGGAAACGTGATGGGGCGAGGCTGGGTGAGCTGGGCTCATACCAAACGGTCCTCTTGGGGAATAAGCTTGGGACGGAGATCCCTGCACGCGGCCCGTCGCCGCCGACATCAGTCCCGGTTGCTGGTTCTGGGTGGGAGTGGGTGGACGCATTCCCATAGACTGGTTGAACATGTGTCGTTGCTGATCTCCAGGGGAGTTGGGCAATGGCTGCCGTGGAGATGCGGGCCTCATCATACGACCCTGGTCCATCGGGGAACGTGGCATTGGCGTCTGTCCTCTCATGTGTTGCTGCATCATCTCCCCTACTTGAGGCTGCTGTCCAGGAACCATCAGGCCTTGCTGCATCTGAGGCGCAACACCAGGCTGTTGGTTTATCATGTTTGGCTGCTGCTGACCACCCACTGCTGCTCCATATGGCATTTGATGACCTTCCATGCCGTGCATCTGCTGACCAACGTGTGGGGCTTGTGGCCTCAGCTGACTTTGCTGGCCTTGGCCCACCGACATCCGCAGCATCTGTCCTTGTTGGAGCTGCCGCTGCGCTATCATGGCCTGGATGTGTTGGATCTGCTGGTTTGGGGGAAGATTACGGAGCTGAGGGTTCTGAGCAATGATGGCCTGGATATTGATGGGGGTGCGTATCTGTCCAAGAGGAACTCCGGGTCTCTGGGCCATCATCCCCTGCTGCTGGGCCCTCATCATGCCCATCATGGCCTGTTGTTTCTGCTGCTGGGCCATGAGAGCTTGCTGTTGTGGATTATGACCCATCACAACAGGCTGAGCCTGGCCAGGGTGATTCTGGGCCATGACCTGCTGCCGCATGGCGGGATCCTGCAGCTGCTGTGTGGGATTCTGAACAGTTTGAGGTTGTTGATGAGATAAGAAATCGACTGGTTTCCCCTCCTCTTTAACAGCCATCAAATTGGGCTTGTCAGCACTGAGAGATCCTTGTCTCTGAAGAAGTGGAAGCTGCTGCTGTTGTTGCTGAAGTGAACCTGTTTGTGGATCATGGACTGACTGAGTATTCGATTGTTGCTGCTGACTTACATAAACTTGGCCCTGAAGCTTCTGCTGTTGCATTTGTTGTCGAGCCAGATCAGACTGATGTTCATTTGAAGAGCTTATTGGGGGCATTTGATTCGGAGTGGAAGGCCCAATTTGCTGTGGAGGAGTTTTTGAATGAGGGCTGAGGAGCCCGCTGTCTTTGGGCCCCGAGTTCTGGTCTGCAGATCCCTGTGGTTGGGGGGTGTTACTGCCTGCTGAAGGGGAAGACCCCATTTGAGGAGTTGAGGGTTGGGAAAGTCCTCCTTGCTCCTGGCTAGACTGATTAGTCAACTGCGGCGGTTGTCTTTGCTGCACCATTTGCTGCTGCTGAAGGTGAGCTAAATTCTTTGCGGCGTTCTGTTGCTGCTGCTGGGATACAAGCATACGCTGAGCCAGAACATTCTGTTGTTGTTGAGTTAACTGTGCCTGCGGAGCCCTGAGGCCGGTGTGATCTGGAGATCCAACTACACCCTGCTGACCCATCATCAGCAGAGGCCTCTGTTGCTGTGATGGTACAAGTTGCTGGTTACCCATAATCCCAGGCTGAGTCGGCATCATAGCTTGATTATGGTTGATAGGCTGCCCTCCAACAAGGTTCTGGGGTGGCTGAGCCACAGACTGGCCTCCAACCATTCCTTGGGGAACCTGCACCATGTTCTGCTGGTTTGCCTGATTGGGTAGCATCACCTGTTGTGCGTTCGCTGGTTGTTGGGTCATTAATTGGTTTCCCATCATTCCAGGCTGTGGTTGAGGGATTAAGCCAGGCTGTTGATTTGGATGTGGCATTGGCTGCTGGCCCATCATCACCTGCTGCTGTTGCTGTAGCTTTGCCATCTGCATTCGGTGTTGCATCTGCCTCTCTTGAAGAAGCCTGGGGTCTGCATTCTGCATCCCGGGTCCCTGTGGGAAGAATCCTGCTGGAGCTCCCGGGGGACACTGGGCCCTGGCTGCGGGAAGCTGTGACTGGGCTCCTCCGATAAAGGGCTGCCCTTGGGGCATTCTGACAGGCATTCCACCTTGAGGCATCATGCCTGGGTGCTGGCCCATTACGGACGTTCCCTGCTGGCCCATCATCATCTGACCAGGCATCTTGGGAAACATGTGAGAGGGACCACCCTGAGCAGAATGTCCTGGGGTAAGAAGGCCTGAGCCCTGCTGATGCTGCTGCTGCTGCTGCTTGCTTCTGTACTCGGCAATAAGGTTGGTATGCTCCTTTTGTTGCTTGCGCACCTACAAAAGAAAACGACGCCCAAATACCAATTTGAATGTCAGCATGATTGATGACTTCACTGCATAAAACAAGATTTTTCAGGTTGTTTTTCACAGGTTTAGAAAGCTAGAAAGCTCCATACCTGGTCGAGTTGTTTCTGGATTTTGCTTTGCTCTTCTGTAACCAGCTTCAGTTTCTCTGCGTCGGCCTCGGCAAACTCTCTCCCAGCTTTCTTGGCCGTGCGCTGCTTAGCACACAGCGCCTTGCGTGACTTACGGTGAACTCCGATCTGTTCCTCCAGGAATTTTAACTGCATTTGGAGTAACTGCTGTGTGTGAAGAAGCCATTCTTCATACTGGTGATGTTCTGCGTCATCTGTGACAGTCACCAAAAGAAGAGTTACATCATCTCCAATGGATGAGACAGCAATGTATCATCTTTCAAAATGACAAACTTAAGTAGTAGCACTGGTATGACATACTGATGATTCCTTGCACAAACTGAGGAGGGTTGGGTCTTGACTGAGCGGGATCACTCGCTTCTCCCTCCTACACACAAAAACAATCCATACAGCAACGTCAATACAAAACCTTCAATCACATTCAATTGTGAAAACAGAAAAAACAACAACATACTTTGGGAATTCCAGATGCAAGCTGAGCTGGGTCTGTGCCTGGGCCGGAGGCCAGCCTCTGGGCGAGCAAAGAAACTTGTTGTCTGAAGGGAAAGCAAAACAAAGGTTTTGTCATACCTCAAGCGTAGAGCCAAGCAAATGACACTTTAAAATGCTATTCTAATGGTATCATAATGAAAAGATGCTTGTGGAAAAAAACATTTGTAAGTTTTTGCATTTTAAATTACCTCATACAGTTGAAAGAAACAATACTGAAAATAAACTTTACCTCCAACAGTGTTATTCAAACATACCTGTTAATACCAGGAGGACCACCCATTGGATCTTGAGCCAACACTCTCTTAATACCTTTCAGTGCCACCATTTTTGCTTTGGCAATCGGATCCATGATGTCATCTGTAGCAAATTTGTCCAAATCTGCAATGATCATTAAAAAAAAAAAAAAATAAATCTTGTAGCGTGAAAGCATTTCACACGGTCAAATTTTGAGATTGGTGGACAAGCTGCATCAAGTGAGCCACAGAACATAACAGAAAATCCAAACACACAGTATGAGAAGCAATGATAAGTCTCTGTTCTTACCTTTATCTGGGAAAAAGCTGTTGGCCAGTGGTGACTGTTTCACCAAAGTCTGTGGCTGATGACCAACACCTGCATGGACTCCCGGTTGCCCAGTCCTCATCATAGCTTGTGGTTGTGCCATGGTCATATGAGGTGGGGGTACCATTCCAGCTCCCATAAGCCTTTGCTGCTGTTGCTGCTGCTGTTGTTGAGTCTGTGGTTGCTGTAGCATGTGAGGAGGACGGGGTACCATCCCAGACTGAGTAATCATTCCTTGGGGTGGTGGACGATGGTGGTGTGGCATCATGATCTGCCCAGGTGCCTGGGGATTTGTATGTTGACTTGGGATGCCAGAGAAGTGAGAAGCCATACCTCCCTGGTGGAGGGAACTGAGTTGTTGCTGTTTCTGCTGTTCTTTCTTCTCATGCTCCAGAAGATCTTGTATTAACAAAGGCAGTTCTCCATCTAATGAGCTCTCTACCTTGGCGAGGTCTACAGCTGGTGAGTGCTGCCCACCCACGTCAGGTAGACCTAGCGGGTCATCAACAATATCCCCATGTGGGGCAGCTGGAGGAAATGGCAAAGGCTCAGCTTGGCCTGGTAAGGGGTATGAAAGCCCTCCTAATCGAACAGAACTGAGTGAAGCAGACTGGCTTTCTGCTTGGCCAGACTTGTCTGTTGCTGCAGCTCCACCAAGTAGCATTGATACGGCTTCTCCCATTTCGTCTTTCACCACAGTTTGTCCAGGCTGCAGCTGACCAGTTAAACCTTGGTCCTCTACCTTGATGTTGGAAGAAGCAGCAGTTTCTGCAGAGGGCAGCAGCTGATTGGTAGAGTCCTGTGCAGTAGCGGAGCCTGCTGACTTCTGTGCCAAATCCATTTTGGGTTTCCTCTCCACTTTAACATGTGCAGCTCCAGAGGAGGATGAAGGCGTTTCGCTTTCTGCTTCTACTAATCTCAGCTGGTCTGAGAAGACATCTTTAGGATCTCCTTGATCAAGTTCTGGATCGGTGTATGCCAGCAGGTCAAACTCATCACTGTTTAGCAAGTCATCTAGATGCGGGTCGTTTGTTTCAAGGTTGTCCAGGTTGCCCAAGTCGTCATCTCCTTTGTCAGGGTCTAAGTCAAGAGCCAAATCATCCTCGTCCTCTACACCTCCATCCCCTGGAGCATCTGCCAGCCCCTCAAGGTCAGCTTCTGGTAGTACATCACTGTTTTCTACCCTTGCGGGCTGGGGCTCTGTGACAAGGTTTGGTTGTGAAAGTCGGTGCTGCTCAGAACTAGAAGAGTTTGAAGCAGAGGTAGCTGCCTGAGGCTGCAAGTGGGGCTGTTGGGGCACTGAACCTGGAGACTGTTGAGGCAGTAAAACTGACATTCCGCTCTGTGGTAACCCCAGCTGTGCATCACCAGTTCCCTCCGTTTGAATACCTCCACCTTGAGAAATGGAGTGGTGCTGAACAAACTGCTGTGTCATTTCCTGCTGAGGGATGAAGAGGCGTGGTCTGGGCTGGGGGCCATGGGGCATGAACTGGGGTCGCAGGGGTAGCCTCTGTGAATTGTGCCTCAATTCGATAAAATGTGGCGGGGGTCCTTGACCCAGAGGCTGTATTGTCTCTCCTCCGTGTCCTGGCATCATGGTGTGAGGGTTGGCCATGCCTTCCATACTCTGAATGTTGACACCAGGATTAGGATTGTGCCTTATGCCCATGGCCTCGACACCAGGCTGGGGAAACCTCCTTGGACCTGGAACCTGCCCCTGCCATTGAGGAGGGAATGGTGGACGGGCAAACATGCCCTGAGGTCTGGTGGGCCCAGGTAGCCTGAAAAGAAAGAACACAAAGTGAAATTCAAGTACAATTTTAAAGCGATTAATAGATTTGTGAAGATGCATGGGGATCTGGCTAGTGTGAGGTCCCATATTTCTTTTGACGTACAAGCGGATCTTTTGTACAGTCATTCTGTGCTAATGGGTTTACTGAGTTTATCATAGACATTAGCTGAATGATAAGCTTGCCTGAGTGCACTAGGATCCACAATAGCAGGAGTTGCGGTAGGTGGTGGGCGAATGATCTTATCATCCATCCCTCCAACAGCAATAGGCATCTTCCCAGCCACAGAAGCCTGAGCTCCGGCAGGAACAGCAGAAACCCGATCCTAAAGGGAGGACAACAAGAAAAAAAAAACATTTAATTGCCATTCCAATTTATTACCAACTCATTTCAATCTGGAGGTCTATATAAAACATAATTTTTATGCCATACTGCTCTTGCTCTGTACCTGTGGATATGGTGGTGGTGCTCTGTTTGCCTTATCTTGTTGAAAAGCCCCCATCTCCCCTCCAGACCAGCCTGGAGACGCACTGCCAGCAGCGGCAGCAGCAGCTGCAGCCGCTGCCTCTTTCTCTTGCCTTATTGAATTTCTCTGCATTTGTTGTCTGATTAAGAATTCCCTCAGTCTTTGGCGCTAAAAACAACAAAGAACATAGATTAGCAAAGTGCATAAGAGATGCAGAGAACGACTTTGAGAACTATTATTTCTATACCTGTCTGTGCTTCTCCAACTCAGATGGGCTGAGCCCTACTAAAGAAGGGTCCTGTACTGTTGAGATGTCAGGCATTTCTTGGGTGCCGGGTAAGGATTGTTGATGAGGTGCATCTGGAGGCTGGACAGCTGGTAGTTCTTGAGATCCAGAGGGAGGTGGCACTCTGGAACCGAGGTTCTCCCCTCCTAGAGTCAGCTGAGTTTGTGGCTGTGGCTGCTGATGCTGACCCTGAACCATCTGAGTCTGCTGTTGGTTTATTTGGAAGCTTCCCGCGTTCGGGCTGCGGCTGAAAGCAGGAGGTGTTTGGTTCGAAGGTTTACCAGAAAGAGGATCCCCTATAGAACTGTTGGTGGGGTGTGCAGACGGAGACTGATTGGGATGAGGTGAAGTTTTGAAACCTGCAGTTCCCTCGGGACCCAGAGAGGAAGAGCGAGGAGGCTTGTGGATATTAGCATAAGGGTCTCTGGACTGTGGTCTGGAAGGTGGCTGAGAACAAGGATCTGGGGACTGAAAACGAGGCGTAGCAGGGGACTGAACGGAGTAAGCGTCATTGGAGGACAAACCACCAGGAGTGTGGGGAGACTGAGAGCTGCCCTGCGACTGAGGGCTAGAGGGTATTCTGGGACACTGCTCTTGTTGAGGTACAGAGTGTCTCTGGGGTCCGAGGGAACAATTTTCACCTGATTGCGGTCTGGGAGTTGGTTGATGAGCATGGGAGTCAGAGAATGTGTGGGAGGGAGACTGCCTGTAGCTTTCAGAAGGGTGGCCAGGGGAGGCTCCAGGATGAAGACCCCCGCCGTCCCCCTGGTGCATCCGTGGCGTCATGGGTGCCTTGAATAAGCCGTCTCCTGACTCCAGCATTCCGGCGGGCGAGCCGGTGGAGAGCTCAGGCCTCCCAACAGCAGAGGAACGTGGAGAGGGTGCACTCATGTCAGCCCTGTATTGCCCTGTGCTTGCAGGTGAGGAAGCCACTGCGGAGGGTGACGGGGATGAACCGTAATCTGACCGCCCCATCCCTTGCTGGCCTCTGAAGGGGTCTCCATAGTGAGTATTGTGAGATGGCGAGAACATTGGTGAGTCTCCAAGCCCAGGACCTCTCGAATGAGGACTTTCTGGAGGTCCTAAGGACTCGTGGGAGCCTTGCTGTGATTGTGGTAGATGACCCTGTTGTTGCTGTTGCAGCTGTGACCTGAAGTAGGGGTCAACCTGCTGAGCCCGTCTGGGGGTTCCAGGAGTTCCTGGTTGCATGTCAAAAGGGCCAAGACTGGCTGGCCGTCCCTGAGGAGGACCCTGTGGGCCGGAAGCGGAATAACCTGAGGAAGAGGCTTGTAAGGGGCTGGCCCCAGCGTGAGAGAAGGGCGTAGCTGGGTGTGAGTGAGAATGAGGTGACTGAGGAGGAAGCTTGGTCAAAGGATCAGTTCGCATTTCAGCTGATAATGGGGTCTTGACAGGTCCATCTGAGAAAAAGACAGAGGATGATCCGGAATCTGGGGGGAAGGGAAATGGGCTTTCTGCAGAGCTGGGCTGCGATGATATCGATGTGGAGCCAGAGGGTGGAGGGATCTGGAGGTGGAGGTTTGGCCGTTCGCCCTTCACACGCTGTGGTTCTGTCTTGACTGGCCTGCACACCTGGCTTTCTGCTTGCTGTGAGAGATACAACACAAAAATAATCAATACATCAAAAACCAGTGACAGGCACAAACATTTTTCCTAACACAAAATTTAATATTTTTAACTCACCTTCTGTGCCTTGTTGATCCTCTGAGCTGCTCGATTATCTTTGGCCTTTTGCTACAAATGATTAAACAGCAAAGTATTAGTTTCAGAAATTTTTCACATACTGCAAACTGTAAACTTAATCCTGTAATTTAACGTACTTACTTTCATATCATGGTCCTAAAACTTTGTGATTCTAATTGTTCAAGGTGCAGAAGCTACACAACAGACTGCAACCAAACTATACACAACTGGTCACATTGACCAATTCTTAAATTTGCGATAAACTTAAGGGAATTGAAGAAATCTTGAGTGAACAAAAGCAGAGAGAACCTACCAGATATGGAGCCTTGTCAGCAGCCGAAACCTTTCTCCAGATCTTCATGATCTGTTTACAGCGACTTGCCCAATCTGTGAAGGAAGGAATACTGAGCAACTTCCCCAAAACAATGTTGTGAACCTCAATTTGAAAAAAACTAGAATGTTTCTTCAAGGAAGACTGACATAATGATTTATTTGACACTGACCTGGGTAGTCCTGTTTGAGCTTAGGGAAGTTGGTATTAGCATAAAGAACAGGGGAAATGGTTGACAGCTCTCCGAGCTCCTCGTCTTTCTCCCAGCGCTGGAGACTTCGCTGGTTGTAAGACAGGCCGTCACCCTCTGCCTCTGTGGGGGTTGGTGGAGAGGACGGGGTAGCTGGGGTAGAGGGAGTGGCCCAGGGGCTCTCCTCACCCCCATCTGGACTGAACAATCCTCCTCGGTCCCTGTATGCCAATTGAAAAAGCAAATCTTTTTTTTTAAAACAGGGCTTCCAAGTTTAAACAGGAATTAAAGTTACTATAAAAGGGGAAAAAATGTAAATCACTTGATTCACACAGTATAAACAATAGTTATCAGGTCTCACCGCATGTCATAGAAGGGTGACTGAGAGAGTCCAGGAAAAGCGTCCATCATTCCAGTTGAGGGAAGGGACCCTGCGCAAGATTTTCAAAATTTCAACCCAGAGTCAACCACAGTTCTAGAGCACTGCACGACATCTATGGTTTCTACGGGTTGTAGTTTGTGACAAAATGAGCCTAGAGTATTGTGCACACCTGAGAGGAGAGCTCTTTGAGGCAGAGCACTACGATTTTCTCCCTTACTGCCCTCTAAGATGGGCTTCATGCCACCCAAAGAGGAGCCATCAGACACTCCCAAAACTTTCCTAAAGAATTGCTCAGAGTCCTGACTCTCAACCCCTTGTGGAAGACCTGTCGCACAACGACAACAGGCAGAACGTTAAAAATATGCTCTCGCCTAGCACACTACAGAAGAACCAAAGTAAAATGTCAGGTAAGTACCTTCACTTTTTTCTGCATCAGAGTCATGAAGATCAGTTGACATCAGGTTCTTCTGCGATGAGGATGGAGTCGGAGGTGCTAAGATTAAAACAGACAATGAAGACCACTCTGTTCACAATTATTTGAAAGTGTTAGATAACTAGACAGCTTTGTGGTATGCACACCTACCGGTACTATCTCCCTGAGCCTGGGGGGCCTCACCCCTTTCTTGCTTGAGAGGAAAATTACCTTCCATCGTCTGATCCTTGGCTTCAGCTAGTGAGAGAAGCACAAACACTTTGTAGCGCCGCCTTCGACATCTAGTAACACAAGCAATTTGATGACTGTGTCATTGATCAGGTCAGTGTTCTCACTCTCTGAGCCAGCAGATTTAATCCCTGTCGGTGCTGGTAATGAAGGTCGGACAAGGCATCCGCCTGGCCTCTGGCCCGGAGGTATCATCACAGCTTTCTTGCTCAAGTCTATTAATGTCTTGCCAAAGAAAGCCTCCTACAAAGAATTGAAAATAGGCGAGTATTAGGCAACTGTTAAATTCTGATACCGTTTAAAGCTGGGAAAATAAAGAGCAAGAACCTGGAGATATGCGGGAAACATGTCTTCAAGTTTACTCTTCTTCCGGCCTCGACGTTTCTTGGCCTGTTCTTCGCCCTCCACAGGCTTTGGATCCATTATGTTATCAGTATCAGGATGGGGTCCTGCATGGACAGAACCATACAATTCAGTTTCCCAGATGTATAATAACAAAAAATACGAGCTGGTTCATGTGAGGAAGAGGATAACTGTTTTAAAATATTGGGAAGAAGTTAATAATTTTCTACTGAATGCCACCGATTCATTAACGTGTCAGTAAGTAACATCTGAAAATGAAACTAATTTTAGAGTTATTCAGTAAGCTGCTGGTACAAACCTTCTTCGATAGTTCGCTCTATTGGCTGACCATCCAACATCGTCTCTCCAGCCAGCTGGGCAAAAAACTCCTTCTTCATTCGTGTGTGACACTTCCTTTGCCGCACCATGAAGCCTCCAATTCCTGAAACAAACAATTAGGATTAAAGCGTTTCTTTTGGCCGTTCAGATGTCTTTTGAGGTGTTAAAAATTGACCGCCTGTCACTTACCTGGCCTGTAAGGTTTTCGCTTCCTTTTTTTGCTGTCTTCCATCTCCTCAGTCCCGCCTTTAAGACCCTCACAGTCAGCCATGCCTTCGGCACCGCCTTCTAAACCACCGTCCCTGTCTGGGCTCCCAGGTTGTTCCATCTTGGCGTCACAATCCATCGGCTCCCCACAACCTGGAAACATAAAAGAGGGTTAAAAGAAGCAAAACAAACGTGAAACCTGGGCAATGAGTCAAACACGAAGCCCCAACCTTTTCCATCCTCCCCATCTCCTTCCATCTCCCTGAGATCCATCCCATCAGGACCTCCTTCACTGCACAGAGTGCCGAGTCGGGAGCGCCGTTGTCGTCGCTTGTGCAAAGGAGACATGGAGATGCTGCGCAGCAGGGACATGCCCGATTCCGTCAGCCACACACCTTCCAATCGGTAGAACTGGGGCTCTGTGAAATGACATTTGCAAACCTCAGTGACTCACATTAAAAAAAAAAAAAAAAAAAGTTTACAATGACGATTACAAGTAGGGAAGATCCACCAACCTGGCTCTTTGATCTTTATTGAAGCCATAATTGCTGACTCTACTACTGTGAACAAATGCAAAAAGTAGAACGCAAATGGATTATTGCATTTTGTGAGACATTCTTTACACTTGTGAAGCCATTATGTTTTCAGTTCTAACACACTGCGGTTCTGTGACTTACCCACAGGTTTGGGAACATATGGGGTGCAGGACGTGCACGCAAACCCTTCATCAGAAGCCTGCTCCACCTCATCTTCTGTGTACAGACTCTCACAGACAGCATGAACCCATCTGCAGAAACAAAAACACAGCTGAGCACGTTTTACCCCCTAACAGAAAACTAATAGAGCATTTTCATGTCATGAAATTGCATAAAGTGAGCATTTCCTCACTGCATTTATTAGCATGGCTCTGAAGAACATGGGGTTCTGGGTAGAAGTATTTTCATTCGCAGACACCCACCGATCACAATATTGACACTGCAGGAGCAGTTCCTCCTCCATGAAGTTCTCACGGCACACCGGACAGGTGACGAGGCTGGCGCAGGGGCCACAGTGAGTGTAGTTGTTCTGCCACTCACAGTGGAAACCTGGAGAGTTGGAGCCACACTGCACACAGCACACACACCTTGGACAGACAGAACAAAGGGGTTGGTTAGATTTATCCAACCAATCTGCACAATTTAAAAAATCAGATGCAAATGTGAGTGGTGTTATATTTCTTCTGTTGCTGCAAGTGAAAGGGAGAAGGGCAGGCCTATGAATCGCTTCCGCAGGGCTGAAGTACCAGTGTTTTACATAATATGCAAATATGCATGTATTCATTTCCATTTGACCTAATTCAAAGCTACAAGACTGAAAAACACAGAGTGCACTTAACAGGTTTTTTTTTTTTTTTAAATACCATTTGCACTTCCATCCACCCTTGGGTACAGTGTGCAGGGGTGGGTCCAAGCAGTAGGTGTGATAGCTGACATCGCAGTCGTCACACAGCAGCAAACGGGACGGGTCTGAAGCCTTCCCACACATCTCGCACACAATACACTCCAAACACCGCCAGCCTTTACGGAGCATAGTCTTGGTGATCTGAAAAAGACACCAGGTTCAAATGAGCTGGACCGGCCAAAGCAGAGTCAGGAAGGAGACTCAGAAGACGCTGATCTTACCTTGCTGTTCACGCAGTACGGGTGATAACACTGTGCGCACTGAGCACAAGCCAGCAACTGCCCCTCCAGCCCTTTTCCAAAACTGCCACACACAACACACATGTCCTGAAAAAGAAAAAAAAAAAGACAGTTTTCAATTCATTCCAAAGTGACAAATGCAACTCCTGATACAGCAAATAGTGAAAGTGTGTGGACTGAAGAAAGCCAAGAGCTGCACCTGGAGAAGGACAAATTTATCCGTGTTTGAGAAGAGAACCACTGTGTTCTGCATTGTATCATCTTCCTCATCCTCTTCCTCCTTGCTTAGTCCAGTGTCTGAGGTCATGCTCAGCTGCAAAGGGATCACAAGCACAACAAAATGTATTAAAAAAAAAAAAAAAAGCAAAAAAAAAGACTGAACAGAACTATTTCATTTATACAAGAAAAAGCAAAGAAATATTTGAAAGAGCTCACCAAGAAGGCATCAATGCAGGAGGCCATGGCTTTGAGGCGTGATCGTCCTCCTCTCCCTCTCCCTCCTCCACCACCAGCTCCACCCCGAGGTCTACGCTTGCCGGGAAAACTACTGCTTCGCCCCTGTAAGCCAAGGAATAACCTTTTCAGTCTGAAGCAATGAGGAACAACAACTTCAAACAATTTGTCACTCAGTGAACTCACCTGTTTGACCCGAGAGCGGCCTGGGGATCCTCTACGCTTCGCCTTCTCCCTGTCACTTCTGAGGGGTTCAAAGGGAAGCGAGTCGTCGGTCTCAGTGAGCAGGTTATCCGTGTGTGAGCGGCCTGCAGGCACCAGGCCGAGCTCCATGGAGAGGTGAGACTCGGGTTCCCCCGGAGAGCCCAAAAAGCCACTGCTGCTCTCGTCCCCGTGGCTCAGGTTGGATGTCTCATCCAGCAATAATTCAGGCTTCACTTCTCGCTCCTGCGGTTCCTGCTTTATGTCAACAATGTGTCCTTCTCCTTTCATCTGCTCGTCGTCCTCCTCTTCCTCCTCCTCTTCAGACTGAGGTGCCAACCTCCCCTCCGTGTCCTCACCAGAGAGGCTCTCATGTATGACTGCTGATAAAGTAAGTGGAGGAGTCAGAGCTTCCCGGCATGGGCTCCTTTCATGGCTGCTGTCCACAGAGATTGTAGATGCTGGTAACCTCTGTGGAACATCGCTCGTTGGTTCTGCAACGGGGATATCATCACATCCAATTCTTTCATGGGATGGTTCTTGCTTCACTGAGGGAATGACGTCTTGTTCTTCCTCCTTTGTCTCCACCTCCATATTTTCAGTTCCTTGCTGTGACGCTGCCGTTAGCTCATCTTTCGAGGTGCTTTTCGAGGGGGTCTCCACATGGGAATCTTGGGAAGGGGAGGTTTGAATCGAGGCGCCGAGTTCTTTTTCTGTCTGCTCTTCATCAGCAGGTACACAAGACCCTCTCTCTTCTGTTGTTGCCTGTTCTGCATCTGAGTTGAGAGAACATGTCGTTAGCAGTGTCACTATTTACAGCTATTATTAGGCATGGTACACACCGAGGTTGTTGGTTTGTGAGTATCTATAATGAGTTCTGGGTTTACCTGTGGATAAGACTGGAGCAGCTGGTCCCTCAGAAGTGGATCCTTCTGCTGCTACCTGTGGCTCCGCCTCCCCAACATCTGGTGTTTGAACAGCTTGAGACTCCTCTCCTTAAACAAAAATAATGAATTTATAGCCAAATGTTTCAAACATAAATAAGGCAACTTTTTATACTAATTAAAAAAAAAGGAAGTCTTGTGTAAGGGGAGATCTTAGGAGCTCAAACTTTATAGCTTTGACGAACCTAAATCCATTGGCGTCTCTTTTTCAGTTGCCTCTTCAACTTGCGCCGTATCCGACGTGCCTTTCTGTCCTGGCGTCACCTCTTTCTGCTCCGTCTGCTCTTCTGTCACAATTCCAGCATCCATTTGGATTGTCATTTCCACCAAATTTTCATGCCCTTTGGTCTCCTCAGTTGACTCGTTGGCCTTTATCTCTGGCATAGATGGCTGGGCACCGGGTTGCTGCTGCTGCTGCTGATCCTCCTTGCAAAGCAGGCAGATGACCTTGGCATCTGGGAGTTCCCCCGCTGAAGAAGCACACTCACTGTGCACCCATCTAAGGCAAATAAAAGAAAATACATTAAGAATCACAGTGACAAAACACAAATAACCACATCTTCCTGTGTGAGGAACTGACCTCTGGCACATGCTGCAGCATTGAAGAGCAAGAGATGGGTTTGCAGCTTTACTGCACACACCACACGTCGAACTGCGGTGCTGCTGACATGCCTCACACACGGCGTACTTATCGAACCACTGGGCCGAGCCAGGCAGCGCCAATCCACGAACTCCGCACTCCGTGCATACACGACACCTCTGACATGACAGATTTTGGAAACATCAAGTAAACCACATACATAAAAAATGAAATCCCACCAAAGAGTCCTATTAGAAATGTATTAGAGAAATAATAATGCTATAACCTGAATTTCTGTAAAGGATATGAAAAACAGATGAAACTCACTCTGCATTTCCAAGAGTCAGAGGGCAGCGAATCCATGGCTGGCTGGAGACAGAAGGTGTGGTACCCCTTATCACAAGAATCGCATACCAACATTTTGGAGTCTTCCCCGGGTTGTCTACAAAAAGAAAAGCCAAGAAACATGAGAATAAAGCTTTAGTCAAACGGAGCAAATATCACTCTTTGACAAAGCACTGAAAATTTGTGACAACAGTAACTGTTTTCTGTTCCACTCAAAGCAAATGAAGAGAAGTCACCTGCAGGTCTGGCACACTTTACACTCTGGGCACTGCCATCCCGCCCGCTGGATGGGCGTGGCACCAATCTCAAGACAGGCCGCATGATAATGTTGGCCGCAACTCGTACAGAACAGCAAATCTGTGAGCTCTCCAGCCGAGTCGCACACTGCACACCAAGCCTCTTCACCAGCTGTGAGGAAAAAAAGTGGACGGCTGTTACTGAGATTTCTCCCCTCACCTCAGATGGTAATGAAGTCATTGAGTATGAATCAAAATGCACTAGATGATGTATCAGATGTAGGAAATGGATCTTGCATTGGAGTTATGACTGTGTGATGTTTCAACTGAAGTGGATCATGACCTATTCAGCTGATTAATGTGCAGTGAAGCGGCGAGATGCATAAAACAAGCAAGGAAGGACGCAGTAGAACTGAATAACACTACTCTTCGTAAAAATGGCGCTACAGTTCAGAAGCAAGCGTGTGGATCCCGTACCCAGCTCCTCCGCCTTGTCTATGTGCTCTGGACAGAGGAGGACCAGCTGCTTCATGGACTGGAAGGAGCCGCTGGCCGCCGAGCAGGGGAAGTGGTAGAACCGTGAGCAGCCCTTGGCATGGCATCGAATGGTTGCACCCAGCCTTTTGCAGTATTCGCAAAGCTGAAACAGACCAACCGCATCCGATTGAATTTGAAGGGTTGAGAATGTCTTATTGTGCATAGTATCACCCTGTTGTATCTCATGCACGGACGCGGACGGTGTTCTTACCCGCTGTGTCCCTGAGATAACGGCCTTATCCACGTTCTCCAGCTCCTCATCCTCTGTCAGCTTCACTCCCTCTGACCACACCGCACACCAGTGGTGAACCCAACAACCCCCTGCTCGTTTTGAAGAACAAAACCAGAAAAAAATAGTCAATATTTAGGTCTATATGACTACTAAATACACTGTTAAACTGACAAAATATTTAAAGAACGGATTTGCAATTGTTTCACCTGAGTCATCAAGGAGTGCCGTCAGACAAGAGGACTCAGAAAATCCAATGGAAGACAGGTCATCATTTCCGGGCTGTGGCAGTGGGGAAGCTGATGGCTTGAGGGTTGGCTGCTCTGAGGATGGCCCAAAGTGTCTCAGTTCCCGCTGTCCATGCAGACTCCGCTCCACACAGTTACAAAGCGCACAGGCACGAACACTCTCTCTGCAGGGTCAAAAACACCATTGTTTAGAGCAGGAAAGGAAGGTTGGATTAAAAAAAAAAAAAACTGGCTTAACAATCAGATTAAAGAACTTACACAGGTGTGCTGGAAGAGGATGCGGTACCGTCCGACTCATCCGTAGCAGCAGGGAGGGCCTTGGAATCCTCAGAAGAAACAAGCTTTGTTGCAGTGGCACTGTCATCAGCTAAAAGTAAAGCAAAGAAAATATTAATCTGCAATATCTGACCTATCCTACTTACAATTTACCTTCATGCAAAAAAAAAATAACACAGTACCTGTTGGTTCAGAGTCATTCTCTTCGCAGTTGGATTTCTGCTCGTCCATCCCCTGCACTAATTTTGACCTCCTTGACAGAGATCTGCAGGTTAAAACACAGAGCTTGCATTAGATTCTCAGTGCTGGACATATATTAGAACTTATATACTATGTTGTGCATGTGCACACGATGTGTGCATCTTCTTTCGTTTTCTCATTTTGCTGTATTTCAAGTTTTTTTTTTCCCCCACATCACTTTTGGTTTCCTTCTTCCAGGCGTGGTGGTGACCTTATCTTCACTCTGTCCACCATACGATTTTATTTAATGCAAACAGACCTTTTATTTTAATGTTTATATCAGTCACCACTTAGGTTTGTACATGTTAATATTTAATATGACCTCTCCAATTTTTTATTGACATACTGGCTTCTATTTATCCTGTGTGTTCTTTTCTGTGTCAAGTCACGGTACAAAAAAATTTTCCTCCAGGACTAATAAGGTCGGGCACGGTGCCACAGTGGTTAGCACTCCTGCCTCACAGCAGAAATATCACAGGTTCAAACACTGGCTGGGATGTTTCTGTGTGGAGTTGACATGTTCTCCCTGTGTGTGCATGCACTGGGGTTTCTCTGGCTACTCCAGTTTCCTCCCATGATGTAAAGACATAGATTTGAGGTTAACTGGTGAACTTCAACTGCCCCTGGTCTGTGTGGCTGTCTAGAGATGGATTTGCGACCTGTCCCGGGCGTACCCTGTCCATGCATATAGCTCCAGTGTTGAGAGACAGGAGTAAGTTGTACAGAAGATGTATTGCTAGATCCATTTAGATTATTAAAGTATTTTTATTCTAGTGGACTTGGCAAAGTTCCTGGGTCCAACATCAAAAAGTGCAATTCTGTCATCACTTCACATGAACATGTATGAAATACATTAAATACAAATTAATTTCACCAAAGATAAATTCAGTTCATCGGTGCCCAGAGCCCTGTTTTCAATGTCCCCTCAAAGTGACATATTTTCCACCTCCAAACAACCACTAACATCAGATTTCCCTTTGCTACAACACACTCTGCATCTCCCTCTTTAGAAACTCAACAACACAATCCGATTAAAAACACAGTAAAAACAGAACAACTGATTTAAAACCACAAGTATGCCTTCTCTTGGCGTGACACTTCTATTAAATCTAAATGAAGTATCGGCCCTTCTGTAGTCGAGTTCTTCGTAAACTCGTGTAAATAGCGCGCAGGTTACATTTCAGAGATCTTCAAAAAGCACTTTCACTCATTCAGAATATTCACCCAGCAATGCATAATCCCGATCGTCGAGGCCGCAGTGAGAAAAGTCACAAATCTGACCGCTAAAACGATGTTTGGCGAATTAAAACAACCATAAATCGGGATACACAAAGAAAATACAACTTCCGTGTGTAGCACTTCCTGTTGCAGCGGTGCTCCTTTCGTGCAGAACCAAGTCTGCCTCAACATAGTTCCGCTATGAGACTCACGCTATTAAGTACAATAATGTCAAACAAACAATGGCGGACTCTCCATATTTATCACACACACCACAATCCCACTCAATTCGCTCATGTCTAATCAGATCCCTTGAAGACGTATTAAAACGGAACAAAAAGCCTCTCGATCGGCTCCGACACATGATGTATGTCTTATGTACGCTTTGCCCCTATTTGCAAATCAATATTTAATCACATCGATCAAACATCCCCTGATGCGAGACACACCAAACCGAGAGAATAGTCAGATTTTTCAATGCAACTCACACGAAACACGATAAATGTGACATTGTAGCTTTGAATGAGTCCGGTTGAAACAACGTGTTTGTTCGTGACTTGCCACCATAGTTTTTTTTAAACTTTCCTGTTAAATGATAGCACCACACACACGTTTCGTAACATCCCTTTTGCAATTTACACTGATGCAGTAGGAAGCAGTTTGTTTAATGAACCGAAGCATTACAAAGCAGGAAAAACAGCGCATAACATAACCTACAACTACACGATCAATAGTTTCTCCATGCAGATTGGGAGCGATTTTAGCATATTGGCACATTATCCTTACCATCACCTTCAATTAATCTGTACCACATCTGTCCCCAAAAGGAGCATATACAACACTATTAAAACAGTATGGGGGGCTGTTAAGGGTGGATTGTAATTCAGGGAAACGGCTTCATGCACTGTACTAATGTACTGATGGAGTAATTTGAACGATACATCTCCGCAGTGAACGAGCCCGATTTCGCAAACACTATCAAAACCGAGACCCCCAAACATTAACGCGAGAAGCCTGCAAGTTAAATAAACGTGCCTTAGCGTGATCATGAAGTTAGAAATGCTCAGAAGTAATTACATACACCACGATGTGAGTTAACATCTTCCCATCTTTGCTAGCAAAGTTAAAAAGTGTGAACGCTCCAAATTAAGTTTTAGAGGTATTTATCCATTACATTTAGTGGACAAGCAGCGTCGTTGATCGCGTTGCGTCTGTACAAGACAGTGAGATTATTACAGTGGAATAATCGCGGCGCTAAGCACTATTTCTCAATGTAAACATCGACTTCAAAGGGGTTGGTGCTGCCCAGATAATAGACGCATCCATGTCACTGGCGTCAGCCTGATACGGACTGGCTAACCACTACAAACGGTGACGTAGTAGCAAAGTCTCCAAAAGACACCAAACAACGGAAACTGAATAAAATTCAACGTACACGGACGTAGGATTTAATAAATGTTAACTAACTAGTAGGTGGATAACATCGCGCAAACAGTCAGAGTGAACATATTCCAACCCAAAGTTAGCACCCAGGTAACATAGCTAGTTTTCCAACAAGTAGACGGCTCCAGCTAGCGGCTAAATGCTACCAATAGCAGCGCTAACACCCGGTCTAAGGTCAGGGTTGGTGTGTCTTTAGCTACGTCTTTTGCAAAAAGTTGAGCGAGCAGATAATGAAAGCAGCTCACCTCACAAATACAATATCGTCTCCTCATGCATCAGCAGAATCCAAACAGCCCCACAGCGTCCCAAAATGCTGCTGGTCGCTTCATTTTCTGCACCGGACTAACGCTGCGGCTAGCCGGCTGGAGGGAGAGTGGGGGAAGTGCACGTCGGCGGAAGGCAGGCTGTGCAAGCGCTGCTACGGCTAGCTGTTTAACTACACGGATAATGCTACGATTACCTAGCCGTGCAGTAACCTGAGCTTTGTGTCGAGTGGTCGTTTACTGCCGGGGAGCAAGTTTTTAGTGTCACGCAGTGAATTCAGAGACTCTCCGCTTCAGTCGGGCTGGATTTAGCTTAAATGCTAATATTAAACAGCTCTGTTCTGGAATCTCGTTTAAGCAAGTTTGAGCAAAAACAGCAAATCTTTAAGAAAACGCCAGACATGAACTTTGTTGCCACGCCAGCATATATTTGTAATTTTTCCAAGTTTTTCCGCACACTTTCATCCACCCTGAACTTTGCATGGTGATGTTGTTGTTGGTCAACACCTCGCCGAAGCTAACGATGCTAACAGCTACTTCATAACAACTACGTCAAAAATGAATCCATGCACACTCACGAGCACACATTAGGATTTCTGTTTTATATTACTAGATGCATGTTAATGAGCTGAACAATGTGGACAATCGGCGTCGTGTTGATGGATCTGCTCACGACGTGAGATTATAATCTGCGGATCGCTGGAATATGGTGGATATTAGATATTAGGTCATTAGATTTTCGGGTCCAGGGAAGCCATTTTTCATTAGATTGTTGTGATTGTAAAGCTACAGTTGAGATGACATGCCTGCTCATGAATGGTGCGGCTGTGCTGAACGATGTGCAGCGATCTGACCGGTTTTTGCTTCGTTTGTTTTTATTAATGCAACAAATGCACGTCGTTCCCCTCATCCACGGCTCTCTAATCTGACACTTTAAAAAAAAAATCTATGAAGGATTTATATTTGACTGAGAAGCAAAACCACCGAGTTCAACGTGACATAAATCTGACATAAACCCAGTCTTAAGTTTTCAGCAGGTTCGCCCGTAAATACCAAAATCTGCACATATTTTGCTATTAAAGCTGTTGATTCCCTATTTAAATTTCTATCAAGCAATGTGAGGTGTTTTTTTTTTCCTCCAGCAGACATTATTATTCTGTTCAGATTGAATCGTTTCATTTATTAAAGAATCAATCAACTATTCATGCATTTATTTCAGTTATGATTTGCAGATAAGGTTGAGGCACAGTGGTAATGTGAGGATGCCACAGATCCTGCAGGGGGGGGATGGGGCAGATATTCTGCTGTTAACTCCTGGCTGCCTCTCTGCTGAGGGGAATTACAGTGGCATGGATGACCCAGGGAGCAAAAGTCTGAGGAAGCAATCCTGACAACCTCACTTTAGAAAGCAATGGCATTTTAAAAAAGAGGTAAACTTCATGTATCAAAACAGATCAGTCAGGGATGTAAAGTGCATCAAGATGCATTGTGATGAAGGTTTTATTTATGTATTTAGGGCAGTGGTGGCCTCCAGGTTAGAGAAGCAGTCTTGGTATCCAGAGTTTGCAGGTTTGAATCCCACAGTTGGCAAGTCACTGCTGAGGCTCCCCCATCAGGTCAGAGTGGCTGCACCTCCACAAGGGATGGGTGGAAAAAAGGAATTTCCCCAAGGGGATAAACAAAGTGTGATTCGTTTGATTTTCATCTCCTGTGCAACAAACTACATTTGATCAATATTTTTCTTGTGTTCTGCAGGCAGTCCAGCTGAACCACACAAATGTCTTCATGTCATCTTCTCTTCTCGTGGGTCCACGCTGAAAAATCCAAGACCCTGAGGTGGTACGTGTTTCAAAGCTCAGACGTCATTTTTTGATCCTACCAACTTACAGAAAAATCAGATTGAGTGACAGCCTGTATCGTTGCAAGAAGGTCACGAGTTTAATCCACATCAACGTCTGTGTATCACTTGTCATGTCTTAGAGCAAAACACCTACTGTTACAGGTAAGTAGCTTATTTCAGCTGTAACCCAGCTCAGTGTGCAGAAGCGCACCTGCTGAACGTCTCAAAAGTGCCGTTGATGTGGGTGATTTCACATGGTAGCTTCCTGTTTAAAGGCTGCAGACGAGCGCGCTGTGCAGTACGTGGTCTGTTCGTGTGACGAGCAGGAGCAAGCCGAGCCGCTCTGCAAGCCTCTTGTGGGGCTGCTTATGTTTAGAGGTGTCTAAAATATGCCCCTCGGGGCTCGATTGAGACCTCTGAAGAAAAACAACGTGACAGATAGTGTTTTCGAGTGGTTAACGCTGTCAAAACCCATCAGTTAAATGTCAGCATATAAATCCAACTGTCAGTGTCTTCTAAGATATATGAAAACCCGTCTGCCCGGAGGTATTTGGAAGCATTAAAATGAAACATTTAAGCACCATTTATCATGAGACTGACTCAAGAAAAATAAGTTTAATTGCATTTCCATGGTTCAGAAGCAACATCTTTAATCTCTAATAATGATTTGTTTTTTTAATTGAAGGCCAATAAAATCCATACTGACACACTTCCCACTTTCAGAGTGGCGTTAAAGCTCAATTACAAACCATCCCAACAGGACCATTTCACCAAATAATGTTTAAATTTCTCAGCGTTTGGACGTGGGGTGTCCATGTTTTCATCGTGAAAATAGGTTATTACTGGACCCCTGACAGGATTAGTTAACTCCACATTCAGCTTTAGAAAGATTGGATTAGATTTTGGGGGGCTGAGACTTGTTGGAAGACGGTGACTGATTGGCCTGTGGATGTAAACAGAGGGTGGTATTAAAACTCCAGACCTCTGTGATTGGCCGGCCGTGGAAGCTGGTGCTTTCCCATCTGCCTCCTGTATCTCAAGGATAATCCCCTGGAATACCTTCACAGATGTTTACAACACAACATAAACTGAAACAGGAAAAAAAAAAGATTTTATTTCCACCATTTACTATTTTCCAATCTATACATCGAATGTACAAAACAGAATTTACTATATCAATATGAATTTTATTAATAGTACTTGAGGATTGCTTTTGTGTCCATCGGCCAAATATTAATCACAAACATGGGTAAATTAGTATAAAATAAATGAAAAAAATTATTTCATATCTCTGCACTTTGACAGATATATAGGAATAGCAGGAAAAATTATTTTATTTATTGCAGTATAATTGAGACGCATTAATAAGGATAAATAAAATAAAGAGAAAATGCTGAATAAAGTAAAAGCTGGATCAAAAGAAAGGGAACAAAATAAGTAAAATTAGTTATTTATTGGAAATATTGAGCACATTTCACATTTAAAGTCATGGTTTAAAAGAACAGAATGTGTCCTTAGGTGCTCTTTCACAGGTCAGGAGATTTTAAAACTGAAAGTTGCTTCGACTCTGTAAACACCGAGTATCTGAAGAGTTTGGATGTTTCAGATTGTACATGTAAATCTGACATCTGCTTCGACTGAAAACCATTGCAAGTTTAATGGAGAATGCAGAGATTGAAGCTCGAGTGTCATGTGCTCCACCCGAGGACTCGGAACGTTTTACATATTTTTTTACCGAGACATGAAAACACACTGTTAAAATAATCCAGCCTGCTAAAGATAAATGTGCAAATTATTTTCTCAGAAACATCTTTGATCAAAGATGCTTTAATTCTTGCAACATTTTTCAGATCCAGGAGTAAACTGATTTTGTTATTGTTGAATTTTACGATAAATATGCTGAGATTTCTGTCTTTATTTGTTCATTTAAGTGAAATTGAATCAAGACGAGCTCTGACTGAAAGCCACTAAAAACAGCCAAACTTATAAAGCAAAGTAGTCATAGTAGATTTTATTGCTTAGAATAATTGCAATTCTAATAATACTTTTTATGATAAGGCCTGACAGTGGTACCGCTCACACAAAGAACAGTTCAAATTTTTTAACATGAAATGGGAAAATGGAATTAGTTCAAAGTAAAATTAAAAAAAGGAGATGTAAAACTTAAACAATGAGATAAAAAAAAAAACAGACAAATTAAAAGAAAAGTAAAAAAAAAAAAAACAATACGCCACATATTATGCTGTTTCCTAATCTTGGCTCCACAAGATGTTTTTCTGACATGAGTTTGTTCCATAAAAAATGAAATGCTGCTTCACCAAACCTCTTTTATTTTGAAATATTATTCATTGCATTTACCAGTCTCACCTCTCAGCCAGAGGATCCCTGGTTTGAGTTCAGACTTTTCTCTGCTGAGTGTGTTCTCCCTCTGCATGAATAATTTTCTCCTGCTGCTCCAATCCCAAAAAAAAAAACAAAAAACACACACACACATTTGAGGTTGTTCAGTGTTTCTAAAGTGCTCTTATGAAAATGTGATTGTCCATCTTCCACGGTCTGTGCTTGTCTGGGGGGTCAAGGGTGTAACCTGCCCTGTGACCTGGGATCAGCTTCAGTTTCCCAAGACCCTGAGCTTCATAAGGTGGCTTAGAGCAGTGATTCCCAAACAGGGGGGCTCGACCCCTACAGAGGTCACCAAGGATTCACAGGGGGTCACAAAGTCCTCTTGATTTTCAGGGATAAAACATTTTTTTCTTCCTCTTAAAAATCGGTGAGTAATTCTCTTATGTCACAAAACTACTAAGTTTAAGCATTTACAATAGAAGTGTATCATTTATTTAAACATATCTTTTTAAAGATACTATCTAAAAGTGCTTGAAATATACACAAAGGTAAAATTGCAGAGTGAGCAGCGGAAGAAAAATGGTGGCGTCCATCAACAAAGTTACATAGAAAGTGGCTTCAAAGGGACAAAGTTGGAGAAAAATGCACATTTTGAGATGAAAAACTGCTAAATTAAAGTTGAAAGTGTTCAAAACTGGAACGGCACAAGACCATGACGGTGTGTCAACTCAAAAAGTTCATCCTCAGAGAAAAGGAAGTCATCATTCTAAAATATAACAAAGACATTGTATTTCAGTGTGTGGTGTGACGTCCCCTCAACTTTTATTTTGCAGTTGCTCCGGGTGTGATGGTGGGGCGATCGCAGAGGTTTACAATGAAAAAAATAAAGATTAAATAAAAGGTTTCTCTCAAGAAAAAGGAACTTCTGCCATGGAGGATGTATTGATGGAATGATTTATGTTGGTGTCATAGCTTCCTCCACAAGGGGGCGGATAGACTCACACTGCCTGACCACAATACACACAGTATCTGGTTCCAAAGCAAAGCCATTTTACTTGAAACATGTTTAAAATAGAGGATTTAAATATTTACAGTTGAGTTTCCTCCAGGACGAGTCGGTATGCGCTTGTTCGGAGCGCCTTAAAACTTTGTTGCATAAAAAGATGTTGCATAACGGAAAGATAGTGTACACACTGTCGAACAGTCAACACACAATAGTGACCCGAATGGGTGCAAAGTGAAGCGGCCCTTTTATCACGCCTCCCTGAAGTCGCTCTTAAACTGATAATGTCAAACTGTGGGCATAGCGAGGAGAATATTAAGTACGTCTGGGCTTTTCATTAACTCAGCAGTTGGCTACACCAGGCGTCTGCAGAAGGTTGCCTGCAGTAACAGATGGTTTACTTTGTGCCCTGGAGAAAAATCATTTCAGGTGTGATTTTCTGAAGACAGTCACTTTTATCAGCCGGGTGAACAGATTTGGTGACTTCGATTTAAAAATATTAAAGAATATGTTAATATAAAAAAAACATGCTTGCATAATATGTATGCTTTTGATTTTCAGCAGATTTCATAATAAATGGAATTGTGTTTATTCATATTTGCATAAATATCATTTTACAGTGCACTAAAGATAAAACAGAAAAAAAAAGATTATACCTAAGGAAAAAAAAGGAAAATACTGCTTCATAAAATTACAGTTTAATTGTTTTGTACATACAAGTGGAAGGTATACAGTACAGGCAGTGGAACTGGTATAACAAAAATGATCCATTTATATATTATGACTCAAAGTACAAAAATAAAGATTCTATTGTTTGTGGAATTAAATCTTATCCCTTTGGATAATATATATATTTATGTATTTTACAATAAAATAAATGATGCAGAGAAATAACATATACAAATAAACTATGATACATTGTTTTTTTACTATGATTTTTACATCAATTTGCATTTTGGTTTGTATATATGGAAGCATTTGTAGATTTTATAACAGGTCATCATGGAAAAAAGCAAGAAAGCCATACCATTGTTTTTAATTTATTGTAGCAAACCACAAGCGTTAGTGAGACTGTAGCGGAGCCGCATTGTGATCTGTATGAGTTCTGCAGTCTCAAACGTTTAAGGATGAAACGCGCCGGAGTCTAAAAAGACTCGTCCGACGCTGTACAGTAAGCGAGCATACCAGTGCACGTGTGATGTCCGTCTGTTTGAGGAGAGACCGTTCTTCATTTCCATCCTCAGTGGTTCACTCATATTGTCTTGTTTGATTGGAAAGCCGTCATTCACGCAAACGGCTGCTTTGCTCTTTGTGGCCAAAGTGCTAAAATGCATTGGAGTCTTGGTGCAAACTTTTTCATCGTCGCCGGCCCCGTGCTCCCTTGTTGGCTTCCCCCATATGAACTGGTTCAAAGAGGAAAAGAGACGCACGGGTCCGAACGCCCAGTGTGCAAGCCCGTGGTCCTCCACCAGGGCGTAGCTGGACGCCAGCACCCCATCGACAAACAGAGTCCCCGCTTCTGTCAAGGGTGCGTACACTCCCACACCTCCAACCGCGGAAACCGCCGTGATCTGAGAAGGAAGCACTTCGCCCCCAGCCGTATGGATCAGAACGCAGTCTCCAGTTTTGGCTCTGCTGGCAAACTGAGCCCGGTATCCGCCGCCGTCACTGCTGCAGCGCGGCGCTAGGAACACCAGGTGATGTGCAGTGAGGGCCAATCTATGGCCGTCTTCTGTCTCCAGAGACAGAAAAGTGGACCGGCTTTCCTGGTCATGATGCAGAAACAGGAGGATCCGGCTGAACACCACTCGGCCCGTCGCCGACATGGCCATGACCATGTCCCCGGGAGCCAGGGACGAAAGGGTCTTCTGCCTCCCTCCAGCGACAGTCACCCGGGCCCAGCCTGGGAAACAGCCGCCTTTCTCCACAGTGACAGAATGATCTGCAGGAGGATCGTCAAACATGTTTTAGATATTCCAATAAGCTACATGCGGAGGAGATATACGTGGCGCTACTCACCAGCCTTCACTGAGCAGTGGATGTGATACTTGGATTCGTAGTGAACCCAGTCGAAGCCGGCCTCCACCGCCAGCTGGGCCAGGAGGCCGTACTTCTTCGTCTCCTTGTCGTCCGTGGTTATGTCCACAGCACGGCCCTCGTAGTGCAGAGAGCCAGGAGGGTGGTGTCCGTCCTCGTCCCAGGCCTCCGTCACACGCAAGTGTACCCCGGGCCACTGGTTCATCACGGCGATGGCCAACCTGTTCAAACAGTCCTTACACCGCTGGAACACAAACAGACGCAGGAGGGGTTCAGTTTGGAGCAGAATTGGAATTACATTATACAGTATTGAACTCAAAATTTATCTAACAAGCATTAACAGGATGTTCATGTTTTGGGTGCATACAGTCAAAAAAGCATAAACAAATATAATGTAACTTATTCTGCCCAGGGCGTACCATCACATCTTATGAAGCAAATCTAATCTGATCAAAGAAGATCCAAGGCCAACACGACAAAAATATCTTGGAAAAACAGGTACAAGACCCCAAGTTGTTGAATTTTGTTGAAGACAATTAAAACATCATCATTAGCATCTGCTGGTCTCAAAGTAATGAAATGCACACACTGCATGAAGGGCAATTCCGAGATAGAACTTTAGTAGGTTTTCTTTCATGTCTTAACAGATTCTGATCATATGTGACTAAGATGTTCTTTTGTGAGTCAGATAAGACTGTGGATTAATATGGGAAGACTGGAATATAGTCAAGTGTAAATGTAATTCTCATTTTAATGCCTGTGGCTTTCATCTCCTGGAAATTTGTGGTTTATCGAAAAGATTTTAAGTTGAATGTTTATGGCTGTAACTTAGGTCTGTAACCAAGTTCTATGTACTGTTCGAACCAACCTCAGGTACAAAAGAGTGACTCATAATCATTTATTAACAGTGGGAAGAAGAATGTGGAGTGTGTGCGTCCACACTTAACCATACAAACTCAATCCAGCACAACTCAACGCAAAACAAACCCAGGCTCTCACTCCCAGGTTCTGCTCGTTTATCTGCTGGCATCATCACGCAGTTCCTCCTCTCCTCTCCTAAAGGCCATCTCAACCTTGCTCAAACAATCGGAGCAGAAGAACAAACCGACTGTAGCCAGTTTGGTACATTCCTTGGCCTTTTCAACAGGGTGACAGAATAATCAAGGCCATTCTCTGCCTTTCCAGATTGTTCCAGACTTGAGTTTCTCAGTTTCACCCCTGAGACATTTGATCAAATATGTGCACAGTGGCTCTTAACACCCCCGTGGGCCATAATGTTGCAGACTGTGTCAGCATTGTGGCAAAACAGCCGAGTAAAAGACAATGACGTCAGCATGCGAGGTGATTTACTCATTATCATCCCCTCAACACATTTCCACTTTGCTGCGTCTGTCGCCGGCCTATAAATACAATCGAACATAGCTTATCTTGCATAATTAAGACAAGAAAAAAAAAAAGAAGAAGAAGAAGTGAGCGAAAGGGATGAGAGTGAGAGACTGAATTGGGTGAGAAGAAAGCCGCCGAGGTTGGGACTACAGAGAGAGGGCAGAGGGGAAGAATGTATGGGCACAGACTTGGGAATGTGACAGCAAGAGTGAGAAAGGGAGAGGGACAGAAAACAAACTGGCTACATTTCTCCCGCAATGCCATTGAAGAGAGGCGTTTCATTGTCACAACTACAATAGTGGCTTTTCCAACGGTGCCATTACTTCAGCAGGCGGGAATTTTGTATAGGCGACCCCTCAGAGTCTCCAAATGATGCACAAAGAGCGTCTTTCACGTCTGGGTAAAGAAAAAAAAAAAAAGGGGGGCACTTGCACACGTACACACACTCAAACCGGGTATCAGAAGGGCACACGTATGCGACCACAGATTTCCATCATATACAATCACTGTGGAAGGGGAATGAACACAGATTGAAATCCAAAGCAATCAGAGAAGGCCACGACTGAGCAATGTCCGAGTGTCCAGATACCTCGGATATCACAGTCAGAAAAAAGGTATTTTTTTGTTTAAAAGTTGTTCATCTCACTGCCCCGACGACATTTTCCACAACGCTGACTGTTCTTGAGAGGCACTACACGTTTCTGGTAAACAATCAGGAATTCAAGTAGCCCGTGCCACAATGAGAACGTGGCATAGAAATCGTTTAATTGCCGATAACAAAGACTTCAGTTAAAGATTAAAAGGAGGTGTTCCTGTAGGGAAACTCACTCTCTTAAGAGGTAGTGTTGAATTACATCCTGATCTTCTTATCTTAAAAAAAAAAGGGTTAAAACTCACACAGCCTGGGCAGACGCTTGTTTTTCCATTAAAAACCTGGAAAGGGCAGGTAATTTAGAGGAGTGTGAACAATGGAGGGGATCATAGGGTTTCATTCTAAGGTGCCTGTCTTGTAGTGGCAGCATGAAATAGGCCCACTGTTGTTTGCTTCCTCGTGTATGGGTGGATGATGATCAAGACACTCTCCTCTGAGCATTTGTGTTTGCCTGCAGTTCACTGAACACACTTTTCACACTGTTTGTTTGGACTGTAAACGACTTAGACAACTATCGCTTCTCTAAAGCATCAGCCTCACCTTGGTCATGAAGCGGTCTGCGTTGGTGTTCTCCTCATCCTTGAAGACAATGTCTGGGTTGTAGTTGCACACCAGTTCATTGAAGCGCTCCGAGTTGCGCGTGATCTTGCCCTCCGCTCTCCCGCTGGCCCCGAGGTTGTTCTCTGAGAAGTTGGGGAAGAACTGCTTGTAGTGCATGGCAGTGAGTTTCCGGGGCCTGGGGCGGATGCCGTACCCCGGGCCGGGTCCACATCCCTGGACCAACCACATGCAAGTCCACACGGCGAGCAGGCCGAGCTGTGCCAGGCGGCCCCACCAGGACTGCTTCATTGGGGAGTGTTGGGGCTCCCGGGAGTCAGAGGCCTGCGGTGATAGTCCAGGTCCAGGTGTGCAACAGGAAGTGAATGAGGGTCAGATCTTGGTCCATTCCAAGTCATGGATTATTGTGATATTTCAAATGACACATGCAGCACAGAGTTGGGACATGTGCAAATTTCTGAAAAGCATTCAGTCCTGTTCAGGAAATAAATTTTTAAAGCAGGTAGACCTTTAATCCAGTTTATGATGACTGATCAGTAATAATCTGTCTGGATGAAGCCTTCAGTTAAAAAGTCATCCATGAGACGTTTCTGACCAAAGGTTTCACCAGCTGAGAGTCATCCCCCCTCTTGTCCTCTGGAGGTGCCTGTCTTGAAGCAGGTGTTTTTTTTTTTTTGTGGATTTCCTCTCACTTACCGCTTCTCTGTCCTCTCTGCCCCCCTGGAGACAGACCTCTCACACTGACGCGCGCTTTAACGCGCCGCCGCGGCTCCGTCCTCCCTGCGCACTTCCTACGAACCCTGCCGTGGCGCTCTCATCCTCCACGTCCATCAAGAAACGCCTCTGTCTCGACTCTTTCTCTTCTCTTTCTCTTTTTTTTTTTTTTTCCTCCTCCTTCTGTCCTCCGTCCACCGTCTCCTGTCGCGTTCCAGCGCTCCTGGCCACCTTGCGCCAGCCATTGGGTCTTATTAGCGTCCGGACAAGATTGCCCTCCCTTCCTCTGCGCGCTCCCTGCGCCACAGCACACGCCTCCAATTCAAGCACACAAAGAACATGTGATTACCCGACTGATGTTAACACAATGACCCCCAACCCCTCCACCTCATTAGATACTATAAGGCACTGAGCTCATTGTTTTCAGTCAATTCAAAGACACATTTTACATACACTGCAAAAGTAAATAAAAAGGACTCAGTGTATTTGAGAACAATAATCATCCGTCACTTACAAAAAAAAAAAAAAAAAAAAAAAAAAAAACTTTTGCATCAGTGTTTTTAGTGTTCAAAGATAGTCACAGTGTTTTATAAATGACTTGGACTTCCTTGTGTTTGCTCATCCCGCCCATCAGAGTCGCGCTCTGCTGTTATTAATAGGCTGAGTTGAAGGTGAGGACCCCAGAGAGCGCCAGCGTCCAGCCTTGACACCCTTGACTTACAGTGGTGCCTTCCTGTGTTTGGGGAGCCGGCTTGACCCTCTGAACCCAGTGCACCCGAGACTTCTTCGCTGGAAACACCCGCTGACCGCATCATCAACTTATTATTTTTATCCACCTCAGAACAATAGCAGGGAGACTCATAAAAACGTCTGAGATGTTGCCGCAGACTGAGCAGAGAAGACTAGGATTATTGTGTCTGATGGGTGTGACTGTATGTAATCACTTATGGAGGCCGAAGTTAACGTCAGATTAAAGGTCAGAGCGTGTAACCATCCCATCTCCATCTTCCTGGAGAACATATTGAATAATGGACAGTTTCTTCACAGGGATCCAAAGAAGCTTAACCCAATTTAAAGCTGCTTTATACTTGCTGACAGTTTAGTTTTCTTTCTGCGTTGATTTGATATATAAATATTAAGACACTCTCTTGACAAGCAATGTGAGCAGTATCCTATATAGAGTCTAAACCAAAAAGTAAGTGTGACACTTTCCCCAGACAGGATCCCGGGTGTTCTTTTGTGTGGTGATGGAGGAGAGGTCACTGAGCTCCACACTGACCATGGAAAGGCATCCTTGTTAAGGAAGTTTCCAGATGATCCCAGGATGTTGTGGGGAGGGGTGGCAAGGCGAAGCTGCATCTTCCTGTCCTTATGATAAACACGAAGGAAGGTTCGAGTCCGGCCGAAGAAACACAGATGAGTGATATCAGCCTCCGTAACAAATGAAGGGAATGACTCAATCAAAAAAAGTAACAAACACTTTCATATCTACAATTACCCGGACCAGCGTTTCTCCTCAAAGCCATACAAGCAGAAAAGATTTCCATCTGACATGAAAGGGAAAGGAAGGAAGCAAACATCTGTGGGTTGGAGATGAAAATAAAGTCATTATTATTGGTTTTTTTATTTTGGTGCCCCCCCCCCTCCCTCCCTCCCTCATCCTCTTCCCTCCCCCCTGCCTCCTTCTGGCTCTTAGCATTTTACTCCCCCATCGCAGGATGGGAGTACATGGCTGGGTGAATGGTTTGGTTTCCTGCAAAGCCACAGCACAGAAAACGAGATCTTTCCTGCTTGGGTTAGCCTACCCTGCTTTGTTCTGTCCCGGAGGATTCCTGCAGCTTTCACCTGAGCAGCACGTAGCTCATGCTGGGTCTGACCTGCAGGGACACCGAACAGAGGATGCTCACTGCTGCAACCAAGAAATACATCCCATAAAAGCAAAGCTGTGCTTTTCAGCTTTAGTATTTCAAGGTTGGCGTTGTCTCGTCGAGCTGAATGGACCGTCTGCAGGATCCACTTCCTCAGATGGAGGCCATCAGAAAGGGGTGGAGGGAAAGGAAAGTCAAGGAGCTGACACCTCGCCGCCTCCCTCCTCTCCCCGCTCCCAAAACACACACATGCCCGTGCGTTCTCTTCACACACCACTGCGCCGCCCACTTGACTGTCCCTCACTGCGTTATCAGTGCAGGAAAAGGTAGGGTGGTGCATTCTGATGTGATTTCACGCGCACTGGATGGTTCTTGGCTTCTGTGCCGTTCGGTTTTGAGCGCACAGATAAAACATGCATCCCATCATGAGCTCTTTCTGCTGATTGAACACTGAAGTGAGGTAAAAGTTGCACACAGCCTAATTCTCTCCATTGTTTTGTGCTTTGATGTGTCCGATGAAAAAAAAAAAAAAAAAAGTAGCCTGAAGCTAAGGTTAAGGCGATGCTGCACTGAAGTGGACAATAGAGACCGAGAAGGGTGGAACTTCCTGGCTGCAGACAAGCAGGTCAAAGGTCAAATATGATGTTTGCGGAACCTGACCCCAAAAAAAATGTTTGTATTGTAAAGCGAAGTTTTTTTATAATTCTAACATATTTCTACAACGAATAAATTAAAACGACCTTGCAGTAGTTAACGGGATTCCCCCACCGAGCCGGAGCCTGTGCCAGTGGAGCGTGTGAAGCGAGTGTGCCGTGAGCGTGCACACAGGATGGCGGGCGGCTGTGGCAAACGGACAGTGTGGCCCATTATCAGTTGATTAGCAAGCACGTCTCGCCTTTTCCTGAGCGATTCTGTATTTGCGAGCACAGAAAAAGAGGGAATAACAGCGCTTAATGCACTTTGGCACAAACTTCAAACGAGCGACTGTCAGGAAAGCTGATCTGTGTCTTTTTTCCCCCCTTCATTCTTATGTTTTGACAATAAAGATAGCCTATCTCATCCCATTACAAGCTGTCTACTTCCCGCCTTGTCCCCGATATGCCCGACAACTCGTCCTATATAGTGTGTTACCCAGTCACCACTGGGACACTTTGAATGCACTGCTGTTGACCTTTATTTTCTGCTGTGGGGTAAGGTGGTGACTCTACCTATTTAATAGAAAAGCAGGGAAGTTCTGCACTGGTGTTTCATTCTGAAAGTAGAAACAAAAACACACTTAAAAAAAGATACATGAAGACTGTGAGTAGAGCCTTATTGGTTTCAACGGTTTCTTTTAAACAACGATGTGAAGCTTAGAGTCCACAGGCCGAGACTCATCCCACAGAATGTAAAAATCCCAAAGAAAACATTATCAGTGAAAGTTGCTGTTTTTCCAAGCCTGTCGCAGTGTTTTGGTCAGATTTACAGACATAAAACAACACTGTGACAGAGAGACCATGAACCGACCGCAGGAAGATGCAGTCGGTTCATTGCTGCAGTGACAGTTAAAAACCTTTTAAGTTCAAAATACATCTCCTCTGAGCGAGATGGGAAACCAATGCTCCAAATAAAGCCCCTTAAAAACTGCTGTTGAGGGCCAAACCATGAAAAAACTAACGGCCTCAGTAATAATAGATCTATTTATAAATTTCCAATTTGAACACGGCAATATATTCTTTAAAAAAAAAACGTGATGGCTCTCAAATTTGACATTCTGCAAGTTTTCTGAGGAACAGTTATCAATTCTGCTGACTAAACAGCTCACACGCACAAATTTCATATACTTTTACTGGGAAAAAAAATGCAACTAAGCAGCCTCCTTCAAAATGAGAAGAAAACAGCAGCATTCCAAACATCCTCCACTTATTTTTAATAGATTCGTTCCTGTCACCGACCTCCAGTAGGTTGAACTTAACAGAATCAGTAAAACTGAAAAAAGAAAAGTTGGTGTATTTTTTTTCAGGGCTCATCAAATGTGAAATGCATCATAATTTACTCTTAAAAAGAAGGGAATACTTTGACGGGTTCATCATTTATCGGCTCTAAAAAGAACCTGTGGTTTAGGCTTCATGTTCATTTATGGGAGTCTGACTCCCACGCTCAGAAGATTAACTTTCAACAGCAGAAGTGTCGGAGCATCCGTTCAGATTTCACTTTTACTGGAGTGCTTGTTTTTAAATATGCAGTAACATCTCAGATAGTAACTATAACGGAGTATTAAACATGATTTCATTTCAGATTTGACAGATAATTGACAGTAATGACTGGAAATGAGGATTTCTTTTTTAAATCTGATTTAAATACACGTCTAAACCTCTTCAATAGTCTGGATCTGGTCAACCACTAGTCACAACGAACAAGCTTTCTGAAAATACATTGAATTTCTCCCCTACATCCAGTGTATGTGTCACTTGCAGTCACCAGATGTGCCACTGATGTTACAAATTCTGGCCAATTTCCTTTTAAGCAAAGGGAAGCACGGTGCAAAACAAAACCTAAACCAAATAAGCTTAATTACAGCATCCAACAAAACAAAACCAAAAAATGCAAACAAAAATCAAGAGAGAGAAATTAATCAAAGCTGGGGTTTTCTTCCACCGACTTCAGAAAAAATGAGGAGAGGAAATGAACAATAGGCAAGGCGAAAGGAAAGGAAGAAAAGAGGGGGGGTGGTGTGGACGGAGAGTGTCGCTGCTCTTGATTTGAGGTTTGTTTTTTATCTGGCATCTGCATCGGAGTGGGGAAAGCGTGGGCCCCGTCTGTAGTGGCGTCGGGGGTGGGCATCGCTGAAAGGCAGCTCAAAATATGGCTTTCTTCTGCTTCTGATTAAAGAAGTACAAGGAGAGGGTGGAGGGACACAGAGGACAGATGCCCCAGCCACACACACACACACACACACACACACACACACACAGCTACATTTCATGAAATGTTGCAGTTCAAAGAAGAGTCACCTTGATATGTACCAAAAACGACACAAAGAAGTCACAAACAGACATTTTTAATAGTGTTCTGCTTATAAAACAGTCAAACGACACTGGTTAAGATATCAGTTTAAGAAAGTCTGAAACATGAGCAGTCTTTTTTTTTTAAAAAAAGTAAACAATAAACACTTCCCGCCCCCCATCTTTGACAACTTTAAACATTTTTAAACATTCTTTTGTCTCACTGTATCACATTAATCTTTACCTGTTAAAAAAAAATGTAAAGTACTGAGCCATAATATAGAGTATGAATCCCCAAAGGTCCATAAATATAATACAAAAACAAACGTCATAAAAGTTCCAAAAATCCAAAAGAACATTACCAGAAAAAGTGAAATGAGTAAACCTCAGATTTCTCCATACAGGAAACACAATAACTAATCTAAGACCACAGTGGGTGGTGTTGAGTTTGAGATAGACCGCCCCCTGCTGGTCACTGCAACACTACATAACCTGCTGATACAGCAGCAAACACAAACGCTGACAAAGGCTCGTCAACCGCAAACTTATGATGCATTATTCACATTCGTACACAAAGAGAGGGATTGGCGTTTCTAAAACTAGAAGCTGGTGACGACTTTAAGGCCTGGAAGTCACAAATGTCCTGGAATCATTAAAAAAAAAAAAAAAAAAATCACTAATGTCTAAAGATTGACAAAAAGAAGAAAAATACAAAAATGGCTTTTGGTAAAGGTGAAAAAAAGTGTGCTTTTACTTAAGATATTGCACTTTCCCCCATATCTTTATGATTCACAGTTTGATTGATTGAAGGCAAAATCTTCAGTTTGAGATGTCACATGGAATACAAATGTCCTTTGAAGAACAAAGAGTAAAGCTTTCCTTCTTTTTTTTTTTTTTTTTTAGTAAATCATACACCAGTTTTCCTACCCAGTAAACTCACTGTCATCAACACAGAGACCATGGCGTTAGTCTTGTATTCCCTGGATAACCTGCACTGGGACCCAGAACCAAAGTACTCTGTGTCCCATTTGGCTCCAAAAACAACATCCTCCTATTAACCAGCATTGCACTGCTGCAAACCGGACAACCAAACGCGTGGAAGCAGACGATTCCCGATCTTAAAATAGTGGTCTAACCTAAGCGGAAGGAGTAGGGAGGCCGCATCAGAAAGAGAGAGCACTCATCGACCTGAAGGAGGAAATTACATCACAGTTACAAAGCAATATTACAAAAATAAATCTGCTGATCATGGATCCTCTTTCTTAAAAAAAAAAAAAAAAAAAAAAAAAAAAAAAAAAGGACTGTTCAGCATGGTACAGAAATCCCTTTTCCTCCTGTTCCAGACATACATCCATGACTCAATGTATGTGCCAACACTCGCCTTCGCAAATATTGGCGCAGACTTGGACCCTCATACGTTGGCCTTCAAACAGAATCGGGACACGGCGCGGACATCTCACTCAGTCCAGTCTCTTCATATGAGGTCAAACGAAAAGCCCACCGTGGCCAGAATCTGCCCTGCAACAGGTGCACTTGTGGCTCACTTTCTCTGGCAGCATCGAGGAGGAAGCAAGTCACTGGATTTTAGACAGTCCACTGGCCAGGAGGAGTCTGAAGGGGACGGTGGAGCGCGACACGGTTAAGGGCAGTCTGTGGAGACCTGCAGAACAAAAAAAACAAAAAACACACACATCCATAACATATCACAGAAATACAAGGTGGAGCACAAAAAAATCTGCAACGCCAAGGAAAACGCTGTTTTTGGTGAGATGAAAGTCTATTAATCACAGAACAAAAGTAAGTTGGGAGGTAATGGGAAAGTGCAGGAGAGCTGCCATGGTGCTGAGATGCTATCTGCACCGTGAGGAAGGGAACTGAGAGTGTGTGTGTGTGTGTGTGTGTGTGTGTGTGTGTGTGTGTGTGTGTGTGTGTGTGTGTGTGTGTGTGTGTGTGGCGTGCCCATGCTCCCAGTGCTTGTTTGTGTTGGGTGGAGGTTTCGAGTGTGTGTGTGTGCTGTGAGGGGTCGAGGGCGGGGTGCTGGAAGGTCCCCGAGGGGACCCGACTCTCCTCTTGTCCCTTTACAATTTCCTGAAAGAATTGTATTCTTTCTATCTGAGGAAGAGAGTCCAGCCCATAGGGAAGTCGGGCCAGAGGAGGGGAGACTCGAGACTTTACCAGCCCACTGCTTTTTAACAAAAAGCAATCCCACATATAGAAAACCACACACACACACACACACACACACACACACACACACACACACACACACACACACACACACACACACACACACACACACACACACACACACACACACACACACACACACACACACACACACACACACACACACACACACACACACACACACACACACACACACACACACACACAGTCTTGTATTTCTATCCTTGTGGGGACCGTCCATTGACTCCCATTCATGTCTAGCCCCTAACCCTGACCCTTACCCTAACCCTAACCCACACCACAACAAAGCCTAACCCTAAAGAAATGTTTTTGCACTTTTACTTTTTTCAGTAACAACAACATGGTCAAGAAAACACTGTTTCTCCTACTTAGGACCGGAAAAAGGTCCCCACAAGGCACGTCGTTCCACGTTTTGCTATCCTTGTGGGGACATTTGGCCCCGACAAGGATAGAAATACAAGAACACACACACACACACACACACACACACACACACACACACACACACACACACACACACACCAAGTACTTCCACCTTTCTTTGTGAATCTGAAGTGAGGGCAGACTAACCAAAGGCACGGATGAGCTCTCTCTGCACCGCCCAGGTGACGGTTTTTATCAGGGAGGCGGAGGTCAGTCCAGCGAACAGCATGTTGTACATGAAGACGATGTAGAAGTTCCCCAGCCAGTTGTAGCGACCGAAATCTCCCAGCAGATCAAAGCGAGTGATCCCTAAAACAACAGAGTGACGGGAAAGGAAAGGGAGTGAGTGAGCAGTACCTGCTGCTTCAGAATACGCAGCAGACTGCCCCCGTGTGGGCATCTTTAATACTACAAGTTCACCGTTTCCTCAGGAGGAAGAATCATCGTCAAACAGTAAAGTCTCACAAGAATCTGACAAACGAGTTCACAGATTATGGAAACATGAGACAAACTGAAATTTCTTTAACAACAGTGTCTACCGTGTCACATTAAGCCCCATTAGATGTTAAAACTTTACCTTTTGTTTTTAAGAAAAGTGTTTAAGTTTATCGCATTTTTAACAAGACTTGACAATTTTTAAAAAACCCATCATCCTCTTAGCCACTCTCTGAGGGTATTTAACTTTCAATGCACATTCTAGTTCTAGGTGTTGTGTCTCCTACAATTAGCAAGATTGTGAAAGAGATTCTTTATATTTAAAAAATAAGCCCTCAGTGTCTAGTTTCTCTCTGGTAGACCAGAGGATTTAACAACCTTCTTCCTGTCATTCGTGAAGCCGTCCTTACCAAGAGTGCGTGAAAACACCGGCAGTGCAGAGCTCAGGATAAGCAGTGAAACACAGTTTGCAATAATCTGAAAGACATACAGATATTGGCATTATCATCCTGCACACACACACACTGGTCAATAACCTCTTCAGCTGAGCTCAGTGTGATTAATGTAAAAAAACAAAAGACGCAGCACAGGTACCTGTGTGAGGTTGGTGTCTTGGGCACGAGGCAGAAGAGTAGTGAAGAGAGGAGAACTATAAAAACCCACAACTGAAGACACCATCAGGTAGCTGGAGTTCATTTAAGGACAACAGTCAAAAAAAGACTCACTGATGGTTAATGTCGCATACTAATGACTGAATCAAACAATATTTATAAAGCACTTTTCATACAATAAATGCAGCAGAAAGTGCTTCAAATTTTAAAAACTGAGCCACACTCACGATCCCAAAGTCAGAAGATTTTAAATTCACACCAGATGGTTGCAGTGGGCACAACAGGTGTTGAGATGTAGGAGTTGGAAGATTAACCCACTTCATATTAAAGAAGCAACATCAGTGAACAGCTTAGAGAAGCAGCTCAAAATCCAGTTCTATACTGAATTTAATTTACAGCATCCTCAGGATTTTACGTGTTTTTTAATGTTACACACAAAAAGGCCTGACCCAGATTTGAATCTACGACCATCTCCTTTTACCAAATACATCAGATTATTGTTATTATTGTCATGAAAGGATACAAGATGAGCACCACTTGAACAGCAGCCCCCAGTGAGCCGAACATGGAGAAGGAGGCCATGCCCAGGTGAGGGTCCTGCAACACAAAAATAACAGTCGCATTGCTAAAGATGATGCAAAACAAAAATCAAGGATTCAGACTTTTTTTTTGTTTCCCTATCCTCACCTCCATTCCTCGGGGCATTGCCGTTTCATCCAGCAGCAACTCCAACACGTTGAAACACACCATCAGTACACACATCACCTGTGGAAATCACACGGGAATTCTTAAAGCGAGCCGAAGAATCTTTCTCCAAACAAGTGACGAGTGTGTTTGTGATTGTACCGTGAGAGCGAGCAGCATGAGCATCGCCAGAGGGTATCCCAGGTTCCTCTGCCATGGGGATGCCTTCGTGCGCGCCTCTGCGGAGGGGCAAAAAATGGAAACATGACAACAACAAATGACTTAACACAGCGATCAGGAGGGAGAAAACCAGCGGGGGAGCAGCCTGTTCAGTGACTCTTACCCAGAGCGACCCGCTTGCTCCGCACCGTCTGATATTCCTTTTTCATAGCCTCAATGTTCAGCCTGACCCAGCATGATGTACTGCCACCTCCAATCAGACACAACAGAGACAGAAACCCTCAGTCACTCTCAGATGAATCATGAGAAAACGACCAGTCGGAGCGAGCGCAGTCACCCACTTACAGTTGAGCTTCCTGGAGAGCGAATCCTCCTCAAACGTGGTGCAGCTCAGTGTGTCTTCTACATCTTCCAGCAGCTGAGGAGGAAAGGATCCGTCAGTGATGAAGGGAATTATAAGCCATAAATGAATACATCAATGTGAAAATGTTTCTCTTATTACCCAGGTCAAGGTCGTGTGTTTTGAATTAAATAATTCCAAAAAAACAAAAAAACTGTTAAACCCAACCATTTTCAGGCCATATCTTAGAGTCGCCGGGTTATTATGCTTTAATATTTCTTTAATCAATGACCCACTATTTTCTACCTGCCTAGTGCTTAGTGGTAAAAATAATCGTAACAAGCTCAAAAGGCATTTTGAACACTGATAAGTTACTCATTCTGTTCAATATGTGTTGCTTCATCATTATAAGAGCATTGCTTTTGTCTGCCCATTGATGCTTTTGAAGCTGGTCAGAAAGACTCCTAAAGAGGTTTCCAGGATTAAACCTTTAGTTTTTTTCCCCAATAACTATCATCCACACTTAATTTTAATTAACTTCACTTCTACATTAGAACTGGAACACAGAGCAAAAAATCCCTCAAATCCTGATCAGAATAGTTTGCGAGTGTGACCGTGTCAATAAGTGACCATATCGGTGACCTAAAACTGGTTTGAACCACTTTAAAGCAAACAAGCGATAGTTAAGTTTTCAGAGCGGCTTCCGTAACCGAAAACACTGAGATTATATTCCTGTATCTATATCACCGACACGCAGTGTGTGTGTGTGTGTGAGACTCACCCGCGGTTTGACCAGCAGGCTGCCCGTCACGCTGAACATTCGAGACAAGCCGAACGGCGTGCACACTGGGGAGACAAACACAGGGATGATGACGGTGATGAAAGGTGAAAGTCATCCAACGGCATTCACACTGCTGCGGTGACTGTGAGAAGATGTGCTTACACAAAAGCAGCAGCACTCCAAACAGAGAGATGCCCGAGTACAGGTAGGGAAGGTAATACTCCCACAGGTCTGCAATTCAAGGGGAGATTATGAGAAACTCTGGAAATAACAAAAAAAAAAAAAAAACTGCAAGAGTGTCACTGAGAGGCATACGAGTACGATCCAAGTGACTCACCGTACAGGCTCTTCCGGGCCATGTTGTCATGGAGGAGAGCAGATGCCACCCACACAATGCCCAGCACAAGGAGAGCCAGCAGCAGCAGCAGCACGACGGCTTCATACACCCGAGCCATGACTCCCTGCACAGCCAGAGCGGATGTTCTCTCGTCAGTAGTGTTTAAACGCTCGGGCCGTCACCCAGCAGACAAAAACTTAATCCGCTGGGTTTCTGATGTGGAACTGTGAATTTTAAAGCTGGTACCTTTTTAGACCCCGCGAAGCCCTCAGACTCCGTGAAGAAGTAGGCGAAGGGCATGAGGAAGACCAGGGACAGGTTGGAGAAAAGAAAAACTAGGTTCCACAGTCCTGTTAAAAAAAAAAAAGAAAGAAAGAAAATGAGGAGGTGAGAATTCCCAAATGTCAGATTGAACATTCCTGAATGTCAGAGTTGAAGTGAAAGCGTTTGGTAGTACTGCTGTCAGCCACCATGAGGCACAGTCCTGCTAAACACCAAACATGACCTGATTAACAACATGTGCCACTATTTAAAAGAGAAGTGAAGGATTTTAAGAGTTGAAATCTTCACCACTCACTTTAATGCAGTCAACAATGTTACATAATTGATCTGCTTGTCTTCAAAATGACATTTTGCCAACTCAGTGGCTGATAAACAGTTTGACCTCAAAATTATGAACACACTGGGGCTACTGTGACTCTATTCTTCAGATCAACATCATGTGTAGTATTGATTTGGAGATCACCCCCAGTGATCCTCAATGAAGCTGATTTCGTTACAAACATTTCAGAATTTCAGTAAACACAAACAGTGCGCTGTACCACGAATGAGAGATCCATTGAGCCACTGCATGTAGTAGCTCTGTGGGAAGGTGAGCAGCACCTCATTGGACAGGATGGACATTGGGAGAAGGAGCACAGCACACACTGCGACAGACAGCGTGAACGTGCACAACCACAGCCTGCGAGAAGGGAGAAAAAAAATAAATAAAAGAAGGGACAATCAATAAACGAAGTCACATGTTTGTGTTTTAGCTTCAGCCTAAAAAAGAAAAACAAGCTTGGTAAAAGGCGAGGGAGCATCTGGGTAACAAAGTGCCAGCGTGTCAGGACAAAGGGCAGAGCAGCCGTTATTTAGCCTCATCTGTACTAAAAGCCATATCGACACACGCAATGCAGGGCAGTAAAGGTCCAGGTACACAGCCCCAGGTCACTGCATGATATGTCACACGTACCCGTTATCTGCTCACTCACAGCAAGCTAACGCCGGCCGATAATAGCCGGTCAATTTTTAGACTCTAACTTACGCAATCTTGTTGACTGTGGCATCTTCAGTGTCATCTGAAAGGAAGGAAACAGAAAATCACAGTTATTTATATGCAGTTACAGTGGCTGTTACGAATAAAACAGATCAGGGAAAAAAAAAACTCACACAGGTAAATAAGGGGGAAATAAAACGGAAGCAGCTAATGAAAGTGTTAAAAGAAAAAAAAGTGAAAGACACGCTGGCCTCAGAGAGGGGAGTGAGTAGGGGGCCAGCACGTTTGGAACATTTTGTTCATGCAACACTGAGACCAGTAAAACCGGTATCCTTCACCCTTCAATATTCCAAATGTAAAGCCTACAGAGCCATATGACAATTCCACTAAAGACTTCAAACTACTCGCTAAACTCCAGGAAAAGTTTATCGTCATGCTACTCACTGCAGAGCTCCGAACAACACACCTTTTGTAATAATTATCCTCTCATGCCTCTTCTACAGATGTTGGCACAGCTGTGAAATTACAGCAGAAAAACCAATTTTCTTGCTCTTGGGTGTCAAAAAAACAAAACAAAACAAAAAACCAGTCAACCTTGTGGAGCTGTTGCTCAATCGTCGCTTGACTGCAGGGCACAACTGCTCGCTTGTTGTTGATGCACAAGACAACTCTTCAGCTCTTCAGTCATGGGTTGAAACCGAGTTGGTTTCCTTGTCTCCAATAACAAGTCAAAAACAAAATCAAAATGAGCTGGCCGTGTCCCAAATGCCCCAGCCCAGCTCCGATGAAGCACACGGATCTGGTTAGCTCATACATCTGTTTCCAATGATGGCAAGTCACTGGACACTTTATGTAACCAACCGTGTTCTCATGCTGTCAAACTTCACATTTATGAAAGTTTTATCTGACGAAGACCTCCAAAACATCAAGTGTGTGATTCCTATTCACACATATGTGGAAAAGATACTTTTGTAAGGCATTAATAATCAAAACATGCAGAGAAAAACAAAACTACATGCTCAGTTACATGATGTTTGTCTCTTGTGCACCATGAAAAGGGGACTTTATTAAAGTGGGGGTTAGTCTGCAGCTCTGTTTATGTAGCAACATTCTTCACCTCCCCTTAACCACCGCGTTTCCACCGGCACACTGTCTGAGGAGGTGGTCACATGTTACATAACATGCCTTCTTCACCCCCAGGCCTCTCCAGCCAAGGTCCAAAACATTTACTGTCCTGTGAGACTTGCGAACCTGGGACACAAGTCTGAAAACATACAGTGCATGGACGCACTGGGGTTGTCATGTATTTGGGGTTTAATGTACAGTTCTTTTCGCAGGAATCTGCATCTGCCTGAATAAGGAAGTCAAATTACACAAAAGGTTGACAAAATGGCGACTGTACCAACTCCTGGATGCTGTAAACAAGCCGTGTGTAGGCTTTAAAATGCTCCATCCCAGGAAAACCAGGAGATCTGTGTGAAGGCCGACGACTGTAAACAAACTGTGTGCAGCCAGGAAATATCTGAGAAGTTTGGCAAAGCTTCATGGTTCAGAGTGCATGTACACAACCGTGTGTCTGTGATAAAAATGTAAACAATCAGTTCCTAATATGTCTAAAATTCACAGTAACCTTTAAACCAAAACTTAGCCTAGGTATGTTAAATAAAAAAGATGCCAATAACATTTTTGTGGAATAAATTCCACCGTGCAGCTGTAAGCAATAAGCTTGTCAACACCGGCAGTTTCCCTCCAGGCGGCTCTTCGCGTCTTTTATCTTTCGGTCGAAGGCACTTCAACACTCACCTGTGACAAACTCGGCATTCTTCCTGAAGTGTGTGAGGATGAGGTAGGACACCATGTAAAGGCATGAGAACAGGAGCACACAGATCTGCACAGAAACACACAAAGAAAGAGGAGATTTCGTAAAACAGTTGGGTCGCGGTGTGGCTCGTCAGTTTGGCTCCCGTCTCTTCATTCATAAGTTTACACTATCGGGTCAAGTTATGGTGAAACTGCAGCACAGACAAAACATTCAGATGTGTCAGAGGGAGGGAATAAAGACTGAAAAAAGTAAATAAATAAATAAAAAGGAGTTACAGAAGAAGCAAAGCATCTCTGCCAATGGAGACAGATGGAGTCTGAAGATTACCCCTTTTTTGCAACACAGAGTGAAAAACTATGGATTAAAGCAAAGAGAAAGGGGTTAATACCAGGGGGGGGGTTTGACTCATACTGGTAATAGTGGCCACTGGTTGAATTGACATCAACTCTTTATGAAAATGTGGGTCACGTCGTTCACCGAGACATCTGCTGTCTCACAGAATCCTGAACCACCAACATCCGCTCGCTTTAGTGAATCTAAACTGACTGGGAACGTGAACCCCAACAGTTAGAAGTTCTAAAAGATGTCATACATTCTGTGAAGCTTTTACCCGTCATTGAAATAAAACGCTGACCTGAAACGACATGGAAGAGGAAGTATATGACGAAAGTGAAGAATAACTATATAAATAACTGAAAACACCAAATAGTAGTATTGTTTGCTTTGTTTGCACCATTTTGTTGAATTTCCATGAATGAATGCAATAAAAAGAACGAAAGAACTCGGCCAACAAAATCACATTAAAGAAATATACAATATTTGTAACTAGTTTAGTTCACTTCGTGGTTGTATTCTTAAAAAGAAAACATAACATTTGGTTGTCTGGCAACCTCCTCTCAAAATGTTCTTAATCCTTTACACTGTACCGACATGCTTATCGGACAAGTGAACTGTGAGTCAAACTTCAAAGAATTGCCACATCTTTGTTAAAGAGCACTCAACGCGAGTCGAAGACAAACTGTACTGAGATGATCTGCAAACAGCATCTGCTGGTTAGACAAACAGAACTCCTCGGCTCCACTTCCTCCACACTGTTAGCTTAACAGAAGCTTTTATTCATGTGTAAATTATACTTTACAGTCAACCGTCTGAATAAAAAGCAACAAATCAATCCACTGAACTGATGCACCTGAGTGTCATACAAGCTGAAGAATGAACAGACGCTGCCAGAAAAACAAGCATCAACCAAACATTTCTGCCCGAGGCGCTGAGAGAAGCTGTGTGTGTGTGAGGGAAGATGAAGACGTTTGTCCCTCAGGTAAAGGCACTAAAGTCTGACTGGTTGAGCAACAGTATAAACTTGAGTGAGGCTTTCCAAAACGAGGCCAGCATTGTCCCCTCCATTGTTTCTGACAACACAGAAAGGTTCTTCTGTTTGGAAATGGTCAGCGGCGACATATTAGCTCCATCATGCACACAACAAAGAGGTGCACACATAGGCTAATCTGCTCAGTCTACACGGTGTTCATTAATGCAGTCTAATTTAGTAACCAGGCCGTGCTGGTTAATCCAACAATAGGAAACAAAGCAGGGAAACAAAGGAGGAGGTGTTGAAGGAGAAATGCATTCCAGGGCAGAATGAGTCCACGTTTGTTAGAACACGTGCTGCCTGCCAGCGTCGAGAGGTGGCTGCACGTAGCAGGCCATTGAGAGGAGGACTTAAAGGATTCAGCATCCAAAGGGAAATCTCCACGGTGAGCGCAAAGTTATGGAGCAAAGCATTTTTAATGTTTACAGAATAGATTTTACATCTTTGCACTGATGGAAATTAATCGAATGGTCACATGGATGAATGAATGAATGAATGAATGAATGAATGAATTTATTTATTTTTCGAACATGTATAAAAAGAAAAAAGATAAAAAGGAAAGTTAATGCAAATCAAAGAAAAAGAAAAAAACAAAACAAAAAAAAACAAAAAACAAAAAAAGGGACAGACAACATGAAATATTTTGGCAACAACTCAGACCGCTATGTCAGTATTTTACTCTTGAAATTGTGCCGTTTTCCATCATGACACCACTAATGGTGCATGGAGTCATGAGCGAGAGGGAAGCGGTAAATCTCCCACTTCAATGCATCTTACAAAATCAAACTGGGAGCTTCCCACTGCGAAAGTGGGAGTTTTGGAGATCTCCCAGAAGCAGCTCTCACGTCACTAAACAAGGCTGCAGTTTTAGTGAAACTTAACAAATGTAGGCACTTACCTTTGCTTGCGTAACAGTTTTTTTTTGTTTTTTTTTAACTGAGAAGCTTTATTAGCAACAGCAAATGTCCATAAATTCTTTACAAGAAGAGAGAAATGTGCTCCCTCCCTCTGGACTTTGAGAAAAGGACGGTCACTCCTCGTTTGGATGAACTTTTCTCTTATATGGTTAGTGAGACCAGTACTGTGTGGTTAATCACACAGTTGAAGTGGACGAGGTTCATACCGACAGGCGAACAAGACTCCCACTTTGACCGAGTTTCACCAGTTTCCTTCTGCGCTCGAGTCTCCCGTGAAGTATGAAATATCATGGTCAGAAAAACTCCCTTCTTTTCAATATTATCTCGTTTCTACGTTTAGAAAAATGGTTAAAAAAAACCCGCACCATCTGTAAAGAAAAGGTGCTTGAATGTATCCATGCATCATTTCAGTACGTCTCAGAATAACATCCACGGTGGCCATGCTGCTTTTTGTCAATGATCATGATCAAACCTGATTAACTGGAACATCCTAACAGGTAACACACCTGAATGGACAGTTCACTCTGACACAAATGGCAAGATGTTTTAGTTATATCTGGTTCCACCATTCAAAAATGTGCACGATTCAAAAGAGTAGTTATGCTGTTTAGAAGTAACTACTTCGACTTCGTAGTGGCAACAAAGTTTGTTTGTGTTGGAGACAAAACAAATGATAAAAGGAATCAATCTTTTATTGCTTTTCCAGACCTTTTAAAAGTGTTGTATAAAGGCAAAATGAGGTTACTGTACTGAATATTATCAGCACAGCTGCAATTATCTTCAACCTCATCATCAGTATGACGGAATTAGAGAAGTGCTTACGCAGATTCTTCAAACAGCCACATCATCGAAGTTTCTAACATGAACGAAACAAACCTGCTGCACTTTGTATCATGAACATTATGATACAATTATGTTCTGGACATTTGGGCTGGACTGTAATTAGAGCGTCTTTGTTAATGATGTCAGTTGGAGCTGCCCACGACATTAAGGTGTAGAGAAAGGTTTTGGCTGAGTCAGACATCAACAACATTAAGCTGCTCTGTAGAAAACCTTTTGTCTGCTTGCCTCAAAAACCATGAAAAACTCTTAGTCAACACGATAATTGGACAAGTCCAGAAAACTGTCTTTAATTTATCCTCTGATTTACAGGAAGCTGAAAATAACTCTCTCTATAGTGAGAAAAACAATGTCCACAATTTGTTTTCTACATAAGTCTCAAGACGTCAGAAAAGACATTCAGCGTGACTTATTAAACATCCATTCAAGAACCATCAATGCCTTATAACAACAGAGGGCGTAGCCCAATGGAAGGTATGCTCCTACAGCAGATGGTATGTCACTGGACTGCGTCATACAATATTACATTACTTCAGTTTATGCTTTCAGAGGTGCATCAGCACATTTCAGTCCTTTATAACTAAAACTAACGCATATCTGGTAATTATCACACCGTTCCCCTGGTTTTGTTTCAATTAAACCCATTGTTGCGGCGCACAGATCTAAAATGCTGGACTTACCAAATATTCATTCACCTGACCACATGAAAATGTTCAGACTGATTCAATCCCGTCTTAAAAATATCACGGGAGCCACACAACCTTTCTCAGCATGACTGACTCTCTTAATTAATGCTCATACTGGGTGTCCCATTTTTCTAACATGAGCTCCTATCATGACCTTTTATGCTAGACAGTGATCCTACTTGATCCCTCGAGGCTGTGGGCGTGGTAACAGATTGCTCTGTATGGCAATACATGAACTGCAAGATGCATGTCACCAAGGCTTTTTATTCAAATAAAAAACTACTAAATAATAAACAAACTCGAGTGATGTAATATTCACTTTGAGGAAGACGTGGCCTATAATTTACTCTCATGGGAATCCGGAGAAAAAGCAGTCAAACATCCAATTTTTCAGCTCACTTGTACTCAATAATGATCATAATGAAAGCTGATGGCCTGTGGGGTTTAAATACAGGCCTGCCCTTAATGACCAGAGGTGTCGTGGCGGCTGACCTGTCTGAGACGGAGCGCTGTGAAGGGGTGGTAAGCTGGAGACTTGAGGCTTGCCAGTGGCTAATAGCCTTAGGTGAGCCGGACAATGACAAAACAAGGGCGTCACGATGAATACAAGCACCCCATTTGATGCTCCTGGGAACCTAAGTCTACAAGTTACTTCAGGCTAAAAATAAAGGCCTCCTACCACCTTTTTAAAAAGGGCATCTTCCTGAAGATAATATCAACTCTTCTTCTGGTAGTTAATGTGGGTGTAGAAAAGGAAAAAAAAAAATTTCAATGTGTGATTGTGTCAGCCTACGCTTGAAATCTCAAGTGAAACAAAAATAGTTTGACCCTGTTAATTGGAACTTATTTTTCTTCTCATGATTTCTCCACTGAAACTGAGTTTTTTAAACTCTGTAAAAGCTGCTCAAACTAAATATCTGGTAAAGGTTAGCTATTCAAATTCTAATGGTTTCTGTGGTTTTCATACATGTTTGCATTTAAAAGGCCATTTGTATTCATTAGTTGAAACCTGAACTACAACAGGGGTGAGCAACTAACTTTTCTAAAGAATCACATGAAAAACTTCCATTGAGGGTCGAGTATTGAGTGGACATGAGTTGTTGTTGTTTTTTTGTCTTGGAAAAAAAAATATGGACATGATTTTTGGTCAAAAATAATTGTTACTTAAAAAAAGAAAATGTTTTGTTGCTCTGCATCTTTTTTTTTCTTTCCCAGTCTTTGTCTGGAAATCATGATACATTTCTGTAAATTTCAACTTCAGACGATAAAACTATATTTTCTTCATTAATCGTCTTTTTTCCCCAGATCGTGAAACACCAGTTTTGTGAAATAAAAATTGCTAGTTCGGCTTTGCTACACCCAACAAAGCATGTAGTAATGTCCAATAACATGGGAAGATTGATCATTTTAGATGCAATAAAGCTGATGACAACAGTAATTTCTGAAGCAGCCTGAAGGCCAGTCAAGCAGAGCTGAAGGTCCACATGTGGCCCCTGGGCCCCCGGTGCCCTACAAGAATCTCTGGAAAGGTAAAAGGTAAAATGTTGTTTCATCTCAGTGTTAGAGGTTTTTGTTTTTAATCAATGATTCTTTGAAACTTTAACAATTTGCTGGGTGGTTTAGTGGACCCAATCTTGCAGGCGGGTATTGGCCCACGGACCTCATGTTTGCAGATCCTGCACTAAACTCAATCATGACCACTGCAATGATCTACTAAAATGATGTTGATGGACCTCATCACCACCATATAAGATATGTACTTTGAGGCACTTGAATTGAATCTCATTTTAGGCCAACAGCTTGAAGTATTTGCCTTATCTTTTTGTACAGTACACGATGTATTGTTTTCTTATCCACCAAACCACAAGTGATAAGTCCAGGAGCATGAAAAGGGCGCTGCTTTGTGATCCTCCATGATAGTGCTGTGTCAGCAGGACCTCCAGTCTCAGGAAGTGAACCAGATGATCTAATCGAGACTTTGAGGGGTTAAAGGTCTGCACACATTGTGTCCTGCTGTAAAACTGCCCCGACCTTTGAGCAGGACATGTAAATACATTATCAGCACTTTATCCAGTCCCATCATCTGCATCGATGCAATTATTCAAAGTGTGCATAGAGTGGAGATGTGCGACTTTGAACGCATCACCCGAGACTCCTGCAACTTTCACAGCGAAGCGAATCAACGTGACTCCGCTGCGTGTGTGTGAGAGTGTGTGTGAGTGTGTTTGTGTGTGTGGACGGCTTTGTTTAAGGCGACCCCCACTCCTCCCCATAAGCATATTAACCGACGGTCCGGAGTTACTTACAATGGTCTCCCGGACGCGGTTGTGGAAAAGTTGCTCCCTAACCGACACGTCGTCCGCTTCCATTGTCCGACACCATTCCAGTGTCCCGACGCGATGCCGAGGGTTCAAGTGTTCAGGCGGGACATCCTCTCAGAAAGCCAGCGGACGTGTGACTCCCCCACTTCACCCAGCTGCTTTTAAACAGCTAACAAAAAAACAAAAAAAAAGGGCTGCTTCTTTCACGGACCTCTGCTGAAAACTGAGGAGGAGGAGGAGGAGGAGGAGGACCAGGGGGCGGGGCTACGCACTCAGCACGAGCTCCACGCAGCTGTCACTCAGCTTTCTATTTCACGCTTCACCAAAATTCACATCAATCTTGATTTTAATCCACCTATAACAGATTACTCTTCTATCTTAGCTTCTTTGTTTAGGTCTGTTCACCAAAAATCTGAAAAGTGCTTCTGTCACAATAGAATAGAATAGAAATACTTTGTTAATCCTTGAGGGGAAATCTTTTAAAGCTTGTCTCCAAACAGGATAGAAGACATTAAACATATTGAAAATAATGTTAAATATCAAATAAGACAGCATAAAATAGAATCAAATGTTAATATGAACAGGCTTTATATTGACTCATGTGAGCACAGAAAGGTTGGAATTGAAGGAAAACACAGCAAACTCTATTTCCAAAGAGGAGTGCCCTCATGAAGGAGGGCTCTCCTGCGGTGCTCTGTCGAGCATCTGAGTGGTAGAGGACTGTTGGTGCTTCTGGACATCATGGCCCTCAGTCTGGACCGGATCCTCCTCTCTGAGACCACCTGCACAGACTCCGTCTCCACCCAGACCCAGACACTGGCCTCTCTAATGATCAGGATAATCACCTGATAAGAAGCTTAGAATGTGCCAGTATGTTAAAAAGGTTTTAATACTTTATATTAACAGTGATGAAGATGCATATCTCACTGTTAAATTTCAAGAACTTAACATGAAGTTAACATTTATCACAGATTTAATATTTCAATTTCCCACATCCATTCTCATTTAACTTTACATGATGTTTGTTCATAGCATTGGACCTCTCTGAGCAATTTAAATCACGTTAATTTGATTGTGCATAGCTTTATGGCACTTTTATAGTCTGGTTTCAGTAGCCTACTGGAAACAGGTTACTGATATACTCGCAGCCTCCAAGAGTGAAAATGAGAATATATTTGAAGATGTTAATAAAACTATAAAAATAAAAATAAGACATCAAATCCTTAGGTAATGTTTTGACCACCTTCTTCTGGAGGTCATGTCACATCATAGGAAACTCTCATTAACATTTTATCGCTCTCAGAGAGTGATGAACTCTCCTTTCACCTGCTGGTTTCATTGGATCTCCACACAGGGCAGGAACAGTTTGATGAGACGGCCTCTCAGATCACTGTCTGCTTTCTGTGAGCAGGAAACTCTCAGGTTGGCTCACAGGATATTAGAGGACAAGTCACACATCCTGTTTTGTGTGTGTGTGTGTGTGTGAGAGGCTTCCCTCCCCTGCAGTCTCCACTGCCCATTTAGGAGGAAACAGAGCAGAGTGCAACTGTTCTCAATAAATGAAACCGAGAGAAATGTCTTCTCTTCTTTCACCGCCCTTTATACATGTAAACTTCATACAAAACTAACTCTTGAGAGAAAAGCTTTTCTTTTTCATATTTATATATTTTTTTTACATTTTTTATTTATACTCTCAAACAATTTCATATACTGCCTTCATGGTTTAGAATAGATGGTGTTTATTTTGCATCGACTACATGCTATATATGTATTTATGCTGCCTTGAATTGTCCCTCTGGGACAATCAACATTCATTACAATGGAAATGCTCATTTTGAATTTGAATACAACTGCCTGGGATGACAATATCTCAAAAAAGTTGGGACACTGGGGGCAAAAAAGCAATGTTAATACAATTACAGCTGAAGGGAGTCGTTTGCTTTGCCTAATCGGTCCATGCTTGAAAAAAAGAGTCTTTTAGAGAAGCAATCCATCTGAATTATCGTCAATAAGGATCTGAAGCAAAAATCTAAAAACTTGAAAAAAAATTTCAGATCACAAGAATAGTAATTTCTATAGTTCAGTAAATCTTTATACATGATAATTCTGGATATATCTTCATGGACGAAGTGAAGAACAAGGTCAAAGGTCACAATATTTGTGATTTTTTTTACATTTCATTAAAAACAGACATGCGCTTCTGTATTAGAAACATAACTGGCAGAGGAACACCTACATAAACATTGTCTGTGGACACTATTACTATACAACCCATGAAACTGGGATGCAAAGTGGAACCATCTGTACAAATAAATACAAATATCCCACATTCCTCTCTGAACCAATGCTCATTTAAAATAGACTGAGGCAAAACTGAATATCTATTCAATGGTTCATTGATTTAAAACGTGAAAGTTTTTTGGAGACATGAATACGAACTTATGAGAGCGACCATCTGGACTTTAATCGGTGCACAGTTCTCTGATGGTATGGAGCAAGAAGTGCCTGCGGCATGGGAAGTGTGCAAATCTGTAAAGAAAAACCAAATGTGAAAACCTAGAAAGAGGGTTTAAAATACCACATGCCCTCATCCAGACGGTGTCTCATTTAGAGAAGGCCTTGCATATTTCAACAGCTCCATACTGCATTCATTCATTCATTCATTACAACTGATCATGAAGAGTTTTAATGCCTGATGGACTGTAAATCAGACCTTTCCAGACATCATGAGCATCATAAAACAGAAAATCAGACAATGAGAACCCAGAAATGTTGAGCAGACAGAATTCTAAACATTTTCCTACCAAATTTCAAGGGATCACTCCCTTCACTTTCAAAAAAAAACTACAAAATAGGGTTTGGATTGTGAAACAAACAAACCTCCACCAGCTGTGTTTAGGAAGCATATTTCACCACCTTTCATTCCCTCTGGAAGACGTTTGGATTTGTTGGCACATAAAAAAGATTCTAGCTTAAAGCATTAGCACGGTAATTCCCTTGTTATTAATCCATATACTAAATGTCAACCAAACAAACAAACAAACAAACAGAGACGTGCACGAGCTGAACCTTTTGCTCATGCTATCAGTTTAGATGATCAAAGGCTCATGTTGATTGTGCATGTAGACGGCTGCACTTCCATTATCATAATCCAAAGTCCAACAGTTGCAACAGCTTGCTCAAATTCAGCTACGGAAACCACAGGAAAGGATTTCTCGGGATAAGGATTTGATGTTGTTGGCTCAGTAAGTACCTGAATCTTTTTGGGATAAAAACAAGAAATAAATAAATAAATGTTTGACAAGAATGCCATAAGTTTTCGTTTACGGAGCGAAGGTCATGATTTATAGGAAGGCCAGACCCTTTCAAATGACGAACGTTTTCCATCCGTAAAAGCTGTCATGCATCCAGTTAAATGACATTGTCCATCATGAGCTGAGATTAATCTGTCTTACATAATATATTATTCAACCGGGAAAGTGCATCACAGAGATTAAAAATCCCTCTGAGTTTTTGAGCTGAGGTGCAGATCACTGTGAGCGCTCCTGCCTGGGGGGGATGGGGGCAAACAGTGAGTGTGTGTGGGGTGTGTACAGTTCTGCAAGATGCAGAGTGGTCTCTCCCTGAGTCTGCTGGTGCAAATGTCTGTGGTGGAGGGTGGACTGTTTCCCACAATCCTCTTGGCAGCCTTCACCACCCTCTGCTGAGCTTTTTTAAAAGCACCACTTATCAAAAGTAAATGCGTAACCATTTTTAAGATAAAAAAGAGAGAAACAATTAAGCAAATAATCCAAGGATGAATAAAATCCTAAATTCATAAGAAATTAAATAACTGTTTAGATTAGATTAAATTTTATTTATTTTTTATCAGAAACAGGCTACCTTTATCCTGAAGGGACAATTAAGATGTTTTTGATCAAATTATCAGGTCAACAACAGGAAAATTCAAGAACAATGGATATAGAATTAAGGTGACATGGTTTTAAAATGTAAGACCACTGTTTTTGTTTCCCTGTTGCAGGCACATATCAAGAATGACTGAAATTCGCCTGACCAGGTCCTGACCCACTCAGGTAACAGGATGGTAAAAAGTGTTCTGGTAACCTACATCCTGTGGGCTGTGGCCGGTCCTCTGGGCCTTCACCATCTGTATTTGGGAAGAGACAGCCATGCTCTGCTGTGGATGCTCACTGTGGGAGGATTTGGATTTGGCTGGATCAGAGAGGTCATACGCATCCCCGCGTATGTTTCTGAGGCCAACGAAGATTCAGAGAAAGCGAGAAAAAGGGCCTCCGCCGCAGAGCCTCCGTCTTTGGGCCCTGTGCGATTTGCTGGGCAGGTGTGTGTTGGGATCTACTTTGGCGCTGTCGCTATGATTGCACTGAACTCTCTCAACTACTTCTACTTGATCGTCCTGCCGTTGTCGGTGGGAGCGGGAGTACATCTGGTGTCCAACGTTGGTCCGCAGACCTCCAATCTCCAAAAAACCTTGACTGCTTGTCTCATCACCTCTCCGATATTCTACGGCAGCACCTTCTCTCCTCTCCCGATCAGCTTGGCTGCCAGTGTTGCTGCTGCACAGCATCGCAGGATCAAGCCTCAGCGAGCACCTGGTGACGCCGAGAAACTGGGTGAGTGGACTAAATAGAGAAAACAGAAATGTTTCAAAACAACATGAAAACCGTCACTTCAGCTGGCAGTGGAAAATAAATAGAAACAAAAATATGTTGGAGCTAATGAATAGCATAAATCATATTTGAGGGACTGAGAAGAGGTTGGGGCACTTGAGGAATTTAAGATTTGCATAATCTGTGTTTTCCTGATTGATTTGAATGACATTGTTCCTTTCTTTTCTTTTCTTTTCTTCAGCTCCACGCCTTTACAGGCTCAGTCTGGCCTGGCTGGCCTTCTCTGCTCCAGTGGGTTACTGTATTTTCCACAACACCACAGCCACGCTGTACTACCTGTCTGACTGTATCGCGGCTCTGCTGGATGTTTTCTGGTTTCTGCCTTGGCTCAGAAGTGTGTTGGAGTACATGCTTTTGATGCCATATCGGCTCTTGTGTGTGTTTACTGGAGGGGGATACTATGAAGAGGCTTGGAGGAAGGTTCTGGAAATACTCCTCAAAGAATACACACAGAGAGAAAAAGAGGCTCTGAAGGTTAGTGATCACATAACTGTAAAATCATAAGGCTCACAGTCAGAGGAGGCCCACAGGATGCTGTTTGTAAGGTGTAAAAACTACAAAGAAGTTACATTTCAGCGATAAGACTGTTAAGGTGAAACTAGCAGGCATGTCACAACATTTACTTCCTGTTGTCATAAAAGTTAAGGCTTTATGAAAATATCCTTGCTCTCTATTGCACTGAAGAAAGGAACACATTTGAGTTGTCCAAAAAAATTAATTGTGCTGCTATTTCAATGTTGTCAGCAACAATCATGCCTTGTTCGACTTGTAATCGTGTATTCTGATGTTTTCAGGTGTTGTCTTTAGACAGCGATGCATCTTATGAAGAGATCACTCGAAATTACAGGGAGCTGGTCAAGACATGGCATCCAGACCACAACCGCAACAAGAATGCTGAGGAAATGTTTGTGAAGATTCACCAGGCTTATGAAGTCCTCCAGAGATGGCACAGGCCCAGTCGGGTCAAATAGTGGCCCTACGTTATTTGAGACAATGTTTTAGGTGTTTTCTTGCTACAATAATCTAAAAACACGTACAGACTTGCACTGCTTTGTCATCATCACTTATTCACACCATACTTTAAGTTGCCAAACAGCATTTTCCAGCTGTCTGTATGCTGCTTGTGAAGAATTTGGTGGTTTTGCTGCCCCCTCCTGGGATCACAGAGGTACTGTCGCCATGGACCATGCTACAACAATTTCCCAACCTGCTTTTAGTTAATTACCTGCATGCTGTTATGTCCGACGTGTGTTCTAATACAAGCCCGCGTGTATATACATATACACATATACGCGAATTTACATCATGTAAATGGACATTCTTGCACGTGCATTCATTTTACGATGTAATCTGCCTGTCACCGCTATTTTAAAGAGAAATATCCGTGCGCAGCAGCCGTCTGTGATGTCTTGCACTGTTCTGAGTTCATATAAAAGGTATAAAACTTCCCCACATGTATTCCTCTCACATGCATCGATGCATTCGACGATCACTGGATCAAGAGCTCTGTTGTACAATTATTCGGTCTGTATCCCAGCATGGGCCCGGAAGTTGTTTGGGATTCCCAGGTAAAAAAAAAAAAAAAAAAAAAAAAAAAAAAAAAAAGAGAGAGAGAGAGAAAAAAAGAAAAAAAAATCCAGGAGATGCTGTCGTCGCCTGGGAAAACAAACAGCTATCCAGACAATTAAAAAGAAAAACAGCCATCGGCGGCCAGGTACGGAGGAGGCTTGTGGACTTCACTGCGACACTTGGTGAGCACATCCATCGAGATAATTTGGAAGGTAGCGCATGTTTTTGAGTAGTTGGTGGGGTGAATGCCATTTGTCGTGTGGTCGGGTGCCATAGCAACGGCTCATTTGAAACACTGTACCGCTCGGGCCACTTTGACGTTGGATGACAGCCGCGTTCATGCGGACAAATTTGGACGGTCCGCAACTCTTGTGCAGCAGATCGCCGTTGTGTCTGGGTCGCTGTCTCGACCGTCCGTGAGCCGACTGGTGTCATCACGGACCCAAATCCACAAAATCCACCGCGCAGCTTAAAACAAACTGGCCGCGCGATGCGCGTGAAGCGGCGGGGATATAGTTTATACGGGGAACGGGGATGTACGTGCTTGAGCGCACAGGCGGCCATCTGAGGGCAAGGTAGGACTGTCTGGTGAGGGTCGGCGCCAGTGCGCGTCCCTCTTTTTTTTTTTTTTTCTCCCCTGCTCGCCGTGCCCTGGTGTGACTGGCGCGTCTCCCGGCTGCATCAGCGCCTGTTGCTCCCCGCGCGCGGCCAATGCCAGGAGACTCATTTTCCCTCAGATGTGCTGTCTCCGCCCCCAGTTCGCTCCAAAGTCTCCTCTCTCCATCCATTTAAGCACAAGGTGCAGCCTTTTTTTTTTAATTTGCCCCCCCCTCCTCCTTTTTTTTATCATAGATTTGACATGAGCGCGTCAAATCTCCCCTGCTCCTTTAAAATCCTCATGCTGTACGTCTGAAGACGTAACTCAGCAACACCACTGTAGTCTGGTCTCGGTGTTGTCTGCATGCTTCACTCTGGCTGTTGTGGAATAACCGCTTTATGTAATGTACTGTACATTTTTTAAAACCACTGTTAGTCTGTTACACGGATACATCATTGGGAACAAGTAATAAACTGAAGCAAAAACATTCTGAACATTCTAAGCTTTTTTTTAAATAACATATCTTGTAATAAGCCAATTAAGGACACAATGCAGAATTAGTACATTATTTCATTTACAGTTATTCACAGTGTCTCACATACTTTTTAGCTGATTTTCTCTCTTGCATGCACGTGCACGCCCATCAATAGGTTGCATATCTATTAAAATGTACATATATGCACATCTGCAAAATTCACACACACACTGATATGCATAGATGCATGTAAAAATTACCTCCATGACGCAAATCAAGATGGAGGAAAAAGATAAAACGGTGTTCCACTGCATATACAAGACACACACAGACAAAAGGATGAAGTTGATCCATATACTTTTACAGATGGAAGCTTAAGAAGAACATATCAATCATCTTATAACCTACATGCACACATGTAACATACACAAATAAAATCTATTCTCATACCGGTAGATGACATAATCAATGTTCTGTAAAAACATTGTGATAAAATAGACATTACCATTAAAAACCCAACGTTATTTAACAAATTTCACAAAGCATCAATGGACATTACAGTATATTACTGTTTCAGTCAGGAAAAATCACATTACAATTACCTGTATTTTTAAATTTTTGAGAATTCATCAAATCTTAAAATTAAATGTTTTGTTAGGGATGTTAAAGTAGATGGTTTTAGGAGGGGGCAAAGGCGTTGCAGCTATTTAATCTTGATGCTGAAGCTTTGACTCCTCCTTAAATACGCTAAGCGTATAAGTCTCTGTCGTTGTTGAGCCTCGCTTATTCATTTGCTGGTGGAGAAGAAAAAAGTTTGCTCAGATAGTGGCAGTAAACTTATTTTGCACTTTCAACTGAAATTAGGAAGGTACATTCTTTCTGCCTTTATCACAGGTAAAACATATTTATACCATAATGTCCAAGATAAAATGTCATATTTTTATGGGACTTGATTCTGAGAGGAACTAATGACAAATGAAGATAATAAGTCCTATTTTTTGCAGGGATCTGGTGAGAGAATGAATGCTGATGACTGTAATGGACGCTCATATGCACAAGGTAAGCTTGTATAGGAGTGAAAAAGCAATGTATATTTGTGTGTCCTGTCCCCGGACAGCAACATTTACTTTAATATCCTGTGTATATTTGTGTTTCAGGTAATGGTGGAGAGTCGTCAACAGAGCCGGAGTTTTATGGCGGGATGCAGGCCCCTTCTGCGAGATCTCCAAACAGTCAGCAGTCCTCTCCACGTCGCTCCCACAGTGGTCAGTTATTACCTCATGTGTTCTCGTGTGCTGTGTTACACCTTCAATACTCAGTACTTTTGGAAATAAGTGTATTTTTTTTTTTGGTTATATTCTCTGTCTATACAGCAAACTCCATCAAGGTTGAGATGTGCAGTGATGATGAATCATCGGGAGCTCCGCATCCGGAGAACAAAGAGGCTGCCAGGGACGAGAGGGGGAAGGAGGACAGAGGAGACCACATGGAGGAAGCCAGTGTAGAGTTCGCCGTGTCCGGAAGAGACAGGGCGATTTACAGCGAGATGGCCAGTCCGAATTCGGCCTCTCCGGGACCCATCCGGCTGCCCAACGGGAAGCTCCAGTGCGAGGTCTGTGGGATGATCTGCATCGGACCCAATGTGCTGATGGTGCACAAGCGTAGCCACACAGGTGAGAGAGAAAGAGCCACTTTTAGGTCGTGCAGGCTGCTGCAGAGTGTCATTTTATTGGAGACATTTAAGGATTTTCTTTTAAAGTGACATCTGTGTGCATGTGTTCATAGGCGAGCGGCCGTTCCAGTGTAACCAGTGTGGAGCCTCCTTCACCCAGAAGGGAAACCTGCTGCGCCACATCAAGTTGCACTCAGGAGAGAAGCCTTTCAAATGTCCCATCTGCAATTACGCTTGTCGCAGGAGAGACGCGCTGGCAGGACATCTGCGGACACACGCAGGTAAATCGGTTCTTCAGTTCTTTGGTCCAGGACACGTCTTTATGATTAGGTGCTACATTCACATTTGGGACAGTTCTGACCAAGAAATGATAGAAATCCAGGCTTTTAATGCAACACAAGAGGGCCTCACAGATCCCATCTGGAGAAACTTCACAAATGAAGAAAAGTCAGTGAAACGAAAGCACAGAGTATGATGTGTAAATGTGAAAAACAGAGGCGAGGTTGGGCTTCATTAGAAAGGTCCCTTTCCTCTGCCATTTGAAGAAAAGGGGAAATTGGTTTCTGCTTCTGTAAAACATGAAAAAAATGACATTTAACAGTCAGTGAAAACAGGAAATCCTGTTTGTGTTTTCAATTTTTGAGCACATATTCAACAGGTGTTCACATGTCGTCTTGGTACGGTAAGTTTTGGTCGAGCCTTACGGCTCTCGGGGGCTCATTTTCTCAGAAAAGACGATTACAGACTGGATGTCAGCAAATTGACGTCACTTTTTCCGAGAGCTTACTCAGGTGGAGCATTGCGGTGAATCGTTAGGCGTTCGTCTGCTGTCTGTGACAGGAACACAGATCAGTTTCTGGAATTTTCAAATGAAGGGGAAACCCATGCTCCTTGATGGCAATAATTCTGACCTGTTTTTTTTTTTAAACCTTATTTAACTGAAATTAACAAGATTTCGATAAGCTTTTTTTCTCAACCACAGATCTATTTAAGTATTTACAGGTGAAGTAGGGATAATTTTTTTTCATGAAATCAATGAAGTATTTTTTCCTTGGATTGCAGTTTCCTCTCCAACTGTAGGAAAACCTTTCAAGTGCAGCTACTGCAGCCGAAGCTACAAACAACAGAGCACATTGGAAGAACATCTGGAGCGCTGTCACAGTTATCTGAAGACGCTGGACCCTCCGACGGCCGTCAACACGCAGACAAGCCAGGGTAATGGACCACATGAACACCAAACCCACTCAACCCAGTCTCCCCTGTTTCCCCTAGAACAACCGGATTTGGTACTTTACTGGGTTATTTTGCTTTTAGGTGAAGAATCGGTGACGATGGAGACAATTTCGAAACCTGCACCTCAGCCATCTAACAACAAAATTCACTTTGTGGATCGACTGTCTATCAGCATCACCAAACGTAAGAGGTCCACACCACAGAAGTTTTTAGGTGAGTTTTACAGTCGTCCCTGTGTTATGTATTTGATGCCTCAGCTTTATTTTTATTTTTTTAAGAACTTATTATCTGTACTTTATTGCGATTCATCCAAATTTCAACATGCTTGTACACGTTTGGAGCAATCAGGTTCATCTTCATTAATACCAACTATTATGTTTGCCGTCCTGACACAGGTGAAAAGCACATGCACCTTGACCCACCGGAAGCACCTTATGAATTGTCCTCCGGCTCTGAGAAAGAAGGAGACCTCCTGAGCTCTCACTCTGCCGGTGAATCGGGTGGACTGGCTGGTTCACATCTCCACTGCGCCCGGAGTAAAGGCGACAACCACGAGTCGCCGGCGCTCTCTCAGCTCCATCCTGCCTTCCTGTCGGAGCTCCGCACAGTCATGGGCTCCCTCAACAGCAACGCCACTCCTCAGGGCCCCCGGGGCCACGGCGGGGGCGGGCTGGCCGCCGTGTCCCTCGGCCTGGCCGGGCGGGAGGCGGGCGAAGGCCGCGACGATCAACCCTCAGCACACAGCCATAACACCTCGCCCAACGGCTGCCCCGACTCGACAGACACAGAGAGCACAGCAGAAGAGCAGAGCACAAGGGCTACAGCCCCCACCAGTACCTCCAGCAACCACCACCTCCACTACCAAATCCCAGCACTGCCCCGCAGTCACCCCACTTCCAGCCCCAGCCAGGCCAAAGACTTGGACGCTGAGTGGGAGAGAGCGTGCCCCGTGCCCCCCGCCGCGGCCAAGAGGAGCCCCGCCTCGCCCCTCACCTCCAGGGACACCGTGCAGGTGCTGGACCGGGAGGGCAGGCCCGTGCGCTCCTTCCACTGCCGGCACTGCCGCATCCTCTTTCTGGACCACGTCATGTTCACCATCCACATGGGCTGCCACGGCTTCCGCCAGCCGTTCGAGTGCAACATCTGCGGCCACCGCAGCCAGGACCGCTACGAGTTCTCCTCTCACATCAGCCGCGGGGAGCACCAGGTGGGCTGAGGGGAGGCCGGAGAGGCCACGGTCGATCCCTGGAGTGGCGGGCTCACGTTTGTTCTGCACCAGATCAATTGCTTTAAATTCCTAGTACAAGAATAGAAGAATCTGCAATTTTATTCTGAGAATATTTATTACACCGAGACAGAAGCGAGTGAGAAGTACTTTCGCTGCACCAGTCAATGTTTAGTGGAGGCAAATTACATTCTATGATTGATTGCACTCCCATATCAAATCATTTAGCAAAGCTACCGGTTTTGCTTCAAAAGTGCCTTCTTTGGGGGATTCCTCTTAACTTAAAAAAAAAAAAAAAAAAACTAATAAAAAACAAGAAAGGAGTAGGGAACTGGTGCTGAAAAATCTTGACTAGCCATCTTTTCCTAAGTGATTTTACGTAGTTAGCACTTTTAGGAGAACATGTGCTCATGCGGTTGGTAAAAGCATGGCATGTATATTTTGAGAATTATATTGCTTAGTGTGCACTAAGAGCTTGGCTTTCGCGGCTGAGGAGGGTGTTTTGTGTAGTGTGTTAGGTGAGTTTAATATGCACTGAGAGCTTTGTGCCTCTGGATTTGGGAGAAGCTTTTGTCGCAGACGAAGCACAGAAATGGTTTGCCTTAACTCCCACGGTGGCGCACCGTTGTGGGGGATACACATTGTTTACAGCACGGTTTTAATGGTGTGTGAAGTCAACACTGAAAGAGAGAGTATTCAGGACAAAGTGAGACCATAGAGGAAGTGGAACTTGAAAAACTCCTGAGCGAGAAATGGGAGTTCAGGGCTCGAACATCAAATAGGATTTTGGATTTTAAAGTGAGCCTTAGAATCCTGGTGCAGATCAGACTGTGAGCCATGTTGTGTATATTAAAGAGCCTGTCTGAGATTGCCCAGGGTGCTATACCTTTATGGGAATGCACTTTTAGGTTCCCTGCTTACATATGAACGTCTGCACTTGATGGCTTTATAGTTTTATTTTTTATTTCTGTGATTGTTCTACTGCACTGATATTGCATAGTCACGATAAGTGATCCTGGAACACCGGCGCATTTTTAGCGGGGCCAGCCTCCTCCCGGTTCCCGCGGTGTTGCACTGGTTCTGCGGTCTGCACTCAAAGTTTGCTGCAACGTGCGTGGCTGAGAATTTAAATATCAGTTCAACTAAAACAATTATTTTCTGGTTTGGCACCGAGACTTTAAAACGATTTCCATGATGTGAGTTACGAAATGATTTGAAATTCAATCAGCGGCAAATTTAGTTTGAATCTGTTCAGTTATCACTTGTGATTATCTATTTAGTGTTGTTTGTTTCAGCCTTGGTGTATTTAATCAGCTATATTCCAAATCTTATCCAGCATACTCCTCAAAGTCCATGAAATGTTACCTCCTGCTTCTTTATAGCACCCAAATACCTTATTGCTACAGTACGGTGAGTTATCTGATAATGTTAATATTGGGAACACGAATGAGACCAAACTCAGTATTCTTACTTGTTATTGTGGGTTTGCTGCTTCATAGATTAACTTGATTTCCTTTAATAGCAGGCAAAATGTACTTGAAACAGTTTGAGAAAAAAAAAGTAACCTAAAAATGCACTTGGTTTGATAAGTAGAGAAATGTGTGTGTGAATGGATTATAGCATGTGTGCTTGTCATTTTTCTGCTTTTACCTGAATTGTGAATTATTTTTGAAATGTGAAGTAATCTCAAGAAGTGAAAATGAGGCATGGGATTCTTTTTTTTTTTCTTTTTGTCTCCTTGTGTGGACTTAATGTTATACAAAATATTTTGTGAATGATGTAACATGACAAAACACTTTACCTCAAAGTTAAAGATGTACAACTGCCTCATTATTTCAAAAGGTCATGTTGCTTTCTGAGATGTTCTTGCAGTTACAGATGCGTGCCCCTCGATATTCTCAAGACTTTTTACTGTCAATAAAGTTACATTTATTGTAAAAGTGATCCTCCAGGGTTTGACTGTGAACACGTCCACATCTCATTAACTTTCACTTAAAGAAAATCCTCAAATTCTCAAATCTCAACATCTTTTTAATAGTTTGAAGGAACGGTAACAAATTACATTTCTGTTTTTTTTTAATCCTTAAAAGATGATTAAATTTGTACAGCTTTTATGCACATATAGAGTACATGTTAGGCTTTGTTAAATAATTCATGTGAATCCACTTATATGTACATCAAAAATGCAGCTACTTCTGATTATGTTTCTTCTCATATTGATTGTAAAATGTCAGGTTAAAGTAAGAAAAAGGTTTTCCACGTAGACTGAGTTTTAACTGGATAAACCCGAGAGGTTTTAATTTATTAATTAATTTATTTATTTATTTTATTTATTATTTATTTATTTGTCTCTGGTTTATTTTTACCTTTTTCAGTGTTGTGCAGCAGAAAAACAGGAAAAATATAAATCTGAATCTAGTTATTATGGGAAGATTCAAATTTAAATGTGTAAAAATCATTCTATGTGCACATAAATGGCTGAAAATTTGTATAAATGTTAGACATTATATGTTTTCAAAGAGCGAAAGCCTGAACCACACGGATCCCCTTGCCATTTCCTTTTATTAGGCAGCTCACAAAAGTAAAAAAAAAAAAGGCTTTGAACTCACTTTTGTGGTCATTAATGTACGAAGTTTTTTTTTTTTCTTTTGTGACTTTCCAATCTTGTAAGCAACATTTTCATGTCAGTTGCATTTTGAACACATTAATTGAGGAACAGAAACCGAAAAACACATTTTTAGATGCAATAATTACAAAACTAACAATTCACAGGAAGGAAGTGCTGCTTTCATCCGGGCCCATTAAAATGACTGAAGAAGAGAAGCCACCGCAGTCTCCTCGAAGTTTCAGGTACTTTTGTAAACATTTTATTTTAAATATTTCAGATTCTGACACGATATGAATACTGAACATGATGCGGTTGTCAGTTGAATCCTTTTTCCTAGTTAACAGATTCATAACCAAATTAAATAAGGCTTTAAACGTTAGACTAACGAAAATCACTTCTGTAATTGTTATTGCTTGTGTTCGTTTGAGATTTTAAATGATGTTGAAACGGCCCTCAAAACACGTCAGAATTGCGAATCATCAAATTAAAAGAGATTGGTTTCTAATCTAATGAAATGGAAAGTAGTTAATTTGTAAATCTGCTGTTCTGCCACCAGATGGCGGTCTTTCACAGTGGATCTCTATGTATTGTGTGTTTTGCCCTCAGAGCTGTCTGAAGGTATCAATAATGATTGTTGGTTAAAAAAAATAAAAAGGCCACATAGTTGTGGGAAGTGTTTTGGGTGGGATTTGGGAAAACTACACTGATACACATTATATATCTGTTGTTCATTTACAAGTAGTTCACTGCTTTCCCATTGCATGTGAGGAAAGCTCATTAGGGACTGTAATTGTCCAGTGGAGACCAAGGCATTCTGGGATTAGAGATGTCACCACTGCTTTGTGTGTTGTGTACAGGGCACAGTTTGGGTTTAGAGCACAGGTTGGATTTTCTCACATGCCTTTATTTTATTCTCTTTTAAACTAACACACCTCAAAGATGAAGGCAAATACACAAATTGATGTAAGTACACTACAAGAAAAGGGAAATACTTCTTCACAACAACCTCCATACTTTTCCATGTGAAAGATCAAGACCCCTTATTCATTCAACTAAACGCTGAAAAAGAAATCAAACTGAGTCGTTTCTGTCTCAGCGAATTTATGATTAAAGTGCTTTGGCTGCTATGCAGACGTATAGCTGGTATCAGCATCAAGGCAATTATTCCATCAGACTTACACACCCATTTGTGTGGAAGAAGATCCGCTGCCGCCTGCAGCCAAGTAAAACAAAGATGTTTTCCCACATGCTGGCGTTTCACTGGAGCTGTACACAAATGGACGAGGAGAAGCAAATGGTATCGATTAATGCACTTACTGTGCCATTTCAGTTATGCAAAGAATGAGTCGATCACTCAACTGCCGAGTGTCAGGCGAGGACACGGTCAGGTGCATTCAGAGTGCAGCCATGTTCTTGGTATTATCATTGGCTCGTGCGTGTTGAGTGGTTTTTAACCCAAACCGATGACATTTACGAAGCAGCCGTCTCTGTTTCTCCTTGGACAATGTCAGTGTCAGACACATACTGTGTTTAATATCACCAAATCAAACACATTCAGACATGAAGAAAAAACAACGCTCCAGCGTGGCGTCATTTAGCCAGTCCATGTACAACACACAAATATAAAACAGTATTAAATTGGGGGCCAGAATGATCTTTTTAGGGTGCAAAATTTATTGAAAGATTGCTGGAACATTTTTTTTTAGGATTGCTCTGGAAGTGATTAGGCCTCAGAGCCTTGGTGAGTATACTGCAGAGAGACAAGGGTGGGTGGGAGAAGCATCTCGTGTGTGTGTATGTGTGTGTGTGTATAAGAGTGAGTGGGACACAGAAAGAAAATGTTTTGAGAGACGGAGACCGGGGCGGTTCTCTTATGCAAGCAGTTCTCAGTATGCATGTGGATTGGAAGATGTGTGGCTCCTGTGGTTGGCTGTCCCCTGTGTCACTGCCTTTAAAACACACTTGCCAAGAGAAATGTCTTCTTTACAGGCTTTGGCTGCCAGATGCCGGGGATAATGGATGGGACTGCAGAGGGAAAGATGGAGAGGTGCGTTCAGCCAGCCACACAGGCGCACACAGTAGCTCGTGCACGTTAGTGCACGATGTGGCCCTGAATGCTGACGTACGTCACTCACATATGGCGATGTTTTACACCCGACAGGCCACACCAAGTCACTCAGTTTGCAGTCCGACAAATGCCACATTTTGGGGATGTGTTCAAGGACACGGTGGAGGGGAGTAGCTGTGTGTGTATGTGTGTGTGTGTGTGTGTGTGTGTGTGTGTGTGTGTGTGGAGCTGTGAAGTAACACATGGGGCGCCAGAGTGTGAATGCGAAAAGTGTGTCTGCAGGCGAGCAGAGCCAGTGACACAGGAATGTGTCATAGTTCCTGCAAGCCACTCAGCTCCTAAACTGCAGCAAATAAACATTCCTCCGCTGCTGTGTCAGTGCTGAGCCCTCGCCCACTGTCGCTGTAAAACACAGCCTGTAATTAAAACCAAAAACTGAGCGTTTCTCCTTTTGTTTCCAAGCCGTATTACCAGATTAGACATAATCGCCACATGCCTTCAGGAACTTCTCAGTGCTTCAGAGGTGGCATGTTGTGGTCTGCATAGCATCAATGGGGGGTCCGGCAGACAATGAAACCGTCCGACTCATCTTTCCTGGTAAATGCTGAGACAGTTCAAGTAATCTCAACCTGCTGTGATTTGTAATGGTTGAATATGCAGCACATATGGCCTCTGTGGACGGTTGAAAAGTATTCAGTTACAGCAGAAATACCAATCGCCTATTTTTTTTTTTCCTCACTTAATGTGAAAAAGAGTTTATTAGGATTAGTTTTGATTCCACTTTAACATGAGAGGAGTTATCTCCGAGGTGTAGTGGTTAGTGCTCTCGCCTCACAGCCAGAATGTCCCCGGTGTGAGTGCGGTTTCACGTTGGGGCGCTTTTCTGTGTGGATTTTAAATTTTCCTTTGCCTGTGTGCGCACAATGTTTCTACAGAGTGAAAAATACACATTAAGAGAAGGGTTGTCAAACATAAGGCCAGTGGGCCAAAATTGGTCAACGCAAGAGTCTCCAATCCGGGCCGCCAAACCACCAAGCAAAAAGACAGCAATCACACATTAGCCTTAAAGTCACTGGGAGTTTTTAAACCAGAAATTATGCAGCAGCTGGAGAAGAAGGTTTTTTTTGATATTGCGCTGTATTTTACACCAGAAGGTTTCATTAAAAGTGGCTTTATGTTGAAATTGTCGTTATTTCTGGTAGCAACTAAAACATATTCTTCATGTACAGTTTAAAATTTACATTTAAATATTATTATGGCACTAATTCACCGGTTCAGCCTTAGATGAAATTGGTCTGATTGTGGCCCTTGAACTAAAATGTGTTTGTCACCGCTGCTTTATAGGCCGATTGATATTCCATAATTGATGTATGTGTGATTGTGTGTGTTCAGAGTTGTCTGTCGCTCTGTTGGTCCTAATGGAATTATCTGTTTTCGTTTAATTTCCAAAATCAAGATTGATTTAAACCTAAACATAATTTAAAGTAATGCATAACAAAGACAGTTCCTTCAGGTATCTGTCAGTATGTTTCATGTATAGTAGAAGAGAAAACATGTGAATGAATTACATTAAGACAAGAGAGGTAGAGTCCGTTTGATTTAAGGTTAAACTTAGAACAGCTGTCGAGGCGAAAAATGAACCAGATAATTCTGGAAACAAGCAAAAAAAAAAAAACAGACCAAATTCTTCACATTCATATTAAAAAGAGAAGTTTAGGCTTGTATTTGAAAACAGCTGATAAAAACATCCATCACAGAGCTAGGTTTTGCTGTGTTTCTTGTTTGTTTTCTTGTCTGTTCCTTTGTGTCTCCTCTGGACATTGTTCTACATGAAAACTCCAGTTCTTCACACTCACTGCGAGACAGTTTCCCATTTGGAGTAGAAGTGTTAACACTCAATATCGCCAGACACACATTGCAGCAATTTATCACCGACTAGTCAGTTCGATTTGAATAAATGCAGGCTTCATCCATGCTGACAGGTGAAATTATGCTCAGGCTTATGATGTGTCACATGGATCCCGCCGCAGTTTGTGCTCAGATTTCATGTGGATTTCGGAGCTGAAATGTTGCTGCGCTGTACCCATACATTGTCAGATGTCTGTAAACATATTCTACTGTTGGTTGCCCTTGCCCAGCATTTTTCCCTATCATTACAGCTCTGTTTACAGGAGGTCTTACAGTATTTGCTAGCATATCATCTGCTGGAGAATTTACAGTGGTCTGAAGTCGCGCTGTGACGCACAGTTTTCCGTCTTGCTCGCAGTGAAACCCGCTCTGACATGGCACTTTATCTGTTTGTTGTCACTTGTCTGGTCTGGCCAGGTTAACCAGGCACAGATGTGTAACCAGGGAGTTTTACTTTTTCTCGGTGGATAATTGTTGTTACCAAATTACTGCCCATGCTCCCTCTCCACATCTCATTTCTAGAAAAGCATTTCGAGGTTGGCTGCTGAGCGCATGCGGCGAGCCGGAGAACATTTTAAGAGGAGATTAGTCTGAAGTGACATGATGCGTTTATCTCAGCAGACTTGAAATGAAGAGAAGTATTTACCTTCGCTGACAAACGAGTCAAGAGGGAGGAGACGTCAAGACGAGACAGTCTCGAGGTTTTTTTTCTGTGTTTGTTTGTTTGTGTCTGTCTGTCTGTCTTTTGGAGGTCCCCGTAAAGAAATGTTTCAGGTCACGTCACGGTGACGGTGACGGTGAGGGCTTCGGGCTGAGAGAGTAGCAGTTATGGTCGAGTTTAGAGTGAGGACAGGAAATGAACGTAAGTCAACGCAGTGTCCGTGGCGCGCGTGTGTTTTCACTTGAGTCCCAGCACGAGGACAAACATGAATCAGCCTCTGCAAGGTGATAATATATTCTGAGTTGTCGACACCATCTCAACGTATGCTTACACACACACACACACACACACACACACACGTATGCATGAATTGCACAAAGACTGCTCAGCTTTCTCCCTCCCAGTTTTAATGCAGCGCTCGCTCCCCGTCTCTCCTCGTAGGGGCACCAGGCCTGACCACAGACATCATACTGATTGCTCACCGTGGTCCAGCGGTCTGTCCACATTCCCACCCTGATTCACTATGTGCAGAAAACCCAACAACGGAAAACAGCGGTTTGAGAGTGTCTGTAGGTTTGCGGACAGCAGTGAGTGTCTCGCTCTCCTAAATCACTCCTCTTTTTCTCATCTCTTCTCTTACTGCCCCGGGAAGAGGGGAGCGGGCCAGTGTTTGGGAATGTCCCGGATAAAAAGCGTGGGGATCCTTCGTGCATGGATCTGCCCGGAGGATGTCGGTATAGCCTTGCCTCTCGTCCGGGTGACAGGTCGTGGCAGGCTGGTCGATGATGAAGTGATGGAGATGTTAGGAGGCCACGGCCATTGTGATGCTGGGTGGCTGTTTCTCTGGAACTGCCATCTGCCGAAAAGGTCAGTTGCTAGGGGATGACTCTCCTGGACCGTGTCTGCCTCCCAGCTGCCATCCACACACCCACACACACAAAGTTAGAACAACACACACACACACGCACTCGCACATTTGTGTTTACTTCTGAGAAATCTGAACAAAACTTGACAAAATCTGACCCACAAAGCAGACCTTCCTGTAACTAACTGTAGGTGAGCTTTAGCTGATTACAATTCTTTGTGAAATGATGAGTGTGTGAATGTCGATCGTATCGCATAATCGCCCTCGTGGTGACTTAATGGCACCAAACACATGCTTGTGATCATTACGCGAGCTTCACACGGGTGTTCCAGCAATAACAATGCCCCGGTAATTGAAACTTGGCCTATTACTGAATACAAGGATTACAATCAAGTGCTGGGTCAACCCAGGAATCAGAGGAGGACTGTGAGCCAGACCCATGCCACGCACCATTGTCCATCAGCACCATTGTAAGCAGTCCGTCATTCAGCACCGTGACCCAATCCCAAATTCTGTACCATACGCCCTTGAAATTAAAGCCAACTCCACCCAACAGGCAGAGGTTTTTTTCCACAATTTAGCAGGAGTTTTAATAGGAAGCTGCTGTGCTCTCATTGTGCTGCATCCTCTCTGCACGCTGTCTGCTGATGGAGCAGTTTGCTCTGTCATTGCAGGCGAGTGAGAACCATTCCCAGTGACTAAACCTCTATTTTGTGTCAGTATTTTTTAAAGGATGCTGCGTTTGAGTGACAGAGGAATGATTAGTTAGTACTAACAATGTGACACATATCTGCAACTAGATGTCTTACTGCTGTTATCTTGAAATATTGGCTAAACAGTAGCAGGGAGGAGCTGAAATCACCATGAAACTCAACCACACCATTTTCGTACCATCTCAGTTTAATTTTCATCCCTTCTGTCACTCTCTCCTGCTCGTCCTCCTTTCTTCTTTCATCACACCCGGCCTGCGCTGGTCCGCCGGCCTTCCACAGAGAGAGCCGTTGTTTTTGTTTGTGCCCTTCTCACCACGGCTGCCTGCTTGCCGCCTGGCAGCCCCGTGTGTCAAAGGTGGCCGCAGCAGAACAGACTGTGGGAACAGCCGGTTAGCCTCGCTCGGTCCCTCGCTCCCCAACCGGAGGGGCAGCCATCAATCCAGCGCTCCCCCTGTCCCCGCTTCACACAAACACACAGCGGAGCACAAACCAAACTCATACTCACACACACAAAAAAAAAAAAAAACCCTACAACGCTCACACCCTCTCCCAATAATCCTCGGAAGCAATTTCATCTCGACTCGGGTGGCGGCCCATTGTCGCCAGCCCCTTCAATCTTTCCTTATTAACTCTCGCTTTGTCCCGCATCCGAGCTTCTGGACTCATCTCTCCTACATTCCGATCAGTGCTGCTCCCAGCACTCCCAGGCAACCTCCATTCGCTAATCCCACTGCCTCCCCCACCGGCAGCCCCACCCCAAGGAACTCTTACTGTTTTTTTTTTTTTTTTTTTTCCCCAACCTGCCGATCACCTACTTGCAGAGTAAGGTAGGGGCATTAACTCCATGGGTTTTCTGAAGGCAGAGCGCGAAGGCAGGGTGGGTGAAAGAGGAGGCGGCCACAAAGTGACTCCAGCCCAGACAATTAGAACAATGAGCCGGGCCTGTAGGGGGCTAACTCGCTGCGTCACGCCTGGACGGTGGGGTATTTTGTCAGTTTAATGAATTGTCCGTCAGGCCAGGGCCACATCGCAGGCTGCGCAGGGAGAGGCCAGCAGGGACCCAGACACTAAGTCGGTATTTATTACACTGCCTTTGTCACTAATTGAGCTAATTATCACTGACTCCTCAGCACTCCCACAGGCAGCACCCCCTCCACTCTCCGGCTACCGCCTCTCCCACCTCACTCTCATGCCTGGGATCTGAACTCTCCCTTTTTTTTTTTGAAGTATTCCCACTTTCTCTTTTGTTTCATCTGCTCCCCATAATTTCTGATTATTCCTTCTTTCTGCCACATTTGTCTAATTTTTATATTGTCATTATCTATCTATCTATCTATCTAGTGTTTTTAGAAATCATATGTACAATACAAATTTCTACATTTCTTATATCTGCCTTTAATTGAAACTTTTTGCAGCACTTCCGTTCATTCTCCTCTTATTTGTTTTGTGCATTTTCCTAATCCCCCCCACCAAATCCAGAGCATGAATCTCACAGCTTTCTGTGAGATTTCGCTCCTTTTATTACCGAACACCTCGCTGTGATTTCATGCTTCGGCCTGAGAGGTCTCCTATGATTCCGCAGTTTCACACTGTAACATCAAGAGTGATTCAGAAACTTTCTCATCTGTCTCTTTTCCTCCACTGTGGTTTATCTGAGTGACCCTCCCTGCTTCTGTACTGTGGTGGGCTACTGAGCTTTCCAAGCTCCTGCGGGTTGGTCAGGCTGCCAGGCAATTGGGCCAGACTTTGGGGTTTTATTATATTTCATAATTTTTCTTTATTTCCTGCAAACATTAAGCAAGTGACGCAAAAAAAAAAAAAAAAAAAACACTCGATGCAGTGAACTCCTTTACTGTATAAAATAAGGTTTGTGACTGGATAAGCAGGCTGTCTCTGTGGTTGGTAACACAGATGCGGGGATGTTTTGTGAGCTGGAGAAAGAGTCTGCTTTGGTGGTGGTAATAGGATTAAGCAAAGGACACCCAGGGATAGGCTTATATGTCCACTTGGTTCGTTGTCAAAACTCTCTCAAACACAGAAGCAACAACAGACATAATAGCATCTTTTGACACATTCAGGAGGGCAGCTTAATTGAAAATATAGACTTTATTGTTCTATCATACAGTACAAAATCAAACCAAAGCCTAAATCTTTTGATTAAAATCTAAAAAAATGTAATCTCTTGCATCTCTCTATAACAGTATAAAATCCTCAGAAATAAATATTTCATATTTACACTAAGAAAACATGGTAAATATTCAGTGCATGACCAAATGTTTTTACATAAAACAAGCAGAGAAGTGAAAATATTCTGTCTCTAGCACAAAGTCTGTTTACTGTCAGCTACTTTACACCAAAATGGCATAAAACCCAGAATCTCCTCAAGTGATAGCATATTCTCCAGCCACTGCCAGACGTGTAAATCATTAAGCAAACTCACAATTTATTCATAAATATATTCAGATATTTTAATATTTACAGCATTTTGGTTCTCTTAGCTGATATACAGTATTTTTTTTCTTCAGAAACCATATCCTTCATGATCATTTTTTTCTTCTTCTCTTTTTACAACCTAGCTTAAAGTAATACACCATTCGCCTACTTTAAACGTGGAACTATTTTATCTCTCCACGTGAGTATTTATAGGAATTTAGTGTATTATTTTGTGACATTGATCTCTGAGGTCGCGTTTCGTTGTTTAATATCGACCCTCTGTTTTTGCTAGTCACGCCGTAATATTCAGTGTATTGATGATACATTCAGATCGCGTTGCCTCAGTCAGATCTAATCACTCAGCTCGTATTTTCCTTGGTGAGCGCCGATCCTTGTCATGTACCTCCAGGACCATCCTGTGGTGAGTCAGAGTGGCAAATCAGGCTGGAGGTGCATTCAATTGTGGAGAAATCTAAACAAAAAAGGGGCGAATGTGGTGAGTAATTCATAAGTGGTTGTGCTGTGTCCACATCTTGAGTGTGCCCGCTGGGAACTGATAGTCCATCCAGGAGATAAACTTTACACCCTTACATGTGATGCAGGCCAAACTTCAGCTGAAGAACATAAAAAAAAAAAAAAAACCTTTTTTTTTTGTTAAATAACCTCATTCTTGTTAAAGGTCCTGACCAGTTTATAAGAGAACATGTTTGTGGCTCCTTGGCCGCAGAGACATCTGTGAAACATTGTGTCCAGTTTGTGCCCTGGGTGGGAGAGAAGAGCTCTATACAGCAGTCTGATTCCCTACACATCCATTCGCCCCTTCACCTCATTTATCCACAGTGTAAACATGGAGGGAGGGATGTGAGTGCTTTTCATTCAACATGGATGGCTGTCTTATTTAAATATTTAATAATGTTAAGCATTAAAGGCAAAGAGAAAGCATATATACTCCCTCTATACCCTGTTCACATATTTGTGCTTTTCTCCTACTGTCAAAAACATTGATTGAAGTTTTGTGCCAGAATTTTCCCTGTATCGGTTTACCTGTCTCAAAGCTTTCGTAACGTGTCAAACCACTCAGTAAACTACCTGTTTTCCTGAGGAGGTCTTCTTTGCTCCTCATATATTCACCTTTGATCATAGACACTGGTATGATGTTCGTGCACTGGTACAGTTCAGGCAGCTCACATGGCAGCACCAGTGGAAGGTGCAGTGGCACCGTTCGGTCACGCTCTCCGTCCGGGTCTTAAAACCTCGTCCGCAGCATAACAGCTCACATCCGTCAAGGCCCGGAGACGAGCTGTTGCATGTTCTCCCAGCAGTGCCCAAAGTGCCGGTTTTGCCGTTGTAGGAGCAGAAGTTTGGCGACTTCTCAAAGTAGACCAGGTCCATCCCGGATGGGGGTTTGTGGGCCGGGTTTTCGGGCTCTAGATGACGGGGGTCGGCCCGGTGGGAGGCGCGGTTGCTGCCCTTGTTGGCGTAAACAACTCGAGATGCGCCGTCGAATCGGTCCTTGAGGAAGTCTCCAACCGTGCGGAAGCTGGGGAGGCGCATCCAGCAGGTGCGTACGGTGCAGGAGCCCGACATGCCGTGGCACTTACACTCCTGACGCATCTCCGAAGACACTGTCTGCAAGGAGGAAGACCACAAACCTCTCATTAAATTTCACTCTGGATGTGAATCTCGGATGTATCAGACGGCAAATATCAAAGTCTTACCATCCTGCCAGCTTCGTTGTTGTGTAAGTTGGTGAGGTAGCGCAGATCCCTTCCCCTCTCGCTCGAGTCCACAAACTCACGGCTGAACATCCGGCCAAAATCCACATTGTCACTGCAGCCCCCCCAGTGCCAGTCTGGCCCTCCGGGACCTCGGCGACGATAATCGCATGTGCACGACTCAATGGCCCCTTCTGAGCAGGAGCGAGCCACAGCATGGGTCACCCCTGCGCTGGTAATGGCAAATACAAATGCTGTCTCTCGGCAACCTGAAGCAAGAATATGAAAACTTCCCATCAGAGACGGATCCAAACTTTTTTCTCCTTGGCTTTACCAAATTTTTGCCAAAAAATTGGGAATTATTTGCAGACAAAAGCTTTTAAGTGCAGACAAGAGATTCCATTACATCTTGGCCAGAGTTGTCTAAATTTTGCCTGATGCGAAGCATAAGAGACGCTCACCACGATTGACGATTTTGCCAAATACTGCCGGGCTGTGGGTGGTCGGGCAGTTCCAGCGGCGGTTGCGGAACTGCCATTTGCACTCCTTTATGGCGGTGTGCAGCCCAGCGGCGATGGCATGCAAGATGCCAGGATTCTGCCGAATCAGCCGGCGCTGGCGTCGGCTCAGGAGGGCCAGGCTGGGGTCCAGGACCAACTGCACGTTCTTGGAATTGGTAAGGAGGTTGGACGAGGAAGCCACATTGACAATACCCCTGGCACAACGGGACAAGGAAATCAGAGTCAAGAGGGCTGGCAGCTCCTGCATGTAGCTTCGTAGGTGTTCTGCTAAACTCCTAAACTGATGTCTCTTGGCATCCCTGCCTTTAAAATTACAGTTTCTCTCTTATTTACTACAGTAACAGGAACACAGTCTGTAGCATGACCACGAAGAAGACGGTATCTAAATCAAATAAAATGTTTCAGGCTTGGCTGAGAGCATTAAATGTATTATTTCAACCCCTTTATTTGGATCAGACACAGCTACCTGTCAGGTTCATAATTAGAACGTATACTGCTGAATGTGCAGCTCATGTTATTCTCTCATTGTAAAATACACAACATCACAGTGAGATGTAGAAGATATTGTGCTTGGCACATTTGGGAAAATCTCTTCAGATGTTCAAATCTCAATATTGAATCTCAAAGCTGTAACAACTTACCAAACAATCAGCCTCTTTACACTTCTTTAACCCATAAACTATGTTATGGCTACTGTTTTTATTCATGAAATCAAAACTTAAAATGTTATTTAAATTTGTGTTTTCCTTACATATGGTTGTGGCTCATGCCAAACATGGCACCTGCTTCTTCAGTGAAATTCAGATTTCAGCTAAGTGGATTTTAATACATCCATTTGGTGGTCATGGTTTTCAGGAGCTTACTTTAAGTGTTTGAGGACACAGGCTGTATAATTTCCACTTCTGCTTTCTACTTCTGGTATTTTTTTCTTTGAGATTTCTGTGTCAACTTCTTTTTTTTTCTTTTTTTTTTTCTTTCAAAACCACGTGGAGTGTAATGGCTGTGTCTCCTGGTAAACATTATCATCCGGAAAGGAGAGCGAGCCTTGGCCTGTTTGAAGGCTGACCCAGACAGTCGTGCGGTGAGGCCTGGGAACGTTAATAAGAAGAAAAAAAAAATCATCTTTTGAATGTTTTCATCCTTTCAAAACTCAACGGTGTCTCTTTTTTTTTTTCTAGCTGTTTTTCTGGACTTCTGCTGACATTTTTAAATATTTGTAAAACGTCCTGCCGTTGTGCGCAAATACTGTCCAACCAGGCGCACCGCAAAAATCTTTCGTTAAATCATTACCTCAACAAACCCAGCCCACAGTTTATAGATTTTTAAACATGCAGTCCAGCATGTTAAACTCTACAGATACGATTTTTCATTTTCTTTTTTCTTTTTCCTTTTCATATCAAAATATAATGCGGTTGGCTGTTTTTGTTTGAGGTTGCTGTATAGACAGGGGAATGTACAGTATTAGATCAACACGACCCTGGAATAAACCTCCTATATGTTTCCAAGCAGCTATGACATAAATCCATATTTAATTTATCCCACGTTGGACTGAAAAATGTTGTCCTGTGTTCAAACCACACGACCCTAGAAGTAGAGGTGGAGACGGAGTAAAAGTAAATTAAATCTACCGCAAATAAAAGGTGAAACTGTAATTATTAGCCCCCAGAAAAAAAATAGTTTATTGTTTAATAGCCTGCTGCAGCTGATTTCACTGAAAAGGCAATAAATTAAAATCTGAAGGAAAAAAGAAGTTAAATTGGTTATTGAGCTTTGGAGCAAGTCTGGAAACGACAGCTAAAATCCCACAAGCCTAAATGCGGCTGTTTCCTTTTTTTTTTTTTTTTTTTTTTTTGAACAGGAGTTGCGAGCAGATCCAAAACTAACACATTATTTCGAGCATGCAGCATGAAATGTGGTGAGCCAATAAAACGCTCCTCGCTGAAAGCAGCGCGGGGTCTTTCCCGAATAAACGCGACTGAGCGACTCTGGAGCCAGTCTGCATGGATGGATGGATGGATGGATGCTGATGGCGGAATCAGCGCATCGTGGCACGCGGCGGCGCGCGCTCCACTCACCACCACCGGCCGCTGTTGTTGACGGCTCCTGTGCCCGAGAGCGAGGACACCAGCAGGATGCAGGCGGCTTTCACCCCCAACAGCAGCGCCAGGCTCCTCATCCTCACTCCAGGACAACTAGCAGGGGAAGGAAAATGTCACCATTTTACGCACGCACAAGTGTAATTTAATTCTAAGGAAGTCCGCCAGTTATTTGTCTTAGGCAAGTGTTATCATAAATCTAAAGATCAAGCTATTATACATTTTTTTTCTTAAAACGAAAAAAAAAAGGTCCAGAAATGCAGGTTCCATCTAAACTTTTGCAATAATGCTCTCCTGATTTATCAGTGGAGTACAGCTGCAAGGTGTCTACTCACCACGCCAGTCTGATGAGAGGACTTGAAAGGTGAGAGGAGCTGGCAGCCCTAATTGACTTAAATGGATCTTGAGTGGCGACAGGTTGCTAAATGATGTGAAGTGTCCAGGCAGGATGCTGCTGCTGCTGCTGCTGCTGCTGCTGCTGCTGTCCTCTTCACTCTGTCTCTCTCAGTGATGCTTTGCACGGCGCATTGAACGCGTGGGACCATCCCGAAGACTTGATCCCCTCGGTGACTGATAGGCAACACATTCTTCTCTTATTGAGCGCTACGAGGGGAATAAAAAAGGGATTTGCTGCTCTCATCTCCCTCTGTTTTTTTTCGCAGCCTTTTCAATAGGATTGGAGGGAGGGATAGTTAATGCTCTTCATAGGGCGCACAATGAATAAGGAAACACAACTGAGCAGAAAAGAGAAAGGAAGAGAGGAAAAAATAGGGCAGTCCACAGTGTTGCGCATATTACTTGTGGAATCTCACGGTCATCAGCGGCATTGATCCCCTGTAAAAGTGTGCGCTTGAGAGTATTTTCCCACTGGCTGCGCGTTTGCTTCCGCGTCCAATCTTGCAGAGAGAGAGAGAGAGAGAGAGAAGTGCCCCTGGAGCAGTGATGTGTTGGTACAGATGCTGTGGGCGCGCCCGCTCTGCTGCTCCGTCCCTGCTTCAAGCTGGTGTCACGGTACAATACAGCTACAGCGGAATATGAGCCATCTGAAGCTGCCCTTTTTACCCGGTGGTTGGATTAGCCTACTCCCTAACCGCATCTCCTCCTCTCTCCAAATGCGCTCTCAAAATGTACGGTGACTAAGGCCTCTTTCTGGAAGCTTCCCCCGTTTCCCTCCAGAAAATAAAACACAGTTTCACATCAGATTATTAATATTTGTCTAAAAGCTTCCTCTTCTCAATATTGCGTGAAGTGCAATGAAACTATAATCACCGCTCTTTATAATCCATGACGCGCACACGCAACATGCACAACGAAACTTGGATACAGCCAGGCAATAATCAGCTTTTGGTTGTCCTATAACTCACACTTCCTGCTGAGCTGCTTAAAATTTTTTTTCTTTGCAAACTCCGGAGGAATGAAATACGGTCTCCAATCAGAAGTTTTGATGTATGATGATGAATCAGGAAGAAAAAAAAAAGAGGGGGACGAGTAAGGATAAAAACCAGCCCTAACATCTGGCTTGCAGACCTCCCTCGATGCAGTGTAGCCCAGTGTAATCACAGCTTGAGCCACTTTGCGGCATCTCCATCAAACCTCAGACGAGGAGCGAGCTTAAATGTCCCCAAACTTCTGCGTATTGGCTCATGGGCGAATGTTTCATTATGTTACATTTATCTGCTAATTTGCATGTTCCACATTAGTCACTGTATATAGCGGTCGTCGGTTGAATAATCTCTCTCTCTCTCTCTCTCTCTCTCTCTCTCTCTCTCTCTCTCTCTCTCTCAGATGACAGTAAAAGGAAGTGGGCTTTTGTGAAAAGCTTCAATGACAGCCATCCCTACATTTATACTCCTGCCCTATATGAAGGTGCTCAAACGGGTTTCCTGGAGCAGTCATGCGACACCGAGCAGATTAGGGCTTCAATCCGGATAAAGGGGGGCCTTTTATATACAAATCAACTTCAAATCACTTTTTAAGCCACTTAGATATACACACCAAGGCAGAATGCTAATGCACTTTTCATTGCTGCAGCTTAGGGAATGGAAGGAGATTAGATGAATTGGTGTCACTAAGCGAACCGTGTTCGAGGGGGGTTTTAACTTAATTTTATGAAAGTAGCACACATCCACCTCTGGGTACCAGTAGTAATATTAACGTCTCAGACGGGCCTCATTTCGACATTTAAGATGAATACTGAACTAATTCTTCAGAATTCATATCATGTAAGTACTTATAAAATTGATTGAGATTGCACTCTATTCAGAAATTAAAAAAGCAATATAAATTCCTGTTTATAATGTCAAATTTTCTAGCTTCTAATTGCAATTTGCAATTATTAATGTCAGAACACGTCATGGTTCATTGTCCGAAATCCCATCTGCCACACATTTTATGTAAATAAATCTAAAGTTGGAAAAAAAAAACTTTATACTGACGAAGTGAAATTGTTTCCAATACAACAATGAGGAACAGCCGCGCTGATGAAGGTGGGAGGAAGGGGGAGCACATGACTAGAAACAGTATTGTTGGAGGGTCTGTTAGCAGAGCCGCCTGCCTGCTGCTGCCTCCCTGTCGTACAGTGGAACCAGAAGCCCTCCCCTCCCCCATTCATTATTTAAAATAACTCACCCCCTTATGAACAAAATCGTCTTGTGATTTTTTTTTTCCGTATTTCATCCTGCTCAGCGCGTCTTTGTGCCACTTTCCGAGGATGAAACCCTCCGTCGGATTATTTCACACTTCACCTCAAATCGACAAATAAACGATCAAGAAAAACAAATTCGCATGTTTATCCACTGAAATATGTTCTGATGGAGCGGTATGTTAGATTAACGACTAAACCTGAGAGCGCCATGCTGTGGTGTTTACTAAATCCTCGTGCGTAAAAGTTTGGAGACGTCATTTTACGCTTGCACAAATGGCCGCATTATGAAACCATCAATCGATCAACTGGTGATCCAACTTTCATATTCGCCAATATTTTTGCAAACAGCCGCCTGTGGAGGCATCTCCTCCCCTCCCCTCTTTCCCTCTCCCCCCCTCCTCCCGTTTACTCTCGCCCCCGAGCTCCTCTGTTCTCCGTCTTCACTCGCGCAGTCGTTTGGCGGTGCATCGATAATACTGGACTCTTCTGCTTTTGATATTCTTTTCCAGACCTGGACACTATCACCAGTGTTTTAATGTCACGTCGCGAAACACGCTTAACAAAATGGAGCTATCAAACAAACTCCGCTGGGACCAATTCCTGATTTTGGCAGCGGCACTTATGTCACCTGCGTTAACGTAAGTGCACTTGAAGAGCGCCAGGAGAGTTGCTGTTACATGCGGCTTGTGGCTTCACGGGATTAGTCAAGAGTTGTGGGAAGTTATTCTCTGATAGTTTGTTATCATTCAAAGGAATTTTAATGCAGAACTGAATCGTCTGCCTCTGACTTTATTTAAACTAGTTCCACGAAATATTAAAACACTTGAGTGAATGTTTTTTTTTTTCAAATTTTTTTAACCTCAGATGAATCTCAACTACGCACAACAATTAAGCTTCAATCTTGCTGTTTTCATTTTCTGTGAAAAATAGATTTTGTGTTTTATATCTGCTTTTGATTATTCTCATCCATACGTTTGATAAAAAAAAAAAAAAAAAACTGGTTTAATGAACACCAGTGGTAAATACTTTTACATGTGCTGAGCATTTTTTTTAAACCTGTTATAATTTTGTACTTTTCATAATTTGCTAAGAAGTCCAAATTTCCTCCTACTACAACAAACTTTTCTGGATCTGAGAACAAAAAAAAAAAGAACTCCTGAGAAGCTCTGATGACACCCCCCACCAACCACCTAGCTCTCTCTATCTCTCTCTCTCTCTCTCCCCCTGTAGGGTGCTGTGTAATGATATCCTCAGCCTGAAGGTGGCAGGAGATCCAGTGCTTACCCCCAACTCTGTCTGCCTGAGGCTGGCAGGCCTCAGTAAGCGCCAAATGCGGATGTGTGTGCGCAACCCTGATGTGACAGCGTCTGCTCTGCAGGGCATCCAGGTGGCCATCCATGAGTGCCAGCACCAGCTCCGGGACCAGCGCTGGAACTGCTCCTCGCTGGAGGGCCTCGACAAGCTGCCCCACCACAGCACCATCCTCAAGAGGGGTGAGAGTCTCAGGCGGGTCAGAACGAAGGCAGTCAACATGTGACCTGTGGGTTGATAGAAGAATGGCGTAGTTGTGAAGGCAGATGATGTTCGGTACACAGCGTCGTATTTATAGCCGCGATGATCATCATCCTCAGCCGTTTGAGCGCGTTCCTCTTGTTGCCAGGTTTTCGCGAGAGTGCCTTCTCCCTGGCTTTGTTGGCAGCGGGTGTGGCTCACTCTGTGGCCTCGGCCTGCAGCATGGGCAAGCTGCGGGGGTGCGGCTGCGAGGGCAAGCGACGCCAGGACGACGACAAGATCCGGCTGAAGCTGACACAGCTGCAGCTGCAGACCCTGCAGAAGGGCGGGGTGGGCGTGGACCTCGCGCGCCCGTTGCCCCTGGAGCTGAACGGCCATCACGGTAACCTGCCCGCCAACCTGCGCTCCGCCCACCCCTCCGGCCTGCTCAAGCCTCTGCCGGATGAGCTGAGCTCCATGCAGGACACCTGGGAATGGGGCGGGTGCAGCCATGACGTCCGCTTTGGGGACCGTTTCTCCAGGGACTGGCTGGACTCCCGCGGGTCTCCCAGAGATATCCACGCTCGCATGAGGATGCACAACAACCGGGTGGGACGGCAGGTGAATCCAGTCCCCAACCACACCGTCATGGAGATCATGGTTGCAGGTTTTTTTTTAAACTTGATTCATCTTTCTCTGCACAGATCGTGACTGACAACATGACGAGGAAGTGCAAGTGCCACGGCACCTCAGGGAGCTGTCAGTTCAAAACCTGCTGGCACGTGTCTCCAGAGTTCCGGCTTGTTGGCTCCTTGCTGAAAGAGAAGTTCCTCTCGGCCATCTTTGTCAACTCTCAGAACAAGAACAACGGCGTCTTCAACCCTCGGATGGAGAACAGCGCCAGCGGAAACTCCGGAGGGCTCGGCGGAGGGCGGCGCCGGAGCATGTCCAGAGAGCTGGTGTACTTTGAGAAGTCTCCCGACTTCTGCGAGCACGACCCTTCCACGGACTCCCCGGGCACGCAGGGACGCATCTGCAACAAGACCAGCCACGGCACGGACGGCTGCGGCTCGCTGTGCTGCGGCCGCGGCCACAACATCCTCAAACAGACACGCAGCGAGCGCTGCAACTGTCGGTTTCACTGGTGCTGCTACGTGCTGTGCGAGGAGTGCCGTCTCACGGAGTGGGTCAACGTGTGCAAGTAGATCCCGGTGAACTGCTCTAACCCATCCGGGACTCAAGATGGCGAGCCTTTTCCTTTCACCCCGCTCCTGTCGTCCCAGCTTTTGTTTTTGCTTCTTGTGCAACTGTTCCACAAAATCTGTTTATCCGCCCCTTTCCTTTTCTCAGTCGATCATCTGGGATCTATTTTCTCTGTGTAGCCGCTGTTATTCTCGAAATGCCAAGTCAGAGATTGACGAGGTGACTCATGTCATTTGTCTTGCCACGGTCTGTTTAGACGCTGCCCTCCCAGCCATGAAAACGACCTGTACCCCGTCTTTTCCATTTCACAGAAAGAGAGACATTTCTCTTCCCGTGTCTCCACGGTGACTCACCTTCCTGTACAGTAGCTGTGTATTTCAATGTGCACATGTATATTTGTAAATGTGTTATTAATAATATTATATTTCTATTAGAGCCTGTTGTTTTGATTGAACCAGCACTGTTAGACGGCCAGGTCTCGTTGCAGTAGGACGAACATGTTATCCACTCATCCTGTTTGTATATTTTGCACCTGTATCGCACAAACTGGAGAATATTTAGCAGTCAAGGTCGAACTCTTTCGATTTAAAGCTTCTACTAATTTAAGCAGACTGTGTTTTTTTTAAAAGACTGATGCACTCGATGGAAAACTCTGCCCCGGTGACAGGACAAAACGCACACGCAAGACTTTTATAACCTTATCAAAGCTTGTTTTCTCATAAAAGTCAAGATGGAAAAGTTGATACAGCGTCGATTTTGGAAACAATTTCAGTCCTTTTATTTGTTACACTGAACACCTAATCATTCATATTTATTTATATAATGTAACAATTGTATTTACATATGAGAATGGTTGCTTGTGGCCATGTTTTTTTTTAATGAATTCATACCAATATAATGCCGGAAATATGCTTCCTCTTGGCATAACTGTAATGTGATGTGTGACGCTTTGCTGTGAAATCCTGACTGAGCTCCTGATCTCATGCGCTTGCCTTCGTCCACTCCATCGAGCCGAGCAGTCTTTAGATTCTTCCCACATGTACGGCATGTCAAAGTGAGAGATGGACCTACTTTAGTCTCGAAATGATGCTGAAGGGTGTGTGTGTGTGTGAGTGTGTAATGTCTGTTTCTGTGTAAATGGGGGGGTAAACTCCATGCACTACAGATTTGGGAGGTGAGAGCCTTCTTTTATGGCTGCTTCAAGCTGAGAGAAGGACTTTTTATGGCTGCAGGATATTGTTTCCTTAAAGTATGACTTTTATTACTGGAGAGGAGCATCAAGAGAGCGGCGAGTGGGGGCGATTATACCAGTCTTTGCTGTGTGAGCATCTGAGAGGATCATCTGTCCAGAGTTCACAGCCGAGGAGGGGGCTTTGAGAACCACGTGCTGCTGAGACGCTGTATCCCAGTTACCTGGGAGACAGACTACACAAATAAAAACACACACACATGCAGATATTTACATCCATGCATTTCTGTATGAACACAATTGTTTGTAAAAAAAAAATAAATTCTACCCATGAAACACAATGGAAAACATGCACACTGGTGCACGGACATAAGCTGAAGATTTAGCAAAACACTAATGTCATCACTTGAGTTAATTTACGATCGCAGCATTCCTGGATATCTCAGCTAATCTAAACTGTCTGCAAGCTCTTTCTGCTGGGAAAACATACCCTGCTACGTTGAGTTTGATGCCAGTTAAGTGTGGTTTGTATGGACCTTTGGTTAAAAAAAAAAAAACCATTGTCTTCTGAGGAATGGCAGCAGGGGTGAAGAGGAGACAGTGAGTGGTACGGAATGATAAGGGACTGGACCTCTGGTTTGCATTTCTTCATTCTTTTATCGTTTCACCCTGGAGCTGCTGCAAGAGGGAATTTCCTGTCACTGTTTCTCCCATGTGTGAGACAGAGGTTGGTGGACAGCCTGGGACTGCTTTCTCTCTCTCTCTCTCTCTCTCTCTCTCTCTCTCTCTCTTTCCCATTCTCCCCCTCATCGCTGCAGACACAGACACATGCATAGCAACACATTGACTTGCCCCCCCCAAGTAATGACATCCAGACTGGGCCGAAATTAAAGAGAGGCAGGCAGAGAGAGGAAGTTAGTAGAGATAAAAGTTACCCACTTTGATTGACAGGATGATTATATGTATAAAGTAAGGCGATTTAGTGTGTTTAGTTGGATATAAAGATAGCGAGGTAGATCCTCGCGCTACACACAGGAGCGACGCAGAAGCAAAGGACAAACGGGCTGTGGAGACGGGGGTGAATAAAGTGTACTCTGTATAAATACATGCCTCAAAACATCTGCTTCTCAACTCCCCTTTCATTTTTGATGTGGGACAGGCAGGGAAGGAGAGCGGGAGAGAAAACACAAGGAGCCAGCTACCCGGGACATCAAAGCCCCTGCCCTCAACGTGCAGGCCCTCATTAGTTCAGCTAGCAGAACCAACGAGACTTGTGATTGTGTTTGCTGGGGTGCACGCTGGCAGACACTTCAGAGGGGAAGGCTCCTTTAAGTCGTAACTCCCCACCCTACCTCTGCTGCAGCCGCCCGAGCCCGCCGTAACCCCCCTGTAACCCTCTCCCAGCTCCCAGCTCCCAGCGCACACCGCCTCGCCGCTCTCCCCCACCATCCACTCCACCCCGTAATCTGGTCCGCAGCTGCAAACATCTGCTCCCCTCTTTATTCCAATGCCTCCACCGCCGGATTGATAAACACGTCTATTACCGGACCACTGACTGACACAAAACAGAGAGGAAGGAAAAGCGGGGCAAAAGTTGGATTCACTTGTGGTTTTGGGGGCGTGTTGCCTAATCACACCTGGTTGGTTTTTTTTTAGACCGAGATGGGAAAAACCCAAAAAGCTTGGAGGGAAATGACAGTGCCTCCTAATTTCTGGCTGTATCGCCACCTTTAAACCTCGATGTTGTTGTTTTTAAATCAGTACTCAAGCTTAAACCTGCTAAAATATTGATCGGCTCTAGGTTTTGTTGCCTCCTGTCACCTCATTATCCTCACGGAGGCTGGTGCCAGGAAGCATCACCTGGCATCCTGTTACAGACGCCCCTTTATTTATTCATCGAGATGATTCCTGTGTTAATTATTCAGGCCTGTTTCCGTGCAGACTTACTGTTACGTTCAATATTGTTTTTCTTGTTGAGTTCCCACAACAGCACATTTCATTCCAAGATCTAAAGCTGAGAATGTGTCACAGTTTAAAAAAAAAAAGTGCACACACACACACACACACACACCTACACACACACACACACACACACACACACACACACACACACACACACACACACACACTTTACTGCAAAACAAATGACAAAGTTTTATGGCTCTTTGTTTTATTAATTATTTAAACCAGATGCTTTGAATTTTAAGGATCAGCTTGCACTCGGGTCACACGGTGGAGCAGGTTGATTTCCTCCCAAGATCAAAAAACATGCAGTTGAAGTTAATCGGTGACCCTTAATTTACCCTCAGAGTGAATGTGAGTGAGTATGTGAGTGAGTGAGTGTGTGTGTGAGTATGTGTGTGATGACTGACCTGTCCAGGGTGTAAACTTTGATCGGCTCCAGCACCCCGTAACCCTGCAGGATTAAGATGTATAGGAGATGCATGGAGTTTATACTTTTATATGTGTTTGACTTCTAAAATAGTGAGAGACATTTTCATATAAATTAAGCAATTTCAGCGCTGTGCAAGTTTAGACCTTTAAAATCAATTATCAGGAATTATTTACAATATTTAACAACCTCTTCTGGGAAAAAAAAGAGATCCAACTAAATGTGCGGTTCTTAGTGGCATCTGATGAAGACTGCAGGTTTTTATCCAGTCACCAGCTTTCCAGATCTCGCGAGAACACGCGGCTTCCCAGCCGTGGCGCATCGCGAGACTTGCGGGCAGTCCTTTCTCCGGATCCAGCTGGTGTCCTGCCTGCCGTGCACGGGTAAGTGTGAATGAGATGCAAATGGTGAAAATCCTCAAAGATGCACGCGGCTGTCAAAGCCGAATTCGGCGCATCCGTGGCTGTTTTCACGGATCTGAGACGTTCCCGGAGGAGCGGTCCGCCTTTAAGCGACGACATGAGGCCGACTGGCGCGTCTGTCGTGACTGTAGCGAGGGGATTACAGCCTGTAGATTTATTTATTTTTAAGGAATGAACGCATCCGCGGATGATACGGTTCTGAAGCGGAGTGGGGGGGGGGGGATGCGGGTGAATCCCGGGTGGGACGCAGGTGGTCCGCGGCGCGGTGGGCCGCTGGCCGGACTGCAGCAGCAGTCTCCTTCCCCTCCTCAGGACAGATGTGCGGCTGTGCGGCCGCTGCAGCTGCAGCCGCACGTCTCCTGGAAATCAATGGATGTAGTCAGTGACAGCCTGCCGCACGCGCTGCAATAAGAAAATGCACGGGTTTTTTTTTTCCTTCCTTCCTTCCTCTGGAGAAAAGACTGGGTGCATATTTTTGTCCTCATTTCATTGCTCCTGTTTCACCCCAAAAGCATGATGGGTAGAGAATGCTCACACAAGTTGAGAGCAGAGTTGGCCTCACCTCTTGATATTTTTCCAGATTCCCTCCTCGGTGCTGCTGCAAGCATCCCGCTCCACTCACTCTCCCGGCCTGGGGTCATGTGTCACCTAATGTGAAATGAATTGATCGCTGCAAAAATGCTTGCAAACACCATAAAAGGTGGTTTCTCTGCACCACATGAAAGCTGATCCACAGATCCAGCATGGCGGCCTGCTTTCCCAGTGAGCTGTCACAGCCTCCCAGGTCAGGCCGGCCGCTCGCTGAGGTGTGAAGTGCGCCTTTACGGGCTTCCCTCTGAGGTGGCTTCCAGCCGTAACGAGGTGGTAATGTTCTGAGCTGCTTTTGAAGCGCGACCGTCTCGCCGCAGGGGCTTTTCCTCCGTGCGGTTTTGACTTTTTTCAAATGTGGTTGGCAGTTTGTTTTGGCTGCTTTGTTGCTATGTATAGAAGGCGGTATTTTCAGCTCCCTGTGGTGTAATGTCCTCTGCTGCAGTCGAACAGAGAGCCGCCGGTCATCATGGGAAACATCTTCGGGAACCTGCTGAAGAGCCTGATAGGCAAGAAGGAGATGAGGATCCTCATGGTGGGGCTGGATGCTGCGGGGAAAACCACCATCCTGTACAAGCTGAAGCTCGGGGAGATCGTCACCACCATCCCCACCATCGGTCCGTGAGGACAGAATACAGTAAAACGCGTCTCTCAAGTTCATACAACTCATTATGGTCATCTTCTGCTTTGGATTCAGGTTTCAATGTGGAGACAGTGGAGTACAAGAACATCAGCTTCACCGTGTGGGACGTGGGCGGCCAGGACAAGATCCGTCCCCTGTGGAGACATTACTTCCAGAACACACAGGGTGAGTCAGGCCAGGAGCCTCTTCAGGATGTGAGCGCCATGCTGGAGTTGAACGGGCCTCTCCAGCCCCGTGCACGTTCACGCAGCACGTGTTTTCCTCCTGCTCCTGAGGGGAAATCTGACTAATGCTGCGAGATGATGTCTCTGACCTCCAGGCTCCAATTATCACAGCCTGAGTCATCATGAAGTCCTGGACCATGACTGGAACAGAGTTTAGCAATATGTATTATTAGCATTATGGTGCAGTAATGAGAAATTCCTAAGTTTAGGGTTCATGTTTACAATGATGAAAAGAAATGAATAAAGCAATAGTTTACAGTCTGAGTGTCTCTCTGACGCAGGTCTGATCTTCGTGGTGGACAGCAACGACCGTGAGCGGGTGAATGAAGCCCGGGAGGAGCTGATGAGGATGCTGGCCGAGGACGAGCTGCGCGACGCTGTCCTCCTCGTCTTCGCCAACAAACAGGTACGCACGTCCGTTCAGTTTTCACGAGCTTCCTGAAGTCTCCCCGCCGATCGCCTGCGCCTGGTCTTTTTCCTCCAGGACCTGCCCAACGCCATGAATGCCGCGGAGATCACGGACAAGCTGGGCCTGCACTCCCTACGCCACCGCAACTGGTACATCCAGGCCACCTGCGCCACCAGCGGCGACGGCCTGTACGAGGGCCTGGACTGGCTGGCCAATCAGCTGAAGAACAAGAAGTGAAGGGCGGAGCGGGGAAGAGCCTGGGTGCCAGCTCCAGGTAGAGGGTGAAGTGGATCCGTTGTGTTTACATAGAGAGGAAATGCTGAAAAGCTCCCAGGGGGCGACTCTCACTGGCTTTCTCCCCTCACAAATACTTCTGCTTTATTCCCTTACTTTGATTTTTTTTTTTTTTTTTTATATATATCTTTTTTTGTTTTGTTTTGATTTGTGGTGACCAATTGGTGTCAAAGTTGACCTAAATCATTTACTATATAAGAATTAATGACTTAAATAACGGGATCGTATGACGTTAATGTAAAGATATAAGAATTCTCCTCACTTTAATTGGCCTGAACATCGAACTTGTTCAGAAAATATGATGAATCTTAACTCGTGATGGCAAAGCGGCCGTCCTTCAAATACTATAAACTTGATGTAAATTATAAAGAATGTCCTGATAGTATAGTGGGAGTACTATTACTATGTCAGATTACTATCGCATTGTTTAATATATATATATATATATATATACTCAGATCAATGTAATGTTGTAATTTGTAGTCCAAACAAAGATTTTCACCAACACTTGCTGGTGGGAGCTCAGTTCATGTTAAGACACTGGATATTATTTAAATGTAGTTTTTTTCTTTTATTTCTTTTGTTTGTTTTTTTTTGTTAAGTATAAATTCTGCTGACGTCGTGAATAATTCTCTATATTTTTTTGTTAATATTTATTTATTCATGGCTTTATTTATTGGTTTTTCTTTTCTCAGTCTCTCTCCCTTTTATTGAAATGTGCATTTACTGCTAAGGCAGCTGGAAGAATTAAAAAAATTTAATTAAAAAAAAAGAAAAAGAAAGAAAGAAGAAGCCCGAATATCAACTGTACATTACTGCTTCCCAATCTGCATGGAGACATCCCAGCACCGGCTCGTGGGCTTGTAAGAGATTGTGAACTCCTGCAGGCCGCTGCTGTAAATAAAGATTTGTTCCTGATCGACTTGCCTGGCTCCGAAAGGGTTAAAACAGTCTGTCTGGCTTCGGCGAGGTGTGATGTCTAAACCGGCGGAGGCGACAGAACGGGCTCAGCGTGTGACTGGCGGTGCTGGAGAAGCTGACGCGGTTCTGAATGTCTATTTTCTGGGTCCGTTTGTGCGAGCAGCCGCTCTGTGTCCGTCAGAAGAACTCACATTGCTTGTCAACCTGATTTATTCTTCCCCGACTGGCGAAGCGTCATACGTGTTCCTTGTGTTAACCGAATCTCTGTGGATCACGTTTCTCGGCATTTGATGCATTATCATTGTTAGAAATATAACATCTGTTATTTCTGGTGTGTGCGTGTGTATGTGATCAGAGTTTTTTTTTTTTTATTTTGCTGGTTTTTGTGCTGTTATTTGTTTATTTTTTTTAATTATTAATTTGCAAACAGATTTGGCAAATGTCTTTATGAGTTTTCATAACTTCAGACTAGGAGAGCGGACGATAGTAATCCTGCATCATGAGGCATGTTAATACTGTACAAGATCTGTAATAAAAAGTGAATTATAATAGCCTGTTCCCTCAGACTATATTTGTTAGTCTAAATCACTGCTGCTGGTTGGATCAATGCTGTACTAATAAATGTTATGGATTTAGTGTAAAGTTTACTGAACAACCTTCTAATATGCAAAGAGCATGCTTTTTCTATGTCAGCTGTATATATGTTTATGTAACCAGAAGAGCATACCATGGTTAAAGTGCTGTTAATACACCTGTAGATATGGGGGTCAGTGTGTTGACCGATACCTGACCGCAGCTTGTGTGTGTGAGCGTGACGTGCCCTCTATCATGTTCGGTTTGGTGTGAACGTCGATTTTTTGTTTTTGTTTTTTTTTTTGTTTGTTTGTGGCCTTAATTTGCCGGTGGTTCAGTTTGTCTTTGACAAGGAGTTTGTACGTAGGAATGTCTCGACGTCGGAGCGTCTGGCCTCCGATCTGCGCCGCCGCCGACGTGGCTGAACTTCCCCTCGTTCTGTGATGATTGGCGTCAGAAGAGAAACCAGGCAGCACAACATTCCAACTGACAGTGTGTTTGCATCAGAGAAGCCTCATCGTTTGACTTGAGGGGTTTTATCAGGAGGAGGAAGTGAAAGCAACGCGAGCAGGCGCGGAGGTGTTGAAGTGATTTGATGATTCCTGGCACTACGTCGATCAATAAAGAAAGACCAAAACATACCTTTGCTTTGCCGTGCTCTTTTATTTTCTTGTGTCAGTGGATGTTGGCTTTTTTGATCATCATACCAGAATCTTTAAAGTTCCTTTTTGTATCTACTGCATATTATCTACTACTTTATTTTGGTTGTTTTGAAGAAAATACAGACTCTGGTAGTATTTTACCTGTGTGGCCCGTAAATTGAGGCTGTTTGTGGCTCCTGAAGTGAAATGTGTTTGACAACCCTGCAATTAGAAACTGTTTAACAAATACAGACAGGATTATAGTCATACAAACTGATTTACATGAGCGGACAATTTAGCAACTGACCTCGAGGGCATGTTTGGAGTCTGCGGAAGGAAATTAGTGTTATGCAGAGTGAGAACATGCAAACTCCAGAAAATCTGGGCTGTCTGTCTACAAGGCTTCGATAAATCACGATGACTCACACAAATGACGAACTTTGCGTTCATATTCCCAGCGTTCAAAGCCGAGCGACTGAAGCGCATCATAATAAAGATCCGAGCTGCAAATGATTCGAACCTGTCGGGAGCAGAAGTGGAAAGATGTGTTAATTAAACTCTGACATTTAGTGTCCTCTCAGTCTTTTCTGCTGAAGTGTTTGCTGTCGCCGTGCCAGGTTGTAAAGAACCCCGCAGGCTCTTTGGGAGAAAGGTTGCAGTGGCTTTTGAGGCCGAAGTGGTGGAAGGAGAGGAAAATCGTCTGCGAATGCTACAGATTTCAAACAAATGTCTACTGACCGCCTTGCCGCATTCAGACCCACAAAAACAAAGTGTTTGATGCAAAATATCCAGGAACCGCATATTTAGTCTCAGTGATCTGCTGCGGGCAGCTTTCATGACTGCTGGTGTCAAAATGCATGTGTCCCCAATCACGGATTCCTCCTGCATAAGCAGGAACAGCCAAACAGCAGTCGCCGGAGAGCGTGCAGCTAATATTTAAAGCTGGGGAAATAAACTCACGGTGGTGCTTAGATTTGAGCGATGAACAAATGTTTCCTGTTTGCCTTTGGCAGTATGTGCATATATAGGTTTTGAGCTCTTTTTTTTGTGCACTACTGTCACATCCTCCTGTGTAAACTGAGATTTGAGGCAAACACAAACTGTGTTTCCATCTTGACAGCAGGCTGGATGTGCCGCCATAACCCACACAGGTTCGGTCTGTTTTGGACGGGTCGGCCTTCACACCAATGGCCAAATCAGCATTAAATCAGATTAATGAAGGAACTCTCTTGATGACTCAGCAGGAAAAGAGCCGGTCAGGTAAGAGGGAAGGACGTGGATTCAGTTGTTTGTCTTGTCCTTTCCGAACCGCCGTCATCAAGAGAAGTTTGGCACGATCAGGTGGTTTCCCTCCTCACAGAGTCATTTAGCCGGAGCCAATCAGAGGTCCGCTTAGGGGAGAGTGCTGCTGTGTCTCCAAGGGTGTGACAGCAGTATGTGAGTCGGGGCTGCTCCCAGGGCCACCAGCCCCCAGGGCCCCCTGCAGGACGGCCACAATAGCAGCCCCAGGGCGGATGCCATAGCTGGGATTCCCACCCGTAACCGGGACACCTTCGCCCAGGGCACAGACACACTGGCAGCAGCCCCACAATCAATTCATCAATCTCTGAAGGGAGTGGCAACCGCAAAAGGCCACAGCAGGCTCCCCTCACAGCTCGCCTTGGAAGGGACAGGGCCACCGGGGCTGACACTGAGGCCGACACCATGGTGGCGTCGAGAAAGTGCCAAACTCTGCAGAAACTGAGAAGCCTGCAGACCTTCACTGAAGCCATAGAAAGAAATCTTGAATTAATTGCCAAAATGCATTGGTTTTGTCTTGATACTTTAAGATTGTGCACTTTTTAATGATCAAGACAAGAAAAATCACTCCAAACACTTTTTAATCATGCAGCAAATTAATGATTCTTCTGACTCAATGGATTTTGTTTTTTGGAAGAGATTTATTCCTCAATGTGTGACTATTGCAATGGAATACAATCATTTCTGTTTTTTTTTTTTTTAATGAAATCTGGGTGTTACGCACAATAAATAATAAATGATCATGCTTAAGACGACCATCCTATTTGTATAAACTCTGAGTCCACTTCTCTCAGGCTCCAGCAGCACTGCCATGCTGGGGCTGAATCTCAGGCTCTGTCTCCTCCTGCTGGACAGAAAACTTCAGAGACGAGACCATTTCTCCTACATCTCCTCCTTCAGGCCACCAGTCCATCACAGACACACAGACACACTATACTCAGGGATATTCAGACATGATTCGGTCTGTTTGCTTCTCGGTTGATTCAGATGTGCTTGCTGGGAGTCACATTGTCGAAAATGTTCATTGAGGCCTCCTCATCTTTTATTTCTTCCTGAAAAGTTCTTCTGAAACAAACCGGGGACTGTTCAGCTATTTGAGTCCCTCGCTCAAGGTTAACAGGACATCTGTCAGAAGCATTTACTGAGATCCTTCCTCCATTAGTGGAGGAAAAAAAAACCCATTTTCAATCTCAGCTTCATGTTGAGGAATCCTGCCTGCTCCGAGGCCATTTTCTCAAATTAAGCATGTTCTTGTTTTGGGTTCAGAAGTCACTTGCCCATCTGACAATGTGGCCATTGTGACATGCGGCTCTGCACGCATCAAAGAGGTGATTAACCAGTTGACAGGGTCGCGGGGGACAATACTGCTCTTTACAGGGGGAACAGTACGGCCACTCACAGCACTGGCTGCAGACTGGGAGAGCGCAGCACTGCTTCCACATGCAGCAGCTGAAACCAAAATAGCTGCACACAACAGAGACACGCAGGAAACACCACTCTTTACTCCGGTGCACGTCCAGTAATCTACATCTGAAGCAGCTAGAAGCTGTTAGTGGATGCATATGTGACATCTGAGTCTGAGTGAACTGCTTGCATGTTTTTCACTCTTGTTTGCAATCGTTTAAGTTTATAATAAATCATCTTATTAAAAAAGAAAACATGCTTGCTTTGTATTCCTTTTGGATGTGACACACTAATCCTGCACTTTTTCTTTCTTGTGTGTTTCTCACTGAAGCTGCAGCTCACACAGGAGAAAAAAAAATGACGGACCGACCTCTGATTGGTGAATAAATCAAGCTGCTGGCCAATCACACGCCTCTCTCAGGGAGGGAAATCCCAGCATCAGAATAACATGCAACTTGCCCTTTTTTTTTTCCCCCACTGTAGCGATTTCCACTTAGCTCTGAAACGAGCTGGGTTTGCCTTGAACTCTCTCATCTTTACAGAAACAAACTCTGGAAATTAACATTGTTTGTGGATCTTTTCACAATCGACCTGTTTTTTTTTTGTTTTTTTTTTTTGTTTTTTTTTTTAGATCATACTTTGTGAATCTGCAGTTTATTGTTCAGAAGACGACTTGAACTCATGAGATATGCTCAGATCTGGGTAAACAGGATCCCCTTCATCATGGACCATCGGGGAGTTTTGCTGCTGTGTGTGTGTTTGTCATGGAAGCTGCAAACGGTATCGTCCCAAACACATGAAGGTACAGAAGTCTACTAATATTACATCTGCAAGACTTGAAATTTATCTTCTGAGAATGATTCATCGCCGCCTATTGCATGCAACTGAATTCTGTTTTAAAATAATAAGCAAATAATAGTCATGCATGGTGATGTAGATATAGTTTTCTATGTGAACAGAAACTACAACTCTATATTTCTTTGTTTCTGATTGCAAAGCAGAGTCAAACTCTTGTCCTGCAACACTTGAACATTTCTTTGATGCTGGAAAATGTATTGCACCGTGTATGTGAAAAGCTGCAGAGGACAGCGGTGCTTCATTAAGTGAACCTTTTAGCTTTCTTTAAGGAGATTGTAAGGATTTAGTAGAGTTTGAAACTCATAAGTCTCCAATAGTTTTCAGATGTTGCAGGGACATTTTGAGCTCATGCATGTGCGGCTTTTCCCATCATTTGTCAGGCAATATTTATTAATTCAACATTTTTGAACTGGTTGAACTATGTATGATATCTATGCAACATAAAATAGGGAATTACCATAAAGAACAAAGTTCATGGGGGGGGGGGGGGGGGGGGGGGGGGACTGCCTCATTTAGCTGGGTTCATGTTTGCAATGTGTTATCTATGTGATTTGGATTGCTCTGATTTTCCAAATGGTTATGCTTTTAGATGTATTTTAAATTCTGGCTAACTTCAGTGTTTTTTGCAGTAGAATAAGTATGAACAGTTAGGATACTGTTTGTGCCAAAGTTCAAATCCTGCAGCAGCCCTGACAGACACTCAGGACTCCCCTGCATCCCTGCAGCTGGAAGAATCCGGCTGTTCTGAGCCACACAGAGACACATGACACAGAGTGAGAGCTGTGTTGCAGGTGTGTGTCGGCTGTGTGTAGAGAGCCGGAGCCACAGTTTTTGTTGCTCGTTAGAGTTGGTGTGTGTGTCTCCTTCCGTTCACGATATTTCCCTTCTTGCTGCCAGAAAGTCCAACTCACACATGGCTCATTGTCTTTTGGTATGATCTCAGAGGAGCACACACACCCCACACACACACACATATACACACATACACACAAACACACAAGCGCTGTCTGTCACTGCATCACTCCTCAGTCAGTGAGACACACTGTCCACATTTAGAGCTTCTTCACAATGAGGGACTTTGTGTGAGAGAAGCCCCTCTCCCTCGACCCCTCGGCCTCCACGCCGTCAGCCGCAGGCCCCGGCCGACCGGCCTGCTTCGCTCCGCTTCACGTCAGACTCTGCAGCCAGCCCAGCGGCGCACACGTCAGAGGGACTCATCGAGCCCATAAATACCGCAGACACAATGCAACCAAAAGGGCTCACATCCATCATTGTGGAACGTCTCAGAGAGCGCGTGACTTTAGTGAGAATCCTCCAGAAATCCAGAGAGCACAATATTTTTAAAGAGATGATGAACACTGAGATATGTGTGTAAAAGCTGGAAGAGCCTATTCAGGTCTGTCTGTGTGGAGTTTGCATGTTCTCCCTGTGTGTGTTTGGGTTTTTCTCTAAAATTGCCTGCATGTGTGAGCGTGAGTGTGTTGTTGTCTCTCTGTGTGTTTTCTCTGTGTTGGACTGCTCACCTGTCACAGGTGTACAGGGACTGGATTGACTTCAGCACCGTGTCACCCTGCACAGGAGGAATACAGAGAGACAGACAAACTCACACTCACTCCCAGGGTCAGTTTAGGGTCATCAGTCAACCTCACCAGAGGAAACCAGAGTACTTGAGGGATACTCACACACACAGGAAGAACATGCAGAATTCTAATATTCTAGTTTTCAAAGATAGAAATGACAAAGTACATGTGACATGATGATACATACAAGTGGCACATGAGAGTGTTTATGACACTATTTGTACATTAAGTGTTTAAATATGAATAATTATATGTGTGTGTGTGTGTGTGTGTTCCGTTGCTCTATCAGAGGTGTGTCCCGGCACACAGAACGGCCTGAGCTCCACCGGCTCGCAGGAGAACCAGTACAACCTGATAAAGGACCGATACGACGGCTGTGAAATCGTCATGGGGAACCTGGAAATCACCCAGATAGAGAGCAACTGGGACTTCTCCTTCCTGAAGGTAACCCTCGGCTGTCTCCAGTCTCCTCGTTGTTCCAGTGAAGGTCAAACTCACGCGAGGCCTCCTCTTCCCCGCAGACCATCCGCGAGGTGACGGGCTACGTCCTGATAGCCATGAACCACTTCCAGGAGATCCCGCTGGGCCGGCTGAGGGTCATCAGAGGAAACAGCCTGTTCGAGAGACGCTTCGCCCTCTCGGTTCTCTTTAACTACCCCAAGGACGGCTCCAACGGGCTGCGGCAGCTGGGCCTCACCAATCTGACAGGTTAATGGGAGATGAAATACTGGCAGCAGAAAAGTGAAGCATGAGCGAAATGCGCAGTTATTCATCCCTCCAAAGCCGAGCGAGACATGAGAAAGAAAACATTTAGAGTGGATCCGTGTTTCAGCTGTAGCTCATCATGAGTTATTTCACTCTGCCTTTTAGAGGAGCACAAAAAAACTACAGTTGGTGATTTATTGCAGAGAGAGCATGGACTCAGTTGTAGTCTTTTCTCTCTGGTTCTCCACTGCCCACGTGTCCAACCCACTGAAACATCAGGTAGTTTAGATTTCTCCTAAACCTGTACTGATAATCCACGCTTTGACTTGTCAGAGCAGGAAAAGTACAGGAATCCCTAATATGAACTTTAATCTATGTAAATATACCACTAAATATCAACACTAAAGAAATTTGTTGTTTTTTTTCTAGTGTCACATGTATTAAAAAATACTTCTTGATAAAGTAAACAAAACTATGAGCTTTAGGTAACCAAATAAATATTTGTTTTTCACTAATTCCAAGTGGAGTCCAAGTTCTTGTCTTGAAACATTCTGAAAAAAAGAAGTCAGTTTTTCCCTTTAAGTTTTATACATCAAATGAAAGCTTTAGATCAGCTACATGTATTTAGTTTTATATGAATTCAAGTGTTTTTATGGACAGAGCTCCTAAATCAAGGTTGTCAAACATAACGCTCATGGGTCAAAATCGGCCTGCAAGAGGCTCCAATACATCAGTCAAACTGTTTGTTTTTGGAGTTTATTAAAGTTGTTTTTTTTAAATCAAAGTTTTTAAGAATATCAAACACAACAAGCCCGAGCTGAGATATTAGTGCCATGAAAGATTATCGCCTCATTGCTAGCAAACTAGCATTAGCCTCAAAGCCAAGCTGTCTTGGTGAGTTTGTAAAAAAAAACAAAAAAACAAAAAAAAACACATACATACACACAAAAACACATCTATGCTGCACTAGAACGTCTCATCGAAATTGGCTTTATATTGAGATTGGAGACATTTTCAGAAGTAGTTGTTTGATTTTGTACAGAAAATCTAAATTTTCAGAAACCTGACACCACAGCAAAGGAGAATTTTAAAGTTTAAGTGTAAAGGCTGTTATGGCACTGTTTTACCACTCAAGATGAAAACGGGCCGTTTGCGGCCCCTGAAATGTGTTTGCCCCCCCTGTCCTAAACAATTCTGAATACTGTTCTGTTTTTATTTCTTCACAGAGATTCTGGAGGGGGGAGTGCAGATCATCAACAATAAGTATCTGAGTTACGGCCCCTGGATCTTCTGGCAGGACATCATCAGAGACGGCGGCGCCCCCATCGACATCCAGCACAACGGAGAGAGAGGTCGCCGTCTGCATCCTGCTGCTTCACACAACTCAAATGATTTCTGGTTTTTTGTTTTTTTAGTTTATTTGTCTATTTATGCATCCTGTCTGTCGTTCTGCCTCCTCGCCTCTCTCAGGTCCCTGTCATAAATCCTGTGGAGGTTATTGCTGGGGCCCAAATGAGAACCAGTGTCAGATCTGTGAGTATTTCCCTTCAGTCCTCTCAGACTCACGGTCTGCAGGACGTAGATCTACACAGAGAAACGACCTCTGCTCCTGTCTGCTGTGTGTCTCAGTGACCAAGACGGTGTGCGCGCCGCAGTGCAATGGCCGCTGCTTCGGGACGAGCCCCAGAGGCTGCTGCCACATCGAGTGTGCGGCGGGATGCAGGGGCCCTCTGGACGTGGACTGCTTCGTACGTCTGTTCTGTCGCTGTATTGTTTTGTTTTATTCCACAGAAACTGCAAATTGTACAGTGTAGACAGGTCGTCTGTATTATGAATACAGTGTAGTTTTTAACGTTAAAGGTGTTTAATGCCATTCTTTGCACCTTGGCGTTCTTACTTCATTCGTGTTTTTGTCACCACTCTTCTGTTGTGAAGGCGTGTCGTCACTTCAACGACTCCGGAGCCTGTGTGCCTCAGTGTCCTCAGACTCTGATCTACAACAAGCAGACCTTTCAAATGGAGACCAACCCAAACGCCAAATACCAGTACGGGTCCATCTGCGTCTCTCAGTGTCCCAGTGAGTGCTCCCTCTCTGCTTCTGCGTTTTCCTTTGGCTCGCTCGACTTCAATAAAGAAGCTGCTCATCCACACTTTGACTCACCTGTATGTTGACTTGTGTTCCTTCCCCGTCCGTACACAGCTCATTTCGTGGTGGACGGCAGCTCCTGTGTGAGCGCCTGTCCGCTGGACAAGATGGAGGTGGAGCGGGAGGGTCAGCGGCAGTGTGAGCCCTGCAGCGGACTCTGCCCCAAAGGTTCGGTCCAAGATGTTCAGTATTTTCAGCTGGATTCGGTTAGATGATGTTAGATGCTTTAGTAAGAGAGAAAACCGCAGAAATCCACAAACAATCAGACAGGAAGAGCAGACGCTGCGCTCACACGATTGGAAACTCGGACTTCGATGTTGTTGCAGTGTGTGAAGGAACCGGTGCCGAACACCGACAGACCGTCGACTCCAGCAACATCGACAGCTTCATCAACTGCACCAAGATCCAGGGCAGCCTGCACTTCCTGGTCACTGGGATTCTTGGGTAATTTTCTGTTGCAGGTGCAAACAAATCTCGCAGGACTGACAGTCAGAACACTTAGCGTGTTTTTTTTCTACATTTCCAGAGACGACTTCAAAAAAATCCCGCCGCTGGATGCTAAAAAGCTGGAAGTCTTCCGCACCGTCAGGGAAATCACAGGTTTGTTGATCTTAAAGTTTGCTGATGTTATGATAAAAAATTGAGTTTTTTTTTGTTTGTTTTTTTTACATAATCAATGTATTTTCAGATATTCTGAACATCCAGTCGTGGCCCAAAGAGCTGAACGATCTGTCTGTGTTTTCAAGTCTGACGACCATCCAGGGGAGGTCGCTTTACAAGTAAGGCTTCATTACAAGCTGCAACGTGTAGAGAGTGAAAACAATCAGCAAGTCTGACGAACTTAAGCTGGATCTGATGAGATTTCGACGACGATCAACGACAGAAAGGGTGCAGAATGATGGGTGTGGAGTTTGGAACCCCTGCTGTATCAGTCAGGATTTGTTCTCATCAAGCTGAATTTCTGTCTCTGCATCCTGTGGAGTGTTGTTCGTTACGGTGCGTCATCGCTGCTTCCTCCTACATGTCTGCCCGTCTCAGAGCTGACGCCTGGAGATCAACTCCTGCCGCATCGTCCTCACGCCTCTCTTTGATTCACACCTGAGAACAGGTGTAGAAGCTGTCTTTTAGATTAACTGGGGTAAAGGTTAGGCAGGGGTCTCAAACTCCACCTCCAGTCTGCAATCTCCTCACTTCATGCCAAAAATATGCAGTTTAGTTGCTTTTCAGTGTGCTTTCCTCGTCTCTAATCCCGACTCTCCGACTGTCTCTGCTCCCCGAGTGAAGGCGCTTCTCTCTGATGGTCATGCGCATCCCCACGCTCACGTCCCTGGGCCTGCGCTCTCTCCGGGAGATCAGTGACGGCAGCGTCTACATCAGTCAGAATGCAAACCTCTGTTTCCACCACACGGTCAACTGGACGCAGCTGTTCCGGGGTCGCCGGGTTCGCGTCAACAACCTCAACAACAACAGGCCATTGGCGGACTGCGGTGAGGCCGGCGCAGCCAGACACACAAACACCTCTGTGATTGGCGGGAAGCAAAGGGCAGCTGAGGCGGCGCCGAACAATCCGTCACTCAGATTGTCTCCGTTCGGAACAGCTCGCTCTTCATCACTTTCCCACTAGTTTGAGTAAAACCGGTTCTCTCTGGCTGTGCAGTTGCCGGCGGCCATGTGTGCGACCCGCTGTGCTCGGACTCGGGCTGCTGGGGTCCGGGGTCCGATCAGTGCCTGTCCTGCAGGAACTACAGCAGAAACGGCACCTGTGTGGCCGGGTGTAACTTCTACACAGGGTGGGCGCTCAGGAACACTTCAAATTCTGTTTGAGTTCTTTTTGTGTTCTGATGTGTGTTTTCTGGGGTCCGCAGCGAACCCAGGGAGTTTGCCAGTCCTGAGGGCGAGTGTGTGTCGTGCCACCCCGAGTGTAAACCTCAGAGGAGCAAACTGAGCTGCAGCGGAGCGGTAACCACTCTGATCACCGAGTCCCTTCACAGTCACGGGAATTCCTACTGTTGAGAAAGCAAATAAAAATATTCCCAGATTACATCCTGGATGAGTCATTTGATCAGGAGAGACGTAAACCAGAGACAGTACGCATGAGATGAACATGCAAACTTCACTTATAAAGGATCCAAACAGGACTCAAACCGGGGACTTTATTGTTGTGAAGCAAAAGAGAGCACACCACTGGACAGGCTGACAGAGTAATGGAATAACCAAGGATTTTCTACTTTATCTATTTTCACGTCCACTTCAGGAGAAAACTGTCTTGGGTTTGGGAATTTCACTGAATGATTCAGAAAATATATAATTCCTCTCAAATCCAAACGATGACAAACTTAGGAACCGTCTAAAATCTAATATATTTGTGATAAAGGGTCGTAGTGAGGAGCAAAACACCAAAATGGAGGAGAATGAAACACAAATGTGTACAACTGCATTTGTTGTTGTTGTTTTTTTTCAAAGATTCAGAAACAACCAACCAAAACTTACTACATGAATTATTTCTATTTGACCTTTTGGTGAAATGATTATAATAGTACTCACATGTTTTCAAGTTAAAATCTGTTAAAACATGATGGCAGAAACCTCAGCTCTGTTATTTCTCTTTAAATTCACTTGAAATTAATAGTAATACATCACTGTTTGGTCTTTGGTCGGGAATTCAAATAAGTTCACAATAAAGTTTGGATCTCACACTAAATCTGAAGGTTACTTCAATGTTACTACAAAAACAGCACATTTATTTCTCAAAATTCCTTCTTTTTTCAGATATTGTATATAAAATACCAGAGGTTTCACAAGTAGGTGAAGATCTTTTTTCCATTTTCTTAAAACTGACTAATAATCTAGTTTTTACATTCATCTCATGCTCATATTTGAATTCAGCAAAATATATATGAAAGTGTACCTAGTAGTTATTGGAAATACTATGATTGTTCTTCATTTTGTTTCTTTTCATTAATTAAAAAAATAAATAGTAAATAATAAATTATTTGAATTATGTAGGAAAACAAAATAATAAAAGGGATTAGATTCTATTTTCTAAAAATCATGTTTCACACGAGGAGAAAAGGGATTTTCAGACCGATGAAAGAACTGGATTTTATAAATCTGTTTGTAACAAAGAGCTTCAAACTTTTCATTTCTGGCATTTTTCTCATGACGTCACGCTGATTCCTTCTCCTCATTCCTCATATTTTCCTTCCCGTGTTCTGCAGGGCGCCGACGAGTGCCGGTCCTGTGCGAACCTGCAGGACGGTCCGTACTGCATGTCCTCCTGTCCAAGCGGAGTGAACGATGGACACAAGAGGCTGATCTTCAAGTATCCCAACAGGGACGGTCACTGTGAGCCCTGCCACCACAACTGCACTCAGGGGTCGGCAAACAACAACATTAAAAACTTTATTTCTAAACCTGTTTCTATGTTCTGTAATGCTTTAACTATGACGTATGTTATGTTGATGTCTTTCAGATGCTCTGGTCCAGGTAAAAATGACTGTCTAGAAACAGCCAGGCTGGCAGTGAGCAGGTGAGAGTCTCCCCCTGCTGCAGAACAGGAAACAACACATTCATTTTGTCACTGAAGTGGTTTTTGAAGCCTGTCACAAACGCAACCTGAAAAATAAATTGTCCCAGATGTGACATAAATAAATATGAATGATGAAATAAACCTTTAAACTGTGGTCACAAATTTATATTCAATTCAAATGATTGTTTTCAGGCCACGAAATAGTAATTTATGCTTATAAAATACTAATTTAAAGCCATGAAATAGTCATTTGTTGCTACAAAATAGTATTTCATGGCCACAGTCATTTGTGGCTATGAAATAGTATTTTTCAGTTCAGCAACCATGTAGTTGACATTTGCTGTGACGTTTGTGTTTCTGGGCCTGTCTCAGTGTTTCCCATGTTGCTCTGCTCCTCTCTGCAGTGGTCAGGTCACCGGGATCGCGTTGGGAGTCCCGGCCGCTCTGATCTTCTGCCTGGCGCTGTTCTTCCTGGGCCTGCTCTACCACCGAGGCCTCGCCATCCGGCGGAAGCGAGCCATGAGGCGGTACCTGGAGAGCGGAGAGGTGAGTCTTCGGAGGACGTCCTCCTGAATCCTCCGCTGCACGTTCTGGCTTTCCTCACCCGGCCTGTGTCTCCAGAGCTTCGAGCCTCTGGGTCCGGGAGAAAAAGGCACCAAGGTTCACGCTCGCATCCTGAGGCCGTCGGAGCTGAAGAAGATCAAAGCTCTCGGTCTGGGAGTGTTCGGCTCGGTGCACAAGGTGACTTTCTGAACACCCCCTGATTCGCGTTGTGGAAACGTGGCGAGAGCTTCACTTCACTGGTGTTTCAGGGATTCTGGACTCCGGAAGGAGAGACGGTGAAGATCCCTGTGGCCATCAAGACCATCCAGGACGGCTCGGGCCGGCAGACCTTCACCGAGATCACTGACGTCAGTCTGTAGCACGAGTAAATCAATGCCTTGATTTGAGATGTGTAGCTCTTAAGTGGTCTGGTCTGTATTTCCTGTGCAGCACATGCTCTCCATGGGCAGCCTGGACCACCCGTACATCGTCCGGCTGCTGGGCATCTGCCCCGGCGGCTGCCTGCAGCTGGTGACCCAGCTCAGCTCGCAGGGGTCCTTGCTGGAGCACATCAGGCAACGCAAGGACAGCCTGGACCCGCAGCGCCTGCTCAACTGGTGTGTGCAGATCGCCAAAGTGAGTGCGGGGCCGGCGGTTTGAACTTTTCCGACGAGCTGTCCGACACCTCCGGAGTCAACCTGCTGCCGTTTCAGGGGATGTACTACCTGGAGGAGCACTGCATGGTCCACAGGAACCTGGCTGCTCGCAACGTCCTGCTGAAAAACGACTACCAGGTGCAGATCTCCGACTACGGCGTCGCAGACCTGCTCTGTCCCGACGACAAGAAATACGTCTACGCAGACACCAAGGTCGGCGCCGCTCACTCTGCCTCAGATCCAAGAGCTTCGTTTCGTACGTCTTTGTTAAAGTTTTCTGCGTGTTTCATCCCTGAACCAGACGCCCATAAAGTGGATGGCGCTGGAGAGCATCTTGTTCCGAAGGTTCACGCACCAGAGCGACGTCTGGAGCTATGGTAGGAGGCTTCCTGAGCGTTTCCCCCGCGGCGGCGGCGAGTCGACCGTGCCTGACTGAAGGCGTCCGTCTGCTCCGCTCTGCAGGCGTGACGGTGTGGGAGATGATGTCGTTCGGGGCGGAGCCGTACGCGTCCGTGCAGCCGCAGGAGGTGCCGAGTCTGCTGGAGAAGGGCGAGCGTCTCTCGCAGCCGCACATCTGCACCATCGACGTCTACATGGTCATGGTCAAATGTTGGATGATTGATGAAAACATCAGGCCGACCTTCAAGGAGCTGGCCAGTGACTTCACCCGCATGGCTCGAGACCCGCCCAGATACCTGGTCATCAACGTGAGACCGCCCGCCGCGTCCAGCTCGGCGAGTCGTCCACCCTGACGCGTGAGCTGAGAGCCTCGCTGTTTTCCCGCAGGTGGAGGGAGGAGAAGCCGTCCCGGGCGAAATCCACCGTCGGGAATCGGAGCGAGGACTGCTGGACGCGGAGTTAGAAGACCAAGACGAGGAGGGACTGGAGGTCGGGCTGGCCACGCCGCCGCTCCAGCACTCTCCGTCTTGGAGTTTGTCTCGTTCGCGGATTAATTCCTACAGAGTAAGGAAGTATATCTGAACTTCTGTAAAAGAATCGGTCGGTGCAGGACAGGTTTTCTTCCCTGATTTACAGAGCGGTTCGTCTCAGACTGGACCGGTCGGATACCTGCCGATGACCCCGAGCCCTGCGGACAGCTTACGACAGGTAATAGAAATACAGTACAGACACACACTCCTTACCCCGCACACCGGGAGGAGTCCCAACACTGAGTGGTAAATCTTTAGAGCTTCGCTTTAATCAGTATTACCGGGACATTTAGCCAATAGCTGCCCTGAAATCAATACAGTAATCCACCGCTGCAAAGGATCTCCAGGAGGAAAACCCTTCAGGAGGATTTATCTCGATGGTTAAAGCGTCGCCTCTTGTTTCCAGCTGTGGTTTCACAGGTCTCGGCTCAGCTCGGTGCGGACGCTGCCCGACAGGTCAGAGGTCAGGGGGGGCGGCAGGGAGTCGGAGCCACAGGAGGATGGTCTGCGGACCGGCAGCCTCCACCGGGCCCGGTTTGGCTCGGAGAGGAGCGGCCATCGCGCCCCCAGCAGCCGACACAGGAAGCTGTCCACCGCCTCCAGCCCGTCCTCCTACAAGGTGTGGACGGCGGAGGCCGAGGAGGAGGAGGTGGACCGCTATGGCTACGTCCTGCCGGGGTCTCCTGGGACCCCTGAGAGAGGTACACTAGAGAGACAGCACTCCACCGAACCTTTCAGAAACTTCTGTTTAACTTCTGTCGACTCTTTTTCTCGCAGCCTCCAGAATCTCTCATTCGGGTCGAAGGAACTCAAGACTCAAGAATAATCTGTTTCTCAAGGTGATTAATCCCACCCAGGAGTATGAAATCATGAACACAGAGAGTGGAGCTCCTCCTCGCTCGAGCAGCGGCGCCTCCTCGCCGGGAGAAGATCCTCCGTCGGCACATGAGGCCTGTGAAGGAACCGCCGCTGAGCAAAGAGGCTCCTCTGAAAAACTTCAGCCCAGCAGCGACTTCAGCAGGGAGACGGCGGCGGCGGCGGAGGAGGACCGCGGAGAGGCGGCCCGGGGCATCGGCAGGTATGAGTACATGGACATCAGGCCATCTGACCCATCAGAGGGGGACGGAGCGGCGGCGGAGAGACGCGGGAGTCGAACATCTGCTAAGAGTGTGGTCCAGACAGAAGACGCAGACCAAACAGTGGAGGTGGCTGAGAAGGAGGAAGAGGAAACAAAACAGAAGTGCCACAACACAAACAAACAAGCCACTCCGAGCGGCGCGCTCATGCCCGGGCCAGATGTGCCGACAGCTGGGGGAGAGAAGACGGAGGAGTATGAGGAGATGGCCAGGTTCGCAGCAGGGCCCAGCGGGTGGGAGCTCGCAGAGTATCAGAACCTCCCAGTGAAGGGGAGGGCCGGTTCGGAGGAGGCGGGCGGCGCCAGGTGTTCGGGGATCGGGGAATACATCAAGGTGTGCGCTGGCGTCGGGGAGCCTGGCAGCAGCTCATCATTTGACAACCCAGACTACTGGCACAGCAGGTTCTTTCTCAAAACAGATGCTGTACGCACCTAATAATGTGGACTGGGAGAAAGACGCTGACACCAAGAGGGACTTTCTCTTAGAAACTTTGAGGATTTCTCACAATTTTTTTTCTTTCTTTTTTCAAATCAGAAGGTTCTGAGAGAGGAAAACAGAAAATAGAAACTCTTGATTTTTGCACTGCCACAAACTGAAGGTTATTTTACGTCCATCATGCAGTATATTAAAGCACGTTTGGCAAAATGTGAATATTTCATTGTTAATGCTGTGGAATAAAAACAGTTATGTACCTTTTGTTTTTAAGCACTGTTTCCATTAACAATAATAAAAAAAAAATACTTAAATTAATCTCGTTATTTCGCAAATACCCAATCAGATGTATAATATTTGTAGAGCAGGCTTATTTTAAAGAAGTTTTGATTCGGTTTTGTGATTTTTGACAATAAAAAGTCAGTATATCTCTGAATGCAATGTTTTGCGGTTAACTGTCTATTTGTACAAAAAAAAAAAAGAAAGAAAGAAAGAAAGAAAATCTCACCGAGTGACGTAAACGCACCACTGATGCACAAAAGTCACGCGCGATTTGGAGACGATCGGATCAAAGATGAAAAACGAAGTGAGAGGAATACCTCACCCGTGCTTCTTCTTTCGTTTTGACATTTACTATCATGACCACACGGTTATGACAATAATGTATTTCAGTAAAATGTGGTGAAATGAATCAAACGCTGAAACAGGATGTTCTAATACACTTCAGGACAAAAAAATAGGTGAATTTACCAATGCCGACTGGCATATTTAATCTTCTAAAATGAAGCTTACACGTGTTACTTTCGGATGCTTTGGAAAGTGACAAAAAATGTTTGAGTGCATCTGCTTATTGATTTTTGTTCAAGATATTCTGGGAACACGATGGATTTTTATTGTATCTTGTACTCATGCTGGTTGTAATTATTTTCTTCATTGTCTCATTTTCACCGCAAGTTTATATTTGTATGTAGTTGCCTATTGTTCACTTGAGTTTGTTTTTGTATGTTTTATTGTTATAATTTCCCCTCCCAAAATTTCAGTAAAAAAATACACTATGTTCTTGCTGCCGTTCCCTCTCCTTAACGTGGCTTCAGCTAAATCTGTCTGCTGAGCATCATTGTTGGTGTCAGTTTGGGCTGTGAACGGTGAATGCGGCCCATCATTCCATCCTTTGTGGCGCTTTATCCATGGTGCCCTGGACCTGAGTCCTGCTAATAATGGATGAAGCTAAGTCGTACCTTGGAGAGGTCATGCCCACTGATCCCCAGTTAGCCTCAGATGTATGTTTTTGGACTGTGACAAGGAATCAGACTATCGGGCAAAAATGTACATACGTACAAGGACCGAATATGAACTCTGCACTTTGAATGCAAGAGTGTGAACCTCCACCACACCACTAAATATAAACCAGACAACAAGACATATGACCACTATTCACTAGAAACAGATTTGCATGCAGAAACCAAGTTATAAATGTCATTTTATAAATGTCTTTTTCTTTTTTCACATTAATATTGTAAGGATACAAAAAAGTACATTTTTTTTCACCAACAGAGAGACTGTCAAGCGCTGCTTAATGCATGTGTGCGTGTATGCGTGCATGCATGCATGCACAAATACATGCATGCTTGCATGCCTGTGTGAAAATGAAAACTTGAAGGATATGCCGCCACCACAGAAAAAAAGCAATGCAGACATATGCCGCACAATACATACACATATATACTTAACCAACATGACAGGTTTCCTTTTTTTCTTCCTTTTTTAGCAAATGTCTGCTTGAAAGGGCTCCTGAAGCAGGTGCACAACTGTATCAGCCGGTCAATCATCCATCATCACTCCAGAACACTGTATCAACTTCATTGTGCGGCTCTTGGGCGGTCTGTCAATAACACATCAAAATGTGATTGGCTGATGATAGGTCACTCAACGCTGCACAACCTGCTAGTGTTCAGCTCGGATTCAAGGCGAGCTCTGAAACTACAGCTGCTGCCACAGCAGAGAGAAAGACCTGCGATGCATTTATACAACATAGCACATTTGAGCTCTACTAAAAATAACCATTAGTTTTCTGGATAAAGTTGCAAACTGAACAAGTAATTGACTCCAGGTACATCAGAGTGACCTTTTAATTATGAAGAAAAAATTATTCTGCTGCTGCCCTTAATTACATACCACTGCTTTTACGTTTTTATTATATTCTGCCGCTAAATGAATGCACTTTCACTGCAGTAAATGTTTGGAAATCATTTACATTGCGATTGCAGGTGCTACGCAGAGGCAGACAGGAGCGAACTATCTTGGCGCACGTCTTCGGCGGTGGGCGGGATCTGCCGCTCGGTGCGCGTCGGACGGACTCGGGCGGAGTCGGCCGGAGTCGGGCGGGCCGGTGGTGCTCAGAGCAGCGTGGTTCATCCTGTGACTGACTGGCAGCCGCCGGGGGAAAAAGTTACTTAGAGTTCGCCGACACACTGCCAACATGTCCGGAGATGACGAGACGCAGGAGCAGACGATCGCCGACGATCTGGTCGTCACTAAGTACAAGATGGGCGCGGAGATCGCGAACCGTGAGTTTTAAACGCGCCTCGCTCCGATGAAGTATGGAGAGCCGTGTGGCGTTAGCTAGCAGACGCAGCTAGTCCTCCCGGGCAGCTGCTGTGCCATGTGCCGCAGCAGGAGCACCTCAGCCAGGTCCCGTTGGAAGCAAGGCCTCTATTTAGCACGAACAAAACGCGTGTATTTCGAACATTTACGTGGACTTTAACTCTAGAGATGTGGTTGTCCGCTGATCGCCACGTCGCTGTCACATTAGCCCGGTGAGCTAGCAGGCTAGCTAGCAGGCGTTAGCCGCGAGTGCTAACAGATAACAATGACAAGTGTGAAATTGGAGAAAAACGCGTGTCTGTGTGAATCTGCGGGGGAGATTATTTAATGTTCACCTGCAGCTTCTTCAGACCTTCACAACATCAACCAATAACTCAAGTTTACCTGAAGATCTGGCGCCTTATGGTGTGATTTAAGGTCATGACTGTAGTAAGAAGGAACCTGTTAGCGCTCCATGTATGAAGTTACATGACATCTAATATAATTTAATAATTACATGCTTATACATCACTCCTGAATCATGACCAGTTGTTTTAAACAGGCCCCCACCAAGTTTAATTCTGAGTATTGACATTATTAGATGATAGATGAGACCACATGTACCCAGCAGCATCTAATAACCCTTATATATATATGATCTTTTACTTCAAATGCAATTTACATGTTTTTAAAGTAGGTAGGAATCAATCCATATCTAATCATTTCAGCATTTTCCCTCAGGCGAATGTGTAGTCTTAAAATGCAGATATTCTGTTATTTCTCCTAACTCTCAATGAACAGTCATGTTTTTGCCATCGATCATTTAAAAGGTCAATAAAAGTCACTGAAATGAGAATAATAATGCTCAAAACAATCAGATCATGTAAATAGATGATCTAATGTTTATTTATCTAACGTGAGCATATGTGTGATTTATACTTTCTGATTTAAAAAGAGACGTGTTGCTGATACTCGACAGTTCTGCCACAGTCTCAAGCATGTGAGGATTTATGAAGTGACTCGCCATACATGCAGTTCTGATTGGATTGTTTTTGCCCCTGACCTGCGCTGTTTGCCCTCCCCGGGGCTTTACGTCTGCCTCCAGAGGCCCTGAAGACGGTGGTGGCGGCGGCCGCGGTCGGCGTCTCGGCGCTCAGCCTCTGTGAAAAGGGAGACGCCTTCATCACGGCAGAGACCGGGAAAATCTTCAAGAAGGAAAAAGACATGAAGAAAGGTGAGTCCTCTCTTTTCACGTCTCATCAGTCGGCGCCGCTGACTCTGCACTCCCTCCACTCACTCGCTCTCTCTCTCTCACAGGTATCGCTTTCCCTACTTGTGTGTCGGTGAACAACTGCGTCTGCCATTACTCCCCTTTGAAGAGCGACCCCGACGTGGTACTGAAGGATGGGGACCTCGTCAAAATGTGAGCCGCCGCTCCTCCTCCTGTCCCACACAATGTGGTTAAAGCTGTGCACGTGCCGCTTGCCTCATGCTCTCTCCCCTCCGCAGCGATCTGGGCGTGCACGTCGACGGCTTCATCTCAAATGTGGCGCACAGCTTCGTTGTTGGAGTGACCAAGGTACGCCGTCATCCTGCTCATCTGGATCGTTTTGGCTGCCTCCTGTGTCCTTCGTCCGTCTCTAACCGTCTCCGGTGTCCCTGCAGGAAAACCCGCTGACCGGACGCAAGGCGGACGTCATCAAAGCGGCCCACCTCTGCGCCGAGGCCGCCCTCCGGCTCGTAAAGCCCGGAAACCAGGTGAGAGCTGGTTGAGCCACTGATTTATAAGCTGGAATCACGGTTTCTCATCTGCTGACAGCGCCGCGTCTCCTCTGTCAGAACACGCAGGTCACAGAGGCCTGGAACAAGATCGCAAAGTCGTTCAAGTGCTCTCCGATCGAGGGTGCGTGTCGCCACGCCGCAGATTCCCGCTCACGCCGCCCCTGACCCGCCCCGCCTCGCCTCATTCTGCCGCTCTCGTGTTCACAGGCATGCTGTCCCACCAGCTGAAGCAGCACGTGATCGACGGGGAGAAAACCATCATCCAGAACCCAACGGACCAGCAGAAGTGAGTGGAGTCAGCCGATCGATCCCCCCTCCCCCCCGCTCCAGGGACGACCCCCGCCCTCAACACTCTGTGTGTTTACAGAAAGGACCACGAGAAGGCGGAGTTCGAGGTGCACGAGGTGTACGCGGTGGACGTGCTGATCAGCACCGGAGAGGGGAAGGTGAGGGCTCGCCTTCCGTCCGGCCGGCCGGGCGGGCGGTTGGGACGGGGGGAGAACGTCCAGCGAGTGACGGTCCTGCTGCGTTCTGTCACTCAGGCCAAGGACGGAGGTCAGAGGACCACAGTTTACAAACGGGAGCCCAACAAGGTGTACGGCCTGAAGATGAAGACGTCCCGGGCGTTCTTCAGCGAGGTGGAGAGACGCTTCGACGCGATGCCGTTCACCCTGAGGTAGCTCATATTCAAATGGCAAATTTATCTACTGAGCCATAAACAATAGAGGCAGTGTGATTTAAACAGTGGCTTTAACGCAAATGTCAAATGAAGGTCCCTCAAGAAAAAGGTTGGAACCACTGATTTACACCATCTTTTTTTTCTTTCTTCTTCCTCCTCCTTGTGTCCTCAGAGCTTTCGAGGATGAAGCCAAGGCCAGGCTGGGTGTGGTGGAGTGTGCCAAACATGAGCTGCTGCAGCCGTTCAGCGTCCTGCACGAGAAAGAAGGTGAGAGGAACCGGAAGAACTCCTCAGGAATGACGTAAACGTTTGGCACGACTTTCAAGGTTCACTTTTTGTTCTGATCAGTAATTGGATACATTTAGCAACCGTTGGTCATTTAAAAGGATGTAAGTAAGAAATAAATCACTGGAGATGGTTCATCCTGGTAGAGTTCTGAGGGAGCTCTGTAATTTAGATTTTTTTCTTCATGACTGGAATTAACTCACGTCTGTTCTCCTTCACTCGCCATGTTTTTAAGCGATCGCTGCTCTTTGACCTCCTGTAGCCACTAGATGTCTCTATAATCAAAAAAGTGATGAACCGACAGGAAAACCAGACCAGCTGCTGTAGTGGTTTTGCTGTTTGTGGGTTAATTTCACAAGAAACATCAATTGTTATTTTCACAGAAAACACAATGAATGTCATTTTATCTACGTTATTTATTTTCTTATTTATACAGATTGTAAACACAAATGGTAATTTTCAAGAAAAATACATTGGAATTGATATTTTAATTTATTTAAACTGAACTCTGATGAATGTTTCCTCTTGTTGATTCAGTCGTGATGGCGCTCAGTTTTTGTCTCTCCCGACGGTCAGATTTTCTCGCTCTCGCTCCGTGTCTCCTCGCCCCTCACCGTTGTCGTCCCGCTTCTCGTCCAGGTGAATTCGTGGCCCAGTTTAAGTTCACCGTGCTGCTCATGGCCAACGGACCTCTGCGAATCACAAACAGCCTTTTCGAGCCAGAACTGTACAAGTCTGAGCACGAGGTGGAGGACGCAGACCTGAAGGTACGGCGGCTCTGACGGATGGGCTCACACACACGCACACGCACACACACACACACACACCCGGAGGAGGGTTCGGACTCATTCTTTGCTTTTCCTAAAACCGTTCCGTGCTGATGAGTGCGACACCGAGGTTCTGAACGTCGCTGTCTCTGTTTCCCTGAAGGCTTTGCTTCAGAGCTCGGCCAGCCGCAAGACCCAGAAGAAGAAGAAAAAGAAGGTGAGTCACATGGATGAAAAAACACTAAGATATATGATGCCGTTTTGGTTTTTGATTAGAAAATATCTCACAAAGTGTTTAAAAGTGCTACTATAAGCATTTTTAAATGTTGAGGTTTAATGTTTCACATGATAAAGCGGCCCAGAACACTGTGGTTGTTTTTTTCTGTTGTCTTCCAGTTTTTAGGAAATTTTTTTGTCATATTTGTTCTACAACCAATAAGACACTAAAATGCTGCAAAAGCGACCAATGTTTCAGGTCTGCTGGTTACTATGACGACCGGTCTGATCGGCGGTTGTTACAGCAAGAAGAAACAGCACAGAAGCTGTGAAGTACAAGAGTCAATAGTCACCCTCCACATACACTGACCTCGTTCTTTTTTTCTCTCCCAAAAGGCCTCAAAGACGGTGGAGAACGCCACGGGACAGGCGATGGAGACCGAGGCCGCCGAATAGATTCTTCTTTTCTCCAATAAATTTGTGGCCGACTTCTGACGACCCAAAGAACAGACGTCACAAATGTTTCCTTCTGTCCCGGCTGTCTGAGGCACCTGTGGTCAAAGCCGCTGTGAATACCTCTGAATCTAACTGATGTCAGTCTGGGATGATGCTGCTCCTAAATTCTACAACTTACACCTTTAACTCACACACACAGAGAAACACACACCCATAGTAAATTCTCCTGTCCTTGAGGCAGTCCTGTTGTCTTTAACAGTGGTCACAATTCCATCACGAGTCCCTTCTTCTCAACATTCGACTGACCTCCAACAGCCTCCCATTGGGTAACCGTAGTGAAGGACGTGGCAAATAAAAATGAGTTTGACAGAGCGGCCGAGGATGATGAATGCCCAGCGCCGTGTCAGTGTAGCCGTGTGACGTTCCGATCTCTCTGACACCATGCCTTTTGAAATGAACTTTCCCTTGGCATCAGTGTGGAACATCTGTCATAAAGACACATTCACAGATCAGAAGGCATGAATACACGAGTCACTCTTGCAGTTAAATTCACCTTAATTAGCACATTTCTGCCGCTCTCCTTTAGGTTTTTGCACTAGTTGAATGTGTGTGCTACTAGGCAACTATTGTAGGTTACTCAACTAACGATTTCTAAAACGGACATTTTAGGACCTACTGCTTGAGTAATTTAACAAGTAAAAAAACAACCCTTTTTTTTTCTGAGTTGTGGAGGGTCGTAATTCCTGCCAAGGGTTCAGCATCAAGTCTTCTGATGCCTCGCTGAGTCTGACAGTCTGTGTTTACATAAGATCTCCATACCTGGTAAATATATGGATGCTTTTGTAAAACAAACCCCAGTTTCAGAGACTATTTTTGGAAACATTAAAAAACCACCTGACATCATCCGTGTTGGTTTATTTCTGGTTCAGATGATGGTTGAAACATGGGCCAGTGGTTTGCACTCTCACCTCAAGATGAATATTCCTGTGTGACCATTACTCCTAAGTTTTCCATCAAGGTGACTGTGACAGTGAACTTAGAATCCTGCCTTTGCTTGGTTTCAGTTCGGAAAGCTAGAGTTAGAGAGTTACTTTATTAATCCCAAATTGGGAAATTCAGGGCTGAAGATGTAACACTAATCTGGATAAATCAGGTAAAATAAATGAAATCGGATCTATTTATATAGTTCCAAATACATCACCATTGTTTCAAGGCACTTTGACTGAGGAAGCAGAGGCAGTGAAAAGGAAAACCTAACGCACCCTGCAGAGCTGTGGTAAAGATGAATGAACTCTAGATTCTTTGACTGTAGATTCTAAACCTCGTTTATTGATGCTTAGGTATAATTGAAGCACTACAACATTAGTGCAGTGAAGTCCAGTTGGCCATGAAAATATACAGAGTAATTATATATAAACCCACTATTCTTCATTATTGTTAGTCTTCATTTATTGTTTATTATTATTATCTGTATTACATTTAGGATCTTGGAGGAAGTTTATCACGCTGGTTTACAAACTCTTAAATTATTTCTCATGGAATTTCATTGATATATTGCTAAAAGATCTATGCTATCGTGTTGTTTCACTAACATAATTATTTAAATATAACTTTTAGTGCGATTATGGGTGTCCTGTGACGGACACAAGTCTCACAATTTGATAAACTCACGATTCCTCTTTTTCCTATTTTTGATATATTCATATTTTTGAGTGGGAAATGTTTATATGCACGGTTTTGACACGGTTTTACATAGTTAATACAATTTAGAAAGAAATTCGACGGCCCGCTGACACCCGGAAACTCCTATGTTGATCTCCGTCGCATATTTTATGACGTCAAGGCGCCCTACAAATGGGTCGTCGCGTGATTATGACGTCCTTCGTGAAGACCCTTTCCTAGCAGTCGGTAAGCGAAAATATCTTCCACCAAAATCCAATCTAATCCTCATCTTTCGAGATTAATCCGAGCAATCTGTAACACATCATGTGTCTTTGCAGGCTTCCTTCGTCGATATGAGGGCCAAGGTTTGTATTTCATGTCTGCTAAATGTGAGATATTTGCTTTAAAGTGATGCTAACATTTGTTAGCTACGCAGCTTTACATGCTATGGCTGTTGAGATGAACATATTCCCATATTTTGTTTTCTTTAAGCGAATATTGCGTTAGTTGTTTCATTGTAATAATTATTCTCAAATTAACGTTGTCTTTTTTTCTGTAGTGGAGAAAGAAGCGCATGCGCAGGTAAGACTGTTTATAACACGTTTTTCTAAAGTAGTAATGTCAGCAGTTTTAGTAGAATTGCTGATAAGTGTTTATCTTCTTCCTTCTCTGACAACTTAATGGTGTTAGCAATACATTCTCAAGAAATCCAAGTTGAAATCTGAAATCTGCAATTGTTTTTTTTTTATACCCTTTAAAAGTAAAATTGTCCAGAAATATTTTCTCTTGAATCTCACATACTCATTAACATAACTGTAACTAAGGTGAAGTTGAATCTGCCAGGTTCAAATGTTCTGTAATTTAGATCATCAATATCAAATCTATGCATTTTGATTAAAATTCTGATATTCTGTGAGCTCACTGAGCGCTTAACCTTTTCCTTGCTGTTTTCCTGCTAAGTACATTTTGCCTTTATGTCTCAGGCTGAAGCGCAAGAGAAGAAAGATGAGGCAGAGGTCCAAGTAGGCCGTCTCCCCTCCACGGCTGCCACACCGATAGTTTGTTGTGAGCACAGCCGGAGACGAGGACCATCCCGCGTCGAGTGTGAGGCCAGCGGCGTCGTCAGCCAAAGGCGGTGAAGCTTGGTGACGTTTGAGACGCCATTCAACACCTGCTGGATGTCAGGCACCGGGACATTCTGAACTCTGTGTTCTTTATTCCTCAACTTTTGTCATCTGTTTTTGTTTATACTGTGATTAAAGGTTTTGGTTTACAAAATCATGATAGTTGTCTCATTTTAATTTCTGATATAGGAATCCAGCATTGGTTTGATTTTAGAGGGTCATTTCAGTCCTTTTAGGCTGATTATTTCTGATGCGTCCCGAGAGAATTCTAAGGTAATATTAAAACACCACCTTCCACAAAATGCAGTGATTGCACAAATCTTTAAAGAAGATTTTTATCGACAATATAATGCCTTAAGCCAGGAGAGTAAAACGTACAGCTCAGTTTCATCTGGAGTGTGTCAGACTGGTAAAATGCTGTCATGATAACCTTTGGTATGTCTGATTCAAAATGTGTCTTTTCATTAAACCAATTTTTTTTTTTTTTTAATTAAAGATGGCTCAATTTCAACATAAAGCTAATTTTTATGAAACTATGTGCTCCAAAATGAAATGTCCATAAATTTAGAGCAGCTGCATCATGCATGTTATTGCAAACTCACCAGGACAGCATGACTGTGGAGACTAATGCTAATTTGCTGTGCTTGATGAGAGCATCACTGACATTTCCGCTTGGGTCTCCACATGGTCTGCTACTCTCATGAAATGTATTAAATCTATGTAGTTAGAGTTTTTATAATTTGCTTGGTGGTTTAAAGACCCTTCTGGGCTGGCTTTGGTCCACAGGCCTTATGTTTGACTCCCCTGCATTAATCTGAATTCTATAGACTCTATAGAAGCAACAATAAAAAGGGGAGTTGTTTACCTACTAAATTAGAGTAAACTAAATTCGAGCATTTGTGAAGCTCAGCCTTTTCATGAATAAGATGCATTTTCAATCATGTCAAATGTAAACACTCATTCACTTTGAATTAAACCCCTATATGTGATGGTAAATACAAGGCAGATACATCTGTAAAAGTAAACTGGAGGAAAATGCACTGGAAAAACATGGTTTATTTTCTGTCCACACTTAATGATACAAGTGAGTGTGCTTCTGCCTTCTTTGAACAAAGCCCAAGCAAGACAATCATACAACCAGGCTGTCTTGTGTCCTTTTAAAGTCTTATAAATAGCCACATCTTTGGCTAAGTGCAAAAATGTCTTTTGCAACCGCATTTTTCTCTGCTTTCACAACTGCATCTTGAGCTGATGCTGCTGTCACAATAAGCTGATGGGTTAGCATCTGATCTGTTTAAACCACAAGATATGTGTGATTATTGACAGCTTGAGCAGGATGTGGGTAGACACATGTTGAAAGAGCTGTTTCAAAACATATTTTCAGGGTTTAAAGATTCCTATAAGTACAACACGATGTGGATATATGCATACGCGATCTGTATCAGAATTGTGGGAGATCTGTTTATTGTCAGGGTCAGGTTGTGTACAAATAATACAAACTATGAAATGTGCCTTCAAGGTGAGCTCACAGGGTGTGAAAGTGCTGGTTAAGACCAGCTTTAACACCAGTGGCTTGGCAGCAGGCCAACAATACCAATAAGCACAACGACTCATATTTATCTGAACTATTATCAAAACTTTAACATTTCAGCTACAAGTTCATGGATAGACATTTACCCTGAAAAGTGTTTTCTTATTTTTACGGTGAATAAATCTTAATTTCAGCCCCAGAAATGTAAGATTATCATTGAGTAAAATATATTTTTCAAAAGTGGTTTGGATTGTTGATCAGACAAGATATCTGAAAATAACACAGAACGAGTTTTCCCCTCATAACATTTTACATTTATGAAAAAGTAAGTACAAAACTGTAAGTTTCGTGAATGTTTGCCTCAGAACGATCTAATAGCTTTTGTTGCACTGTTGACCACAGTACTGTGACTTTCACCTGACTGACACGAGCCCCACATTCAAGCTGCATCATTGCAAAAACCCACATAAGGCTCATCGTCCTGTGACTGCTACTTCTGCTTCTGCTGCAGGTCAGAAGACTTGTTTTCATTTTTTGAGATGAAATTACTGAGGCTCAGTGATTCAGCTCTTCACTGTAATGTGATTGTTCACCATTATGTGGACTCTGGGGCAGAATTAAGGTCAGCTCCACTTTTCTGTCACGACTGAAGCCAGTTTTCAAAATGTTGCTTCTGAGAGTTAAAGCTAACAATCGATGAAGATTACAGAACACATCACAACAGATTAATCTTTAATGTTATATCACCGCAGATTCCACCTTGGAGACATTGCTTTCATTATAGTCAGCAGAAATAAAAGAGACGTGCTTCAAAGTGCTGACAGTGTTTTTTTAAATGCAGAAGAAGGTCTGCAATTACAACTATTTGAAAACAATTGGCTGTAAAATCAGACAAACATTGACTGCTGAATACTGAAATAAAACATGGCAAGAATGAATTTGCAGTTAATGCACTTGGTTAGGTGGGTGGATGTGATTGGTGGCTTGAGACATTTTTGGGGAGGATCCAGCTCAGGATCACCACCACCTGACTCTTGATCCAATTAGTGTTATAGGGTTAGGAATGGCTTCCTTGTGGTGGACTGGAAACCTGTGCAGGTGTTACACCGGGCTCTGGGATCATGTAGCTTGAAAGCCTGAAATGAATAAGAATGGATGAATAGATACAAATGCATGATTTTGTGTATAATACTTGCTACATTGTTAAAATATAATTCTCAGAGAGATTGTGTTCAAAGGACAGAGGGCAAACAGACAACTATATAGTACATTTAATTAGTTTCTACACTGAACCTTCATTACACAGACTAGTTAATATACTAATAACATTATGCAGTATTTGGGGGGTAACAACATACATGCATAAGGACACCATGTTCCAAAAGCTTGGAGAAAATATTTTCACCGCGCCTGAAGGCAGCTTACCACTGCACTGCTGTGAAGCCCACACTACCAAGGCCATTATCTGTGTTTTTCAAGAGGAGGGAGGTTCAAATACCCCTGCACCAACCCCGCCCTCAGCGTGACTGTTGCAGAGGATTTGAACACACAGCATACATTTCTGCATGTTGGAGAATCACATATTCCTGATATTTTACTTTTACGCACGTGTGGCTCAAATGAAGCGTTTGCTGCTGCCTGGCTCAACAACATTTTTCTTTCCTTCTCCATGCAGCACATTCACCCACATAAAGGTCTTTCAACCCCCGGAGCAAACACAATAACGACTGTCTCCCGGCAACAAGGGGGCCACTCTTTAAACATGGGGTGGATTTCCCTTTTTTTTTTTTAAAGATCAGAATGAAACCCAAGGAGGAAAAAAAAAACAACGACACAGAACATATAAAGACATGACAACCTCCTCATAATGCGCTTTTTTGATCATGTGACAAAACTCCTTCTTGCAGAGAGAGAAAACCTCGTGTGGATCTGTGAGTAGAGCAGCTCCGGTGCACCTTTCTCTCAATGAAGCTGTCATGCTGCGCGCCCCGAGCTGCTGCAGTGGAGGAGGTGGGCGCCTGCGCGCACGAGGATGTTCCGCTTATGTAAAGAAGATAACGGGTTTTGCAGCCCGCGTGTCATCATCACAACACTCGCCAGGGCGTAGTTCTTCGTGGTTTACGCTGTGGCAACGTTTCCCAAATTACACGTTCCCCCTGATGCCTGCACGTAGAAAATAAACAGTTGGCTGAAGTTTTCTGCATGCGGGCAGGGAGAGAAAAAATGCTCCGCCCGAGGCTGCGCGTGACGCGACAAGTTAATTCTGGGGTTTAGGCTCCTACTGGTCTCATGTGAAGGAGGGCTTCCAGCTGAGCCCGCCCTCCCCAGGTCTCTGCCTGCCCTGCACCCTCACAGAGCAGCTGTACGCGTAAATGAAACGCGGAATAGCCCATTACAGCGCCCTGCGGAGCGGAACGGAGGAGCTGCTGGTGGCGGTGGTGGTCGTGGGGGGCGCGCCTCGAGAAGTCGTGATCATGATTTAACCAGATGATCGCCGAGCTGTCGATGGTCTCCCCCAATAAAGAGGCGGTGAGTGTTCAGTGCTGAAGCAGAGGAGCCGTGACAGCCTGCCCCGCTGCCGCCAGAGCCAGAGGAGCCAGTCGGGTCTTGCCATGCCAGCCGCGGACGCAGCGCCGGGCACGGCTCGTGCAGCCGCGGCCTCTGGCGGCGCGCCTCCCGGGGTGCGCTCCGTCAGCGTGCTCTGGTCGTTCGGGAAATGCCTGGGCGCGCTGCTGCCCGTCTACCTGGCTGGATATTACGGCTTCAGCATCAGCGTCGTGCTGCTCGGGCTCATGATCTACATGGGATGGAAGCACAGCCGCCTGGAAAAAGTGATGAGGCTCAAGTCTGCCATGTACCTCCTGGAGAACGAGATGGAATTCACCACCGAGAAGGTTTTCAGAGCCAAGAGAGATCTGCCTCCTTGGGTAAGCGAGCACTGGACATCCTCTGCAGGTTGCTTCTCCTCCCACCTCTTGTCAATTTGCTCTCCAGCTGCATCAGATCCTCTGCAACATCATTTAGAGCTTTTACTCATAATAAAAAAATGTAAATGCATGTCTTAATTGCTTCATGCAATTCAAATTGCAAACGTGCATGAAAATCTCCCCCATTTTTAAACAGCATTTTCCTGTATTTAGTCATTCCTAATGTGCAGAACATGGGGAATTTCTCTGAACTGCTGCCACCGGGGAATGTGAATTAACATGCCACATGAAGTCTTTGCAGTGTGAAAGCGAAACACGTGACAGCGATGTTGGGAAGAACTTACATAAAGTAGGCAGCATCTGCTGTGAACGCAGGAGGAATGATTCCATCCCGCTCTTGAGGAGATTCCCAGTGGGTTTTGCTTTTACTTTGCCTGGAGCTACTGTTGACCTTATCTGGCTCCAGAAACTTGATGACTCATAAACATCCCTCAGAGACGAGGCAGCGAGCGGGACCAGGACCACCATATCTGGATAGAGAGTGCAAGAGAGAAAGAAACTGTGTTTGTGTGTGTGTGCGTGGGTGAAAGTGTGTGGAGAGAGAGCGTTGTGATGAGGTTACCGGCTTCCTGAAACACTGGCAGTGGCTGAATTAGTCAAACTTGTACAAACATGACAAAATTAATGACTCCGTCTTCCTGAAACTTACTAGTTTAAAATAACTTCTGCGACATTAGTACTGTGTTTACTCATTGTTCCTTCCAAAACACAACTATAGCAACAATTACAAGTATTTCAACCTTCACTGTCAGGAGCTGGAAGTCATTTTACGCTGTGCTGTCATGATTGAGTTCATGTCTGACCCAGAACTCGTCCACAGGTCAACTTCCCAGATGTGGAAAAAGTGGAGTGGCTGAATAAGGTACGACGATACACTTGTGCCGCTGCGTATTTTCACCTGATAAATGAGTTACTCTTAAGTGAATCATCTGTTTTGACCTCCTTTCAAAGCAAAATAAATAAGTTATTCCAAGTTCAAGGATTTGGTAATTCTCCTGAGTAACTGCTGAACGCATCACATTTAATAGTAAGATAAAGAAGGCTTTTGTGGACTCTACGTGACCCAGCTCCTATTGCAGCCTCGCCGCCGGAGCGGATAATCTGACGGTGTAATTAAGAGGCAGAGAGAGTGGCTCAGATCATATCACGGCTTCTTTGTCTCTGTCAGTACAGTAGACTCGCATCAGCATAGAGAAAGTGTGGACCTGAATACTAATCAAACAAAATGCCCTTCTGGAGGGAAAAAAAACCCCATAATGAGCCGAGAGAATCACAGATTGTGGGATGGCGATTTGCTGCACTCATCTTTCTCCCGTCCCACGTCTCGCGCTCCTGCAGGCTTTCTGACATGTGATCTGGCTTCTCTCTCACAGCCATAATCAAACATGTGGAGCCTCAGAATGTGCTCGCCTTTCATTGGGACGATCAATAAAGAATCTGTGCGATGGTAATAAGTGACATACTCAAGGACCACCAAGTCTGGAACTGTCCCATGAATAATGTAGAGAAGACTTCCCTTCCTGCAGCCTGTGAGCATCCTCTCTCTCTCTCTCTCGAGGAGCCTCGGGGGTCACAGGACTGGTGAACTGTGCCTAACAGGACTTGGCACGTCTCTCTCACACCTCGCGCTGAAACGCTGAAGCTCTCACCAGTGTGTGGAGTGACAACACTGACACACTGATTCAATTCACAGCACAGGATTAGCGTCAACATGAATGTAGACGTCGTGACTTTTAGAACGAATGCTGAACTTCACAGATAAATAGTTTGGGAATTACTTTCTAAGGTCTTATGGGATTTATTGGCGATTAGAGGGAAAATTGGACTTTTTACATTTAGAATTCCATTACTTTCCTGTGTTTGCCATGTTTTATTCATTGTGAAGATAAAGTGTTCTTTTTTTGTAGATCTTGCAGCAGGCCTGGCCCTTTATAGGCCAGTATCTGGAGAAGCTGCTGGTGGAAACCATCGCTCCGGCCATCCGCGCCTCCAGCATTCATTTACAGACTCTCAGCTTCACCAAGGTCAACATCGGAGACAAGGTACCACAATGGCAGCTCACAAACGCGGCAGTTCGGTCAAATTATAAATGTGCTGCAAGCTGAAAGAGAAGGATCCCAGGCTGGTGGCGTGGATAAGAGGCTCGGTAACGCTTTGTTGGTCCTGTTAGTCACTTTATCACAAGTCTGAGGATTGATGAGTGTAACTTCTAATACACATGTGCTGATGTGAGCGTTTTCAGCCTCGATCCCCCGTGTTTGCTTTGTCTAATAGCAGCTGCTGTGTTCGCAGGCCGTGAAGGTGGTCGGCGTGAAGGCTCACACGGAGCACGATAAAAGACAAGTCATGTTGGACTTGTACCTCAGGTAACTATCACAGCTTTTATTGTTTGAATAATAGTGTGAATATCACTCAGATACAGTGTTGAATGAGCTGCTGTGAAGACTGTCCTCGTCTGAAACTGGAGATCATTGTTTATTTAATGGGAGCAAGTCAATAGATTTGTCATAACTGGTTTCAGCAGCTTCTCTTAGTTAAACATTTAACTTTAGATTTGTCACCACTTGTCTGTTACAGCTACGCCGGTGATGTTGAGATCAATGTCGAAATCAAAAAGTACTTCTGTAAAGCTGGAGTGAAAGGAATCCAGGTAGAAGAAGAGGGTTTTTTTTTTTTTTTTTTTTTAAATAATTTTGCATTTTAGTTAAACAAACAATTTTCAACCTGAACTGGTGTCTTCGCAGCTCCATGGAAAGCTGCGTGTGATTCTTGAGCCTCTGATCGGAGACGTGCCTCTGATAGGAGCCATCACCATGTTCTTCATCCGCAGGCCTGTGCGTGGATCCACTCTCTCAGTGCTTCTTAAACCCGTATTTATTACGTTTAATGCAATTCTAACCCTTTGATCACATGTGGCCTGTGTAGAAACTGGACATCAACTGGACTGGACTCACCAACCTGCTGGATATCCCCGGACTGAAGTGAGTTTCTGTGATGGAGCTCAGTGGGAAACTCTAACGATGTTTGAATGTTCAGTCAGTCTCTTCTATTATGCAAACAAGTATAAAGATAACCGTTTTTTTAGATTTATCTTTGGGAGAATGCTTAATTTATGAAGCCATCAAAAAGACATGGCCCTGATGGGAAAAGGAGCTTAAATGAAGTGAGACAGGCAGCAGGCCTCAGTGATCCCCATTTATAAAGGATAAGGTTGGTATGTTCTCCTTTTTTTTTTTTTTTTTTTTTTTTTTTTTTTTAAGAAATTTGTTGTCAGGGTTATCAATGAAAACAGCAAACATAAACTAAAGACTTTAGACTCCAAGTCTGATAACCACTAACATTGGCCAAAACCTCCTACTTGCAAAATGAATTATTTTAGGGGAAACTCAGTTTTCTGTAATAATGCAAATGTTTCTAGGCAAATGCAATACATTTTACATTTATTTCACATCTATCCTTTATATTACTTTGCATATAAAATAGATTAGGTGCTTCAGCTCGATGCAACGCTGATGCTGATAAATGGTTTTGTGCTTTGGCCGCCGTTATCTCCATTCCCGCCCTTTAAAAAAAACGAATCAATAAAAAGGCAGCTCATGTAATGATATTAAGGACTTTCTCCAGACACCAAAGAAACTTTTTTTTTTAAGTCCACCTCTGAAAATAGCCCGAAGTAAAAGGACATTTTTAACTAACTAAACTTGCATTGGCTAAAAAGTAAATTTGACAATTTATTTAGCTTTTTAAAAAAGGGAAAACTTCATTTGAGTTATATTTTTGAGGATATTAACCTTCGGTATGAGGAAGTGAGATTGTGGCTGTGCTTCATTGATTAGGGTTTGGAAGTCACAATGTTCAATAAGAGCAGCGGATCCTGCTGTTTTCATGGGATTTGTTTGTTGACAGTGAATCGAACAATACCAGCCTTATTCTTGTAAGTTGTTAGAGCTTAACACCAGAGTGTATTTTGTTCACTGTGTGAAGTTATGAAGCCATAACTTTATGTTTGGTGAGCTCATATGGAACTCACAATATTCTATATAAATATAGAGTTATATAGAATATCCAGATGAACTGATGGGCTCACGCATATGAACGGTGGAGTTCAGCGTCTCTGTTTCTAGGCTGTCTGCTAAAATCTTACATGTGATAAAATCCAATTAATGCCTTGTCTCAAGTGTCATGCTGCTGTTGGATTATTCAAAATACATATACTGTGAGTCATCAGCTCTACCTGTGTTGATACTTTGAGTTTGTTGGGATCTTATTAAATTGTATCTCTCCCTCGGAGGACATTTACTGACATGATTTTCCAGAACACTGCCCTCGGCTATGTTTCTGGATTCCATGTTGTGTATGCATCAGCAGCAGTCTGTCTGTGCGCCCCTTCCCTGTTGCATTCCCAACGTCATCCTTGCATTCATTTTCAGTGCCATGTCGGACACTATGATAATGGATGCAATAGCCTCCCACCTGGTGCTCCCCAACCGCCTCACTGTTCCCCTGGTGGCCGACCTGCACGTAGCGCAGCTCCGCTCCCCTCTCCCAAGGGTAACTGTCTCCATAATGAATCGCCTTGAGAAAGATTGCACCCACACAGACTGACGCAGATCTGTCTTGAGAGCATGAGATGCAGAGCAAGTCACAGCCTTAAAGGTCACGAAGCAAAAATCACATTTAGAAACGTGGATGTAAATTCGGGTGAAGCTGCAAAGTCGACTAACGCTTCTGTGTTTCTCCTGCACGTTTTCCTTCCACGTGCGCGCAACGTGTCAGGGTGTCGTGCGTATCCACCTGCTGGAGGCCGAGGACCTGACCGCCAAGGATACTGTCATCAAGGGCCTAATTGATGGGAAGTCCGACCCGTACGCGGTGCTGCGCGTGGGAACCCAGATCTTCACCTCTCATCACGTGGACAGTAACCTGAACCCACAGTGGAGGGAGATGTATGAGGTGAGAGGGCTGCAGGTGGAGGAATGACACCCAACCCTGACCCGCGAGGACACCTGGGAGACGTATGGCTTTACCTTGATATTCAGCGGCTGCTCCTTTGTGTGGCAAAGTCATAGCTGGTGTCCTTCACCGGGCTCGCTTTAAGTCTCGAACAGTAAATATGTCACAAGCGCTCCAGAGATAAACAGTTCTGTGGAGATCTTATCGACCTCTGTGGTAACAGGAAGTTGCCGTTTCCGAGATAAGCTGGTCGTACGAAAACTGCCTGCTGAGGAACACATTTCTCTTCTCAGTTTATGCAGCTGTGCTGATCGCTATATAGATATTAGAATATCTGCATCTACCTTTCACAGTAGTGAAAAGGTCCTGCCATTGTGATTCTGTTTGCATGCAATTGTGTTATTATGTTGCGTGTGGCTGTATCTATATTTGTATATTGGTTGTGTGTATTGTGTATTTGTCCATTTATGTGTGTGTGTGTGTGTGTCAGGTGATTGTCCATGAAGTACCTGGTCAGGAGTTGGAAGTGGAAGTATTTGACAAAGACCCCGACCAGGATGACTTCCTGGGGAGGTAGCTTCTACATTCTCATCCATCTACTGTGTTTCCGTGTGCTTCTCATGTCGCCAACACGACCGCTTCCTGCCACGCAGCAACACGATTCAGATGAAAATTCCAGCACATGTTTACTGTGAAAGGCTTCAGCGAGTGTGTGTGTGTGTGTGTGTGTGTTTCTCTTTGTACACGTCTTTCTTTCAGGGTCAAAGTGGATCTTGATATTGTGAAAAAGGCCAGAATCGTGGACGATGTGAGTAACAATGGCTGCAAAACACCAGATACAATCCAGCGTGAAGTATCTTGCTGGTGTGTGACTTCAAACACACCATGTGCCTCCTCGTGATCTGCTCTGAGAATTAGTGAGCCAGATGAGAGGACTGTGTGGTTAATCCACCCTCTGTTTTTGTTCACAGTGGTTCAATCTGAGGGACGTCCCATCTGGCAGCGTCCACCTCCGGCTGGAGTGGCTCTCTCTGCTGTCCTCTGCTGACAGACTGAGTGAGGTGAGACTCATGCAGATTGACAATCAAGCAGGCAAAAAAAAAAAATAATTAAAATCACAAATAATAAAAAAATTACCTCACATAAGCATGTTTGATTTTTAATAATATGATAAAATTCAAACAATGTAACAAGTGATGTAAACAGTATGGAAATAAGATTGTGTTTTGGTTTCACGTTTTAGGGGTTCTGAATGATTTTAGTTCGTCTTCTGTGTTGTTTCTCTTGCAGGTGATTCAGAAGAACCAGAATCTGACCAGTAAGACGGCTGATCCTCCATCTGCAGCCATCCTGGCCATCTACCTTGATCAAGCTTTTGACCTGCCTGTAAGTCTGTCTATATTCAGTTGTTGTGGTATTTATTCAGGTTTCATCCAATAACCTCAATGACGAATACAAAATATTGCAGATGAGGAAAGGTAACAAGGACCCGAGCCCACTGGTGCAGATTTCCATTCAAGATACGACTAAAGAGAGCAAGGCAAGAAGAAAATGATTGATTTAAGGTGGAGCCGATGTGCTGTCACATCATGAATGATCTTTTTTTTTTCTCCTTCAGACTTGCTACGGGACCAACAGCCCAGTGTGGGAGGATGCTTTCACCTTTTTCATTCAAGATCCACGCAAACAAGATATCGACATTCAAGTAAATCATCTTCTGAAAAATGAACTCTTTGTTATTTTCAGTGAAAGTTAAAGCGCTTCCTTTGCTTTCTGTTGGTGTGATCAGGTGAAGGATGACGACCGGGCTTCATCTCTGGGCAGCCTGTCGATCCCGCTCACCCGCCTGATGGCCACCGCTCAGCTCACCATGGATCAGTGGTTCCAGCTGGAGAACTCGGGTTTGGGCAGCCGCATCTACATCAAAATCGTACTGAGGGTGAGCGTTTCGCTCATGCGCTGAGATTTCCTCATGAAATAATAACCAGCCGACATCTTTCACATCTGACTTCATTTTCTTGCAGGTGTTGTGGCTGAGTGAGGACGCCACCCCGACCACCCCCTCCCCCCGTCCGTTAGACCCCGGGTCCGGTGGGGGTCCGGGAGGGATCACGGCCGAGCTCAACCCTTTGGGGCCCGGTGGGCTGAGTAAACCTCTCCCATCGCGGCCGCAGCACACCACCCCCGACCCGGAGTTTGGTACCGAGGTATAAAAAAACAAAACAAAAAAAAAGCAAGAGCTGCAGCAGTCGTCTCCACACACACGGAGAAATCCCATCTGCTGTGCCTCCTCCGCCTGCAGGGAGTGTTACGCATCCATCTGGTGGAGGCCCAGAACCTCATCGCTAAAGATAACTTCATGGGGGGCATGGTGAAGGGGAAGAGCGACCCCTATGTGAAGATGCGTGTCGCTGGGATGACTTTCCGGAGTCACACCATCAAAGAAAACCTCAATCCGGTCTGGAACGAGCTGTACGAGGTACGGCCGCATGAAGCCCCACGAGCTCCGTCTTGTCTCTTAATCTGATCCGATTTGAGGTTTCGGATTGAATTTAACTGTTTGTTCTTGTGATTCAGGTGATTTTGACTCAGCTTCCAGGACAAGAGATCCAGTTTGAGTTATTTGATAAAGACATTGATCAGGATGACTTCCTTGGGAGGTGAACCTTTGCCTAATGAACCCGTGTTTATGTTTTCCATCTTTAGCTTCAGTGAAAAAGAAGAGTGAATATTCATTTCTTGCTCTCTTTCAGGTTCAAGCTTAACCTGAGAGACATCATCAGTGCACAGTTCATTGATACGGTCTGTGACACACAGTAGAACCACTTTTAAAGCATAATTTTGTGATGTTAACAGGAAATGTTTGGTTTTTTCAGTGGTACACTCTGAATGATGTGAAGTCTGGTCGGGTTCACCTGGTGATGGAGTGGCTGGCCAGAGTCTCTGAACTCCCCAGACTGGAGCAGGTTACATCAGAATTCTTCATTAATTTTCCATCTACTAACAAACCTTTATTAGATAAATCACAATGTGACAGTGTTAATATTTGAATGTTTTCATCCTGAAAATTTTCTGGTTGAAGTTATTTTCCAGAAACACATTCGTTATAAAAGTTGTTTAAATTTGACTTTAATGCTAAATAAGTTTCAGCTAAAGGTGGAGGCACCGCCACAGTTACAAAACTCTGTAAAGGTTAGATTTTAAGATATTGCCGTGTACGAAGAACTTCTCTTTCTCTACCGAACAAACAATTGTTGTTCAAGTTTGTCTTGATGCAAAAACCCTAATTTCACAACATTAAAAGACGGATTTGTCACATGTAACCATGTTTTTCACGAGGACACAATCCCAGTGATTGTATTCCCGCAGTTTGTTAAACTCGGCCTGATATTAATGTCATCTCGACTTTCCGCAGTCTGTTTTCACAGAACAAGGACGGCTTTGTTCCTCCGGTTCTCAGGCATTTTTTTAATCAACTGAAAAGAGCTCTGTTATTGCAGCGAGGGTTTCAAGGGTGTTGTAAGTGTGTATGTAGCGAGTAAACTTTGCAGATAACTAGCATATTGAAGCAGATGCTGCCTCTGTACGTATATCACGGTGCTCGTTTCTCATTCCAGAGTTGTGAAACAAATTGCCACAGCTATCTAACTGCACAGTGACTGACTCCAAGTTTTTTTTTTCTCTCTTATCTCATGTTGTGTTACAACTTTTTTTCTCCTCCTGCAGATCCTCATGTACCAATCCCAGCAGTCTTACCAGAACAAGGTCGTCCCGTCCACGGCGGTGCTGTTTGTGTACATGGAGCGGGCACACGGACTGCCGGTGAGGCCACGGCCGATAATGTTGAGGGTTATTTTTCAGAGCGATGAAAGTAGAGGATGCACAACCAAAGATTTTAATGCGAGTGGGTGAGACATGTGGAAAAACCAGCCCACCTGGCCTGCGTGTTGACTGTTCACTGCATTTTTAACTAAAGTATTTATTACTATGTCTTATTTATTGACTCTGGATTCCTTGTGCAGTCATGACCGATGCATTTTTGGATTCTAAAAAAATTAAATTTTAGCAGAAAATGAGGGAGAAATTACTGTATTTTTCTCTGTATTTTACACCCTGAGTTATAAATACCTAATAAAGATTCCATTGTATTCTGTCATTATAAATGGCAACTGGAGAAATTAACTTTACACATATAAAGGTTTTTCGCAATTCAGCTTCTGTATTTAGATTTTACAAAATATTACTGGAAGCTTTACTAAGGTCTTAAACCTTGAAAGCAGAGACTGTGTCAGCCTTCCTGACTGAAACTGGGAGCTGGTTCCACATGGCAGGAACCTGATAGCTGAAAGCTCTGCCTCCTGTTCTACTTTTAGAGAACCTAGGAACCTCCAGCAGACCAGCACTCTGAGAACGAAGCGTTCTCTTAGGGCAATATGGGACTAACGGCTCTTTAAGATATGAAGGGATTTTAAATTCTGTTCCAGATTTAACAGGAATCCAGTGAAGAGAAGCTGATTTTGGGGAGATGTGATCTCTCCTGCTGGCTGTAGTCAGAACTCTGGCTGCAGCACTGATCGCTTGTTGACAGTATTAAACCCTGTCTCATATTTGTTGTCAAAGCAAATGTTATAGTTCACTGATTTATTATTATTTTGCTGTTGAAGTTGAAGAAGAATGGAAAGGAGCCCAAAGCCGGTGCAGAAATCATCCTCAAAGGTGTTTCACACAAAACAAAGGTAAACTAATCACTTTAATACAAGGGACTTAAATTTTTTTTTTCTTAATGATTAATGCTCTTATTGTTCCTTTTGTAAGATTTGTGAGCGTTCCACATCTCCACGATGGGATGAAGCTTTCCATTTCTTGGTTCGTGACCCCAGAGATGAGACATTAACGGTCAAGGTGAGACGCATTTTTTTATCATTCATCTGAACTGGGTCACTGTAAACCCCATCGCTTCAGTTCACAGCCTTAAAACGCTTAACTGAGTGTGGAAAGTGTTCTGTGATAAACATGAAAGAGTTTGTTTTTTTCCATGCAGCTCTCCCACAGCTGGGGCCAGTCTCTCGGGACCTTGACCCTTCCTCTGAGGGAGGTGCTGCTTGAACCGGGCTTGGTTGTGGACCGCTGGCTGGGGCTGGATGGCGCTCTGCCAGAGAGCCAGATACTGCTGAGGGCCAACCTCAAGGTACTGCAAACATTCTACAGCACTGCCACCATGCTGAGATTAGTATGTACTCAAGAAACTCAGGTCATTATGTGTGTGTTTTCAGTATTTGTACATTAGGTAGCCTCTGCTGTTGAGCCATAAGAGGCGTGTTTCATAAATCTCTGCGCCAGAGGAAGCTGGTTAAAGTCACTCACTGTGTGTGCAGGACGTGCAACAGCCAGTTAATGTCCCGTCTGATGTGTGTGTGGTGCAGATCTTGGACACTCAGCTGGCGTTGTGTCGTCGGGATGCAGGGGACGCCAACGGAGATGAAGTCATTCCCAGATGGGACCCTTCCCATCTCGACCTCAGACACAGAAACGCATTCACCATGTGAGTCCTATACATTAGAATCAATGCTGCATTGTTAAGGCCACGCCTGCACCGTGAAGACCGCACTGATCACAGTTTCCTCAGCTGGAGTTCTGTACAACAAGAAAAAAACAAACAAAAAAACAACAGCAATCATGGTTGTGCACATTTGCTTCTCTTTTGTTTCAGCATTGGTGAAAACCAAAGCTCAGTTGGCCAGGTGAAGCTCTCCATCGGCTACTCCGCTGAAGAAAGCAGGCTCTACATCACTGTTCACTCCTGCAGGTTCATATGTGATTCCTCATGTTTCTCTGGAAGCAGCTGGAACAGTCAGAGGTTTTTAACCGCCATCTCCACACACACGCAGAGCTCTGGCGGCTTGCTCCAAAGACGGTGCGGATCCTTACGTGACCTTCATCCTGCTGCCTGATAAGAAGGCTTCCACCAAGCGGAGGACGGCCACCAAGAAGAGAGACCTCAACCCCGAATTCAACGAGAGGTGGGACCGGGGTGCCGACGATCCCCAAAGAAGAGCAAGAACATGAAATGACTTCAACTTCTCCTTTTCTTTTTTTATCTGCAGGTTTGACTTTGACTTTACTCTGGAGGAGTCCACACAGAGAAGACTGGATCTGTCTGTGAAGAACAGTGTCTCCTTTATGAGCAGAGAGAGGGACCTCATTGGGAAGGTATTTACTGTCATGTGTGATATTTACTCAGGAATTGCCTCTGGTGGCATTAAAGCCTTTCTGGAGTGATCGTCACAAGGCTGTTTTGCTGTTCCTTCCTTGTAGCTGCAGCTGGACCTGGACCAAGTCGACATCAAGGCTGGTGTCACACAATGGTAACAGTTTCAACTCGACAGATCAGTGTTGTAATGAAACCGATACTTTGTTTCAGAGAAATGCATCAAAGTACATTTCTGTATTTCTCCAGGTTCGATTTGGTAGCAGAGACCAACTAGAAGATCGGACGCCCGACCTTCGGTACTATATAACGTAGACGTTGCTTCTGTGAGCTGTGATTTTCGTGTTTGTGTATTCAGCTTAAATGGAAAGTTTTACCATCACCGCAGAAAAAAAAGTGACCTATCTGCCGCACAAAAAGTCATCAGTATTTATGACCAGAACTTTACACGTAGCTTTTCATTCGTGACGTGTTCTTTGTGCTGGATTCACTCTGTCCCGGACAGACATTTTGGCTGAGTAGATATTTGATA